>NW_020837966.1:12306188-12768809 GCF_003676395.1 Aethalodelphis obliquidens
AGAGAGAGAGAGAGAGAGAGAGAGAGAGAGAGAGAGAGAGAGAGAGAATGGGTATACTCACACATGCCTTCAACAAACCACAATTTCGCATAATCTAAGCCTCATTTGGTCACCAGGATTATAGGAAGAATAAGGAACAGTCCTTGACTCAGAGACCACAGCTTGATAGAGATAGAAAATAGAAAGATATAATTGCATACATAATACACATATATGAGTACACCGAGGTTGTCTGTAGACCAGTGCTTCTCAACCAGTATGTTAGCGCATACAACAGTATACACTGAATCCTTCCAAACTGGGCTGTCAGATTTTGATCAATGAGTATAAATTATTTTTGTGATCAATAATGTATGCTACAACATTGAAATTTAACCTAAAGAATGTGGAATTAAGCTATTTAGCCATTTAGTATCAATGGGTAAATTATTACTAACACAGGGTAAGAAGCATAGGACAATTTCAAGCCAAGTTTTCTGAAAGGAAAATTGTGTGTTCACTGGACAGATGACATTGGAAAATTTTCTTTCACTTTTCCAAAGCTCGCTTTAAAAAAAAAAAAAAGGTTCAATTCTAATCCCTTAAAATGTCCTGCCAAAAATTCTACTATTTTCAAGTGTTTCATAACAAAAAGGATTAAATGGGTAGATGAGGAAGAATAGCAAAGCTGCCTCTGGGAGTATACAGGGTTTCTCAATCTGGGAAAACTGGGAAATAATGGATCAGAAATCTCTGTAGTCAAGGCTATATAAATGCTAGTGGCTCTCAGCTCTTCCCACCATCTTTCCAGTTAAAAAAAAAAAATTTTTTTTATTGAAGTATGGTTGATTTACAACTATACTTCAATAAAAATTTCTGCTGCACAGCAAAGTGATTCAATTACACATATAATTTTTTTCCCATTATTTTCCATTAGGGTTTATTACAGGATACTGAATATAGTTCCCTATGCTATACAGTAGGATCTTGTTGTTTATCCGTTCTATACATAATTGTCTGCATCCAAAGTACTCAGTGCATTCAAAATACTTAGAAACTCAGGTTTTACATATTGACTGCTGCTTCTGTCTGCAATGAGGGTTCACATTCATAACAACAGAAGATCTTAAAAGAAAACTGAGAACCATGAAGGGGTGCTATGTGTCCAGGTAGACTTCAGGCGGATGCACTGAGCACTTCCAGGGTTTTCGAGAAGGTGATCTAACTGTTCCTTCAACTAGGCCAATCATTTAAATGCAGGGAGGCATGGAGGAGATTCCTCTTTGGGTTCCAATGGATGATTCCTAAAAAGGTTCATCAAATTCACTGTAACTGACAGCTAAGCATTCTCCAGCCAAAGATTCTATGGTTTGAAATCCAAATGTGGCCTCAGAGCTCTCAGGCACAGAAGAAAGCAGGGGTGAAAGGACCAGGTATCTGAATAACCATGTGTTCTCGTTTTGCCAATAAACGTGGTATTTCTGCAAAGCTGAGTTTCTCTTTTAAGTGATAGTTTACAGGGACTTTTCATATTGGTCTGAGTTCTCCTGAATATCATTAGAGAACAAAAATCCCTCCTACATTGTTGGTGGGAATGTAAATTGGTGCAGCCGCTAAGGAGAACAGTATGAAGGTTTCTTAAAAATCTAAAAAAAGAATCACCATGTGATCCAGCAATCCCACTCCTGGGCATATATCTGGAAAAGACCAATACTCTAATTAGAAAAGATACACGTACCCCAATGTTCATAGCGGCACTACTGTTAATAGTCAAGATATGGAAGCAACCTAAATGTCCATCGTCAGATGAATGGATAACGAAGATGTGGTACACACACACACACACACGTGCGCACACACGCACGCGCGAATATTACTCAGCCATAAAAAAGGATGAAATAATGCCATTTGCAGCAACATGGATGGACCTAAAGATTATCATACTAAGTGAAGTCAGTCAAAGACAAATATTATGTCACTTACAAGTGGAATCTAAAAAAAGATGATACAAATGAACTCATTTACAAAACAGAAATAGACTCATAGGCACAGAAAACAAACTTATGGTTACCAAGGGGGAAAGGGAAATTAATTCCTAATTAAATTAGGAATTTGGGATTAACAGATACATACTACTGTATATAAAATAGATAAACAACAAGGACCTACTGCAGAGCACTGGGAACTACATTCAATATCTTTTAATAACCCACAATGGAAAAGCATCTGGAAAAGAATATGTCTATATAGCTGAATCCCTCTGCTGTACACCTGAAACACCGTAAATCAACTATATTTCAATAAAAAAAACAAAAAACCAAAATCCCTCCTGTGTACACGCCTTTTCCTTGGAAAACCTCACTGCTATAATGGTCATTCTAAAACTTTATCTGAGGGATCTTAGCGATGCTATTAAAAAGAGAGCTCTGGTGTTGGACAAGACTTTAGTTATCTCAGGTAACCCTGACCCAACCCTACAGCCCCTACATCTCCACCATTTTTTAACATTAGAATAAAATTCTCTTTTCTCCCTTATTGATCTTCTGGTTTCTCTACTTGATAAGGCCTGTGGTCTAGGTTCAACTTATATCATTGGTTCTAAAATTTGAATGTGCAACAGAATCACCTGGCCGCCTTGTTAAATAGAGACTGCTAGGCCCCCAACCCCAGAGTTTTTGCTTGTCAGTGGGTCTGGGGTAGGCAGAGCCCGAGAATTTGCATTGCTAGGGAGTTCCCAGGTGCCAGTAAAGCTGATGCTACTGATCTGGGGATCACACTTTGAGGACCACTCAACTATATCCTTAACCATGATAGGAATGCAAAGGCATTCCTAGAGACTTCAGCCCAGTTCGCAGCCAGAGGTCTCAATCCCCCATGCTACGTCCCTGCCTTCATTTCAATAAAGTTCCAGATAGAAAGTGCCCTTCATAGACTTCTCAGGTTTCCCTGCCCCTTAAGACAGTGAGGAATTCCAGGGAAGGAGCGGGGAAGATCCGTCCACATGGTTCATTCATAGCTTATCAATACTTATTCACAGGAAGGTCTTCACGGCTCAATCAGAAGTCCATTTTTCAAAGAAATCATATACTCGACATCACATATTTGAACTTCTCATTTTGTCGATGAAAAGCCTGAAAGCAGATCATGAGACTAGTCTAAAGCCAGAGTGCTAGCTCCTAGTAACTGGCAGAGTTGCCCCTAGAATCTAGGATTCTTGATTGCTCAGTTTCCAGTACAGAATCCTTCTCTGGCAGGCCAGGCTCCCCGATTAGATGATATATTTTAATTATCTATATCATATTTTTTTTTCTCATTTGAACAGAACGCTCCTAAAATACAGTTTAATCATTGCAGCTATTACTATGCATGCATTTTAATGTGCATAAGATACAAGTGAGGTTTTGTTTCTGAAGTGGCACCATCCTCTTTATATTACCTTGCCGTGTGATTTACAGGCTACAGATTACCTTTAAGCATTCTGATTTAAAAAGAGCAACGCTCTAAAATTACTATTATCTTCAAGGAATAAAGACGTTTTATTTTACAATCTTTTTGTCTTGCATCGTATATAATCTGTAACTAACTGAGTCAGGCTTTAATTGTAGGTGGATCCTTCTCATTCCATTGTTTAGCTGTGCAAAATTTTGCAGCAATTAGAAGACACAAAGTTCTTTCCCCTTACTTAACAAGACACCATTTCAGACTTCCCTGGTGGTGCAGGGGTTAAGAATCCGCCTGCCAATGCAGGGGACACAGATTCGAGCCCTGGTCCGGGAAGATCCCACATGCTGTGGAGCAATTAAGCCCGTGAGCCGCAACTACTGAACCTGTGCTCTAGAGCCCGCGAACCACAAGTACTGAGCCTGCATGCCACAACTACCGAAGCCCAAGCACCTAGAGCCCGTGCTCCGCAACAAGAGAAGCCACTGCAATGAGAAGCCTGCGCACCACAACAAAGTGCAGCCCCTGCTCACCTCAACCACAGAAAGCCCGAGCACAGCAATGAAGACCCAACGCAGCCAAAAATAAATTTAAAAAAAAAAGACACCATTTCAAAAGAAGGAGAGCACAGACGGAAGTACTGTAGGTCGTAATTTAAGTTACCTGGGCCATGAGCGTGACATAGGATAAAATGAGCTACTTTCTCCCTAAAGTTCCTTTAGCAATGTATTGAGCTACAAAGACTTCACATGAGATAGGCCTTCTGGTGTGGGATACCACTGGGCTGACAACTCCAACTGTTTCTTCATGAAGACAACTAATTTGATTAGGAGTCACAGCATGGAATTTCATTTTCTAATGGGCCTCAAACACAAGTGGCTGTGTACAATCATTCTGAGATCAAAGCGACTTTGGGTCTGGACTGGTTTTCACCAGCCTGTCACCAACTGAGAAATCAGCTCCTCGTTCCTTAGTTGGGTCAGGAAAACTGACAGCCTTCCCAGGGTCTGCACACCCCAATCCTTAAAATTTGAAAACCCAACCATCCTCTGTAAAACTTACGTAACTGGAACTTTACTCACTGAAAAAGTTAGCAACAGAAAGCTGTGCACATAATACTTCTTTTTTTAAAAAGGCAGCCCACCCTCTCACCAGATGAAAATTAAAATTCACCTTAGAAATAATTCATGCAACATCAGTTAATTTTCATGAGTCATTCCCACTAACATCTTGCTAATGATCTGTCCTGGCAGAACACTGTTTCACCTAACTCCTCTTCCATCTTCCTTATTCATTTCAATGAAAGCATTTAATAATAGCCAAATGGCAAATAATAAGGCAAAAAAGAAAAAAACAAAAAACCTGCCAGTCAACTCCAAAGGGAAATTGCCTCTCTTCTCCAATAAGTTTCTAATCAGAAAGGACCAGGAAGATGTAATTAACCTGCAACCAGCATGGGGGTGTGGGGACACCAGCACCGTTCAGGCTCATAATTAAAGTCTGCTTCACATAAACAGCAGAAGGTCAGCCTCTCTGGCTGTCAGGCCAGTGGTGACTTGAACCAGAGATCAATCACCACTCACATCAAAGAAGCGAGAGGTAAAGCCAATGAGACAAATCCAGCTGGAAAATCTCGTCCCTTCACCGGGATAATGCATCCATCACTCCTTTAAAACAAAAACAAAAAACAAAAACATTACCCCCTCCCACTATTCCATACTGCAAAATGTGGCAAATCTTTTATCCTGCTAGGCTCTCTTATGAAACAGAATCAAACAATAATAGCAGACTCTACGGACACCATGATAACACACGCAAGTTATACAGTAAATGCCTTGAGGACTACACAGCCCTTTTCCTTGAACCCCGCAGCTCATCCACTCTGTTCCTCTCCCGAACAGAGCTGTGTAGATCTGAGTTCTGTTGTACAGATCTGAATCCCACCCCCCTCTATTCGGGGATATTTTTCTACTTGCAGTCTTGTACTAAATATATTACTATCACCCAAATTATAACGGATACTCCTTGAGGGCAGAGACTGTTTTGTGCAACGCTGATGGTAGCAAGCCCCCCTGCACACCACAGGTTCTTTACTAGAATGAACAACTCGTGACATGGAGCTCTGACTTCAACCTTCCCAGCCCCTGGGTGAGATGGGTTTTTCCCTACCTGTTTTCCTGACGAGAAGACAAAAGCTTAATGTCTTACTCAAGGCCCGAAGACTTTTTTTTTTTTTTTTGCGGTACGCGGGCCTCTCACGGTTGTGGCCTCTCCCGTTGCGGAGCACAGGCTCCAGACACGCAGGCTCAGCGGCCATGGCTCACGGGCCCAGCCGCTCCGCGGCATGTGTGATCTTCCCGGACCGGGGCGCGAACCCGTGTCCCCCGCATCGGCAGGCAGACTCTCAACCACTGCGCCACCAGGGAAGCCCCCGAAGACTTTTAAAAAGCAAAGGTAGAAAGGAACCCAGGCTTTCAAATGCCAGGGTTTGATTCTGCTTCCCTTCCCTTTGCCACCAAAGCAAACACTGGTTTTACCTCCCAACCATGGTGTCACCAATAAGCAAGTACTATGGAAGGCCACAAGAGCCAGACCACTACCGCGTCTGCATTACACTTCGCCTTATGGAACTATATTCTCATGGGGACATTTTGATTTCTCCACTACTGATATTTTGGGCCGGATAACTCTCTGTCGTGGGGTGGTCCTGTGTCCTGCAGGGTATGTGGCAGTATCCCTGGCATCCACCCACTAGGTGCCAGGGGCACCCCTCCTCCAAACGGTGAAAATCAAAAATGTGTAAGGCTTTGACTAACGTCCCCTGAGTGAGGAAGAGAGGGTCACACTGCTTGAGAATCACTGGGCTACGGAGAGGCCAAGTTTTCCTTGTCTGGAGGGGGCACGTGACCCAGACTGACCAACCAGAGCAGCCCACACTGCTCTCCTCTCCTGATTACTCCATGAGTGTGAATGTCATCAAGCCAAGGGCTCCTCAGTATTTTGGTTGTTTTGGCGGGGAGGATGCTGATAAAGACACTGCAGAAGTGAGAAAGCCTCGCTCCTGAGATAACTGCTTTCTTGCTTCTGGAGCTGACAGTGGTCATCTTTGGCAGCAGGCAGAAAGAATGAAGCCAATACACAGGAGAGCAGATATGAAGAGAAGAGAGAGCCACCACGATGCAGCGTGAGAACATCCATCCAGTGGTGCCTGAAACAAGCACCACCCCTCAGAATTCCCAGTTCCATGGGCCAATAAACTCCCTCTTGGCTTGTACTTGAGACTCTGAACTTTGCAACCCAGAGAGGCCTGATTTATCGTAGAGTGTGAGGCCCAGTATGGGCTTCCCTTGCAGCACAGAGTGAAAGCCCACGTCCCTTCCCAGGTCAGCAAGGTCTGACATGCTCTGGCATCTCCCCTTCCCTGGCTCATCCACCGCTGCTCCAGCCCCATGCCCACAACCCCGTCCTCCTTGGAGTTCCCTGACACACCAGGCACACTCTGTGTGCGCTGGTCCCTCTGCCTGGAATGCTCCCCCAGTATCAGCATTCCTTACTTCCTCCAAGTCTATATGCAGCGCTCCTTCTCTAGCGGGAGAAAAGCAGTCATAAGATCCCCCTAACATTTCTGTCAAGAGGCACAGAGTCTGTTTTGCACGCAGGGCAGAACAGGAGGAGCCATCAGAGATGGGGACTTGCTCGCATCTGGGTGTCTGTTACCCGTTGCCGCTAATCCTGGGTGGCAAGTCTGACGTTTTCCATTTCCGGGTCTGCATCTGGGCCCCTTCACCCAGGTTAGGCTTTCCTTTGCTGCACAGGAACCCGGTTGCATTTGGTGATTTTTTTTTTTTTAATTAATTTTTACTGGAGTATAGTTGCTTTACAATGTTGTGTTCATTTGGTGATTCTAACGAATAACATCTCACATCTGGAAGTCTAGTTTTTCCAACACTCCACAAGTGCTTTCTAAGCTCCTAATTCATGCCAGGCTCTGTTCTAGGCTTTGGGGACACATTGCCAAGCACGACAGACGCACCCCTCTGCCTTGCTGTACTGTCTAAGGATGGGGGTCTCTTGCCACTTTGCACACAGACATGATTTATTGCCTGTCTGGTCAGACCTTCCTATGGGTGAACTCACATTTTAATAGAACACACTGAAGACATTATAGCAAAGAGTTCAAGAATGCATGAGTCAATCCAAGATGGTCTCAATAATAATAACAACAACAGGCATAGCCTGTACTCAAGCCAACATTCTTCCCTCACTCCCAGTATGTGCCTTCCTTTCTTTGGAATCTGGCAGACCTCAGTCAGGCCTGGCTCCACCACTGACCCTGTGACCTTGAACAAATTATTAATCACTCTGAGCTTCCACTTCCTCCTCTGTAAAAGGACGGTATCAACAGTTTCCTACCTTATAAGGTTGCTGGGAGGATTAAGTGAAGTGCTTCAGGCAGGAAACTTAACAGAATGAAAAGTCTGAGACAATCAGTCCGGGGAGATACTCTGAAGCAAAAAAGCCTCCAGAAGTTGCCTCTTCCACCAGCTTTCTCTCCCAGGAAGGTTCATGCCTGGTCACCATCAACTGTGCCTCACCCACTTCAACCACAGGCTGGAGGGGTCAGTGGGAAGTACGCCCCCTCCCCACCCACTGGTTGCTTGGCTGGAGAAAACTGAGCATGAGATTGGACCCCCTTCAGCTGATACAGTAACAGATGGGGGGGTGCCACCCTGCATCTTCCCAGTGTCAATCCTTTACCTCTAAGAAGCTGTTTCCTCCATGAGAGAATTGGTCTACTTGCTGGTCATGTGCACTTTTGCAATAGTTTTCAGGTGGCACGAGCTTTCCTCTCTGCTTCGCCTACCCCTTCCTTACCAAGCCAGAAGGCAGCCTGCATAATGCGGGGGAGAACTGGCATAGGAGTCAGGGCATTTACATTAGAGAGTTGGCTGTTTATCTCGGTGAGTCTCTGCCCTCCTCTGGGACTTGGTTTCCTCAGGGGTAAAAACCTCAGTGGATTAGATCAGGGGTCAACAACTTTTTAAGTAAAGGGTCAAAGAGAAAATATTTTAGGCTTTGAGGGCCACATAGTCCATAGAGTCTCTGTCACAACTATTCAACTCTGTCCCTGCAGTGTAGCAAGAGCCACAGGCAATACATACATGAATGGGCACGGATGTGTTCCAATAAAACTTTATTTACAAAAACAGCTGCAGGCTGGATTTGGCCAGAGGGCCACAGTTTGCAAACCCCTGGATTAGATGATCTCTTTTTGGTACTTTCCATGTCTGAATTTCCACAATTTAATTGTTCAAGATCCATCTCCCATCTGGCCTTATAGAAAGTTCTAGGTTGAAGTTAAAAGTTCAAGAAATAAGAATAACAGCTACCAATTAATAAATGATTGCTATGTAGCAAGTATTCTGCAAATGGCTTTATGCGCATCATGTCATTTTCTTCTCCCAGCCATTTGTTGAGGTAGATACTATAATTAATCCACTTTATAGATAAAGAAATTGAGATTTCAGCAGTCTAAGTAACCCACTGAACATCATAAAAATGAGAAGTGGCAGAGCTGGGATCTGAACTGTTGTTTGACTCCAAAGTCCTTGCTTCACACTACTGACTTATGGGATTATCGCAAAGTTATTCAGAGACCCACCCCCACTGGTCGCTTCACCCCCTACCCTGGTTATTCTTCCATGAACCTTCCAGAAGTTCACGGGAGAAATCCTGTCCTTGCATGCCACATAAATTAAAAGACTGGCCTAAAAATAACACAAGAGTTCACAACACTAGACGACAAATTGCTTTTTAATGCATAATAATTGACTCCTTGATCAGCTCAATACCTTGCGGCAGCAGCGGCTGGAGCACCTACAACATGCCTTATTTGGAAGGCGATCACAGGGCAAATGCTGGACCTGCTGATGCAGTCTGCAGTCTCTCACGCAGCAGGACACAGCCCTGTTTAAAGAATTCTTTCAACTAAGGAGGAGGAGAGAAGAGAAGCAGCAAGGACCTACATCTTACCATGGTTTATCACAGTTAAACTAACTATACTCAGTATTTTGTAATAACCTAACCGATAAGGGAAAATAATCTGACAAAGAATATATACAGATATATATACGTGTGTATAACTGAATCACTGTGCTGTGCACCTGAAACTAATGACATTGTAAATCAACTATACTCCAATAAAATAAAAAGGAAATAAATAAAAACTCGTCATAAACAAAACTCTCAACAAACAGTGGCCTTGGAAAAAAATCGAAGGGCAACTTAGAACGTGCATCAGTGAGGCTGGCTGGTCTCATGGGAGGCGTTTCAAGGTGGGGCACCTGCTGAACAGCTCCTGGGCTTCTCACTCTCTGCGCCTTCAACAGAGTCTCCTTGAGCAACTGACAATTATTAATACCATCTCTTTAGGGCCAAGATGGATGGAGGCTGGCGATCACGGGGGTGTAGGCTTTGGTGCAGCCACCGTTCCCTTCCCTGGCTTGACGTTAGACAACTGCACTCTCCAGAGAGTTCTAGCGTCCACAGCAGCCACGGTGAAAATGTTAATGCCACAATTCAATAAATATTTAATGGTCTCTCCCGAGCTTGCTGATGCGATTAAGCAGGAGCCTCATTACTAAGACCTATTTCCACCTCCTCTTTAATTGATGAGCTGTATTCCTTTACGCTAACACACGGCGGGTTTAGACACACTGGAGTCATGAATACAGTAGGGAGGGGAAGAAACCATTCCACACCAGACCATCAAAACTCAGCGCAGGTCATCTTCTGGCGAGAGGCTTTGCCCTAGTCCCCTAGTGTGAGAGACAAGCCTGAAACACAGTGAGACAAGCCGCCACCTCAGGAATGTGGACCAGCTATTCCTAGGGTGATGGTAAAATGCAGAGGAAGGTGCAGACGAAGGCGCAGAGGAAGGGCCCTGAATCCATTTCGCACCTCCTAACCAACCACAGCTAGTTATTATTACTACGGTAGCTTATATAATATCTTTGGCCAACAATAATTTTTCTCGGTGGACTTCATCCTTCCCACCCCTATGGCCCTAGTCATTCTTGGAACCCAGATCAAATGTCACCACCTGTGGGAAGCTTTCCCCACCCCTCCCCAGTCAAAATGAATCATTCCTTCCCTCGTAATCCCACGTGCTTTGTTGAAAATGCTCTTACAGCTTTTATCTCACCGGGTGACTTCAGTATTACAGTCAGGAACAGCACCGTTGAAAGTGAAATCTCAAGTCCAAACGCCTAGGTCACCAGCTGCATGGTCCTGGGCAAATTACTTAAGCTCTCAACACTGTATTTACTTATCTTTAAAATGGAGATGATGATGGTACCCCAAAGGACTACTGTGACATTAGGTGAGAGAAATGATTGGGTACTCGGCAAGCACTCGACTGCTCTCTAATGGCTAGATACCCATATCTGTAACCATGTCCATATCTATGCATCACACATATGTGCATATACGCATATTTGCGTATGTATACATCCACGTATATACAGACACAAAAGTATGAGGTTTCAGATTCCTTCTACATGTATATGTAGAAATATGTAGTGTAGTTTACATAGTATGTGGAAAGAATCTGAAACTTCATACCTAGCTTCTCACTCAGCATAAGAAATTGTGAACCTGGTTGGCTAAATTCTAAGCCATAGGAGTGAGGAGGGTCCCTTTAAAAGGCCACATACCCAGGCACTGTTTCCTTGCTCCCATGTCCTTCTTTTCTTGCAGTTTGGTAGGCCAGTGAGCTTATGACAAGGCCTGCCACCTTCCTCTCTGCGTGCGTGCCTGAGCTAGCTGGTCACTGCTCTTGCTACCTGTTCTCTGCAACTGGAGAGAAAGTTTGGTAGCATCTCAAAATATGCACTCAGGTTTAGGGGGAGGTAGGTAGGAGGCCCAATTTCAGCTTCAACCACAGCCATGGGCCCTGGTCCAGCCTTCACAGGGCTCTCCACTGAAGGATGATGATGGTACCTTATAGGTACCCTGGGAACATCTTTGGAAGGAGCAAGGGTAAAAATCACCCATCACCTCATTCCTACTATTGTGCATGTGTACCTCCCCACAAGGCTTCAGGGCAGATGCAGGGAGAGGGAGAAGAGACCTTGGGGCTGCGCAGACCCGGTTCATATCCCAGTCTGCTCCCACAAGGCCTTGGGGAGGATGCTCGTCTCTCCAATGCTCACTTTCTGCCCTTGTTACATACGGCAGAGAACTCTAGGTACTCATCCCGACCTCTCTCCTGCCCCCTCAGGAGCAGGACTCCAGCTGTTCTCTAAGCACATTAACAGCTGGAAGAGATACTACATATCCAAGCCTCTTGTGCAGAGCTGTGTGGTCATGTGACCAAGTTCTGGCCAAGAACATGGTAGTGGAATTGGGTGGGACTTGGAGAAGTCTCCTTAAAAAAGAGTAGATGGGGGCTTCCCTGGTGGCGCGGTGGTTGAGACTCCGGCTGCCAATGCAGCGGACACGGGTTCGTGCCCCGGTCCGGGAAGATCCCACATGCCGCGGAGCGGCTGGGCCCGTGAGCCATGGCCGCTGAGCCTGCGCGTCCGGAGCCTGTGCTCCACAACGGGAGAGGCCACAGCAGTGGGAGGCCCGCGTACCACAAAAAAAAAAAAAAAGAGTAGATGGTAGGGAGGGATAAATTAGGAGTCTGGGATTAACATATACACACTACTATATATAAAATAGATAGCCAACAAGGATCTACTGTATAGCCCAGGGAACTATACTCATATCTTGTAATAACCTATGATGGAAAGGAATCTGAAAAAGGATATATATACACACACACACACACACACACACACACACACACACACACGTGTGTGTGTGTGTATAACTAAATCACTTTGCTGTACAACTGAAACTAACACCTTATAAATTAACTATACTTCAAAAAAAATCCCCAAAAGATTAAAAAAAAAAAAAAAAGAGGAGATGTGCTCTGCTTCTCCCTTTTTGTCTTGCTGCCTGGAATACAGGTGTGGTGGCAGCAGCTGGGACCACGCAACGACCCTGAGGAAGGGAAAACTTACCCTGAGATTGGCAGGGCTGGAAAAAACAAACCTGGGTCACTATGATCCAGTGAAGCTGCCAGACCAGCCCTACACAGCCACCTCTAAACTTCTTTTACAGGGAGAGAAATAAATGCCCAACTCACTTATGCCACTGGTGAGTTTTTCTCTCTCCTGGGCAGCTCAGCCCATTTGTTATTGAGAAATAGAGCTCAGCAATGACGTAAATAAAACTACAGCCTGCAGCCCCCCACCTGTTTCTGGATGGCCCATGAGCTAAGAGTGATTTTTAGAGATGACCAGTTTGAATCCATGTGATGATAGGAAATGACAGCTCTTAAACCCCACCACCTCAAAAAAGAATTCCATTCTTCTCCTTAGTAGACCTGTATTATGAAAGAGTGATACTCAATTATTATTATATTTTGACTTTTTTCAATAGAAATGTTGTCGAAATCTGTTTTTTCATTACATCAGTACCTACATACTGTCCTCGACTTTGCCTCGTCTTGCAAAATCTGAAATATTTACTGTCTGGCTCCTTACAGAAAGCATCCGTTGACCTATGGTATAGAAAAGTCCCAAATACACTGCTAGTCATATAGAAAATGCTCAGTAAATGACAGCTATTAGTATAATTAAATCTCCAAAAAAGCTTGGCACTGAAGTTACTCCATTATTTCTTCCTCTTTGCAAGATATTACAATCCTACAGAAAAGTCTGGCTTAATTCTTTGCTGACTTGAACAGATAAAAAAAAAAAATCTTCCAGTCAACCTCAGCCTTCCCAAGCATCTTCACTTTCTTTCCTACTTCTTGGTCACCAGGCAATAAAAAGTAAACACGAGAGCCTAACAAAGACACTTACAATGTACTGTTTCCCATGCCTCCCTCCCCACTCCACCTCTCATAGACACATATCTTTAAGATCACCTAGTCAAAAAAGGGACAAAATGGGTAAGACAAAGGAGTAAGTCTAATTTCATTTAGATCCCCCTCTGGAATGTCTTTGTAACTGGGCCTACTATCCATCCTACATTTCCCCATCTAACTCCAGATTTGACAGCGGTAAACTGCCCATCTGACACAAATGAACAGAACCCTGGGCAAAGCCACGTATATGACTCCACCATTCACCACATGGCACTAATGCTTCAGCCACGACCAAACTCAATCTGGGCATCTAGAAAGAGCTTCTCGTGGATGTAACACCAGGAGCACTTGAAACATGAGTTCCAACCTTCTCCAACAAAAGGAAAATTATATGGTTGAGTTAAATCGCAAGTTCCCAACCTTTGTGGGCAACAGTGCCAAGTTTCTGGCTCACGCCCATGTCGCTCTGCCAGTCTGGGCCAGCTCCCTCCACCACCCTTCTGCCCCCGACCCTCAGTTGGACACATTCTAATCCGTACAAGAGTTTGGGCTGTGACAAATACCAGGCTTGGGATTATGAAATGGGGGTGCAGGATGAGTGCAGTGGAGGCCCCCGATGGAGAAAGAAGGGGACTCTTGTGGGCATCACGTCTCTCCTGAAGGCAGTCAGGGAAGCAAGGGCTGCGCACTGGCACGGGGGCGTGAGTCAATGAATGAGGTGGCAACAAGTGGGACGCTGGGAGGCCGAGCTGCGTCTCTGGCTGGGTGTAGCCTCCTGCAGGTTACCACATCCGGCTCAGCCCACGGGAAGACAGGCCAAGGGGAAAGTCTTTTGGCAAGTGTGGAGGCTCAAAAGGTGTCAACACATCAAGGAAAGGGAGCCTTGGCCAACGGCTTAGGAGGGTGGTGGGTAGGCCAGGGAAGGGATCAGTTCCTTTAGGTGAGCCAAGACCGCTGCTTATGAGTTTGTCATGTTGCAAAGAATCTGAAACAGGCAACTGGGATGGGAGGTGGAGGAGAGAGTTCTTGATTAAAAGTATCACGTGTTTTGTCTCAGCATTAAATGTTCCCCAGGAGGACGTATTAGAACGTCTATTACAGCATTCTCTGTAATAGCTGCTAACTAAAAACTAACCAATTGCCCACCGAAAACTGAATGGGTACACTGGGATTTATTTAACAATGGAATACTATACAGCAATTAAAATGAATGATCTACAACAAAATGATTGAACCTCACAAACAGAATGCTGAGTGAAAAAACCCAGGTACAAAAAGAGTATGATTCCATTTATGGCAAGTATAAAAACAGGCAAAACCTACCACGCTAGAAATAAGGGTAGTGATCACTGGTAAGAGGGGGGCAGAAGGGTCGCTGTGGCACTGGTGACATTTTATTCTTAATCTGTATGCTGGGAACAAGAGTGTGTTCACTTTATAAGCATCAGATATGTTCACTTGAAAAGACTCAAAAAATATAACTTGGCCTTTGACAGATGGGGAACCATAGTTTGCCAGTCTTGAAAGGAGCCCTAGATATTCTGGGGATGAGGCACCCATATAACTTCGTTTGACGATAAGGTTCAAAGAGAAGGGACATGGTAACAGTGGTAGTAGCTGTAACAATAGTAAAACTATATAATTATAGTAATAAGCTAATAGATATTCAGTGCTCACCTGTGCTAAGCACTTTGCAAGTATTATCGCATTTAATCTCTACAATAACGCTATGAAGTATGGGCAATGACATCCCATTTTATAGTTGAGGAAACTGAGGTTCTGAGGAGTAAAGACATGCGCCCTGACCCCTGATTTAAGCATGTGGCTGGCGTGCAGGTTGGGGAGAGCTCTTGGCAAAGTGAGAACTTGATCCAGGCCTCCTGACTTTTGAGTCAATATGCCTCTGGGTGGTTAAAAAATGTCCGCCTAAAGATATGTCAATGTCCTAAGTCCTGGAACCTGTGAATGCTACTTTATTTGGGAAAAGGCTCCTTGCAGATATAATTAAATTAGGATTTTGAAAGGAGAAAATTATCCTGACTTATCCGAGTGGGTCCTAAGTGTTATTGTGTAAGTGTCCTCACTAGAGAAAGGCAGAGACACAGAGATGTGACACACGCACAGATAAGACAATGTGAAGATGGAGGCAGATATTACAGTGATGTGGCCACAAACCAAGGAACACCAAGGACTGCTGGCGGCCACCAGAAACTGGAAGAGGCAAGGCAGGAAGTCTCTCTGAGCCTCTGGAGGAAGTATGGCCCTGCCAACACCTTGGCCTTCAAACTTCTGGCCTCCAGAACTGTGAGAGGATAAATTTCTATTGCTTTAAGCCACCCAGTTTATGGCAATTTGGTAAAGCAGCCACAGGAAACAAATACACTCTCCATCAGCTAAACATCGTACAGCATCATGTAAACAATGTTCTACAAGATGGCCACACGAGTGTCCCTGAGAAGCATCGTGGTATCATACAGGTTTGGGAACTAACGTTAGACAGTTTTCTTTACAGTTGGACTTCTCGGAACCTTTTATGTGTTTACTGTGTCTTATGTGTCTTTGAGAAGGCGGTATGGTAACACAGAATTTCCCAGTCTTAACTGGAAGATCCCACTGACCAGCCCAGGAAAGTGCTGCAGTATGCCATGCTGAAAACACTGCTGAGACCCACGAGGGGACAAAGGTCTAAAAATTTAAGAGGTGTTACTTTGCCAAGCTCATGATTATTTTTTAAAGTCCCCCCCAAACACAGCATAGTAGTTATCAGATCAAGAGTGAGACTGGATGATCTCTGTGGGGCCTTCGATATCTAACAATTTCTAATTCTTTATGTATAACACCAGAGATGGTTCTTGCCCATGGCAGACATTGCTAATCAATCACAGCACACTCCCCTGAGCTCTGAAAGGGCCCCCTAGTCCTCCTTAACCAGAGCTCTAGGCAAATAAAACCTGTGTACTATTTCTGTCCTAGTAACTCAATAGACAGTTCAAATAAATAAACGGTGGCTTATGGGATTTCAGAAATGAGTGTTATTTTCTTCCTGCCCAGGAAGGACAACCTCATCCCCACCGACATGTGTTGATTTTCTTGCCATTTCTAGAACGTACAATCCTTTGCTCTGATTTTTAAAAGAGAACTCCAGCAATGATACTGGATGAGAGCCTTTGGGAGCAGGGAGGGGAGGGTTTGGGGCACTCTACATGCAGTCTAACCTTTGTTCTCTTGGCAGAATTTTCTCCAACAAATTAATATATATATGTGTTTACTGCCTTCTGAGCTCCAAAGCCATTCATGGACGTTGCAGTTGATCTTAAAAATCTTTGCATCCGAAGTCAAATCCCAGAGCAGCAGCTGCGTCTGATTAGACTTCCCTGGCAGGAAAGTTCAGAAGCTCAGGGTCTTCAAAGAAAACCATTAGTTGGGGGTGTAATTTTAAAAGGTGAGGAACCATGAATGCCTCACTCCTACTGCAAGAACACCTTCCTCCGAGGGGTGTACAAACCTCTGCAAGGGGCAACTATCGCTGACCTTGTTTTATAATTTAAAAAAAAAAACAGCTGAAGGTCAGAAACATTAAGTACGGGGGTTTAGTGAGGCTATGAGGGTTTTCAGTCGTTCCATCCCCCCAAAAGGAGGAGGGAGTTGAGAAAAGGAGGAGAGTGATAATTAAAAAATTTACATTAAGTAACAATTTTCTTGCAGTTGCTATGTCAGACACTGAGCTAGGTCCCGGTCAGTCAGCTCAGTCAGCCCCTACTAGGTGGCAGGAACTGTACACTGAGGATGGGAGTTGAACAACATAGTCCCTGCCCTTCAGGGACTAGGAGGCAGTGGAAGACACTTGTCACACTGAAAAACAAATATTTTATATCTTGAGAAATGCTCTGGACAAAAAGTAACATGGTGTGTGGGGAGGGGGCGGGGCTTGGTGACGCAAAGCTGGGCAGGAAGTCCTCTTGGCAGAATGACATTTAAGCTAAGGATGTCAATGATGAGAAGCTGCCAGCCAGGCAAAGTTCTAGGAGAAGCGCATTCCAAGCAGGAAGAAGAGCAAGTGCAAAGGCCCACAGGCAGGCAGGAACTTGGGTGTGAAGGGCCGTTGTGGCTGAAGCATGTGGACGAGTGTTTGGGAAAGGACACGTCCTTGCAGAGCAGACAAGGGGCAGCTCTGTTAAGGTGGCGGGTAGGGGGCCGCCCCGCAGTTCACGGTGAAGTGTTTGGATTTTACTCGTATTGCAATGGGAAGCTGCTGGAAGATGTTACATAGGGGAGGGGTATGATCTGAGTTAAGTTTTAAAAACACTCGGTACTGGGGAAGGTTACTGGGTAATCAAGGTGAGAAACAATGGTCACACATACTAAAGTTGTGCCTGTAGAGATGATGAGCAGCGCTCCATCTGGGATAAACCTCTTTTCTATCATATTGTTTATTGAGGTGTAATTTACATACAGCAAAATGCATATCTTATGTGTAGAGCCTGATCAATTTTGACAGATGCCTCTACCCATGAAACCCACACTCTACCGAGAATGTAAAGCATTTTTTTGTACCCAAGGAAATGACTTCAAGCCCCTTTCCCGTCAGTCTTCCCTCTCCCTCCCCCATGTTCAGTGTGGGATATATTTTTGAGATAGAGCTGAAAAGACTCACTTCCATGGGATGCGACATGGCAGCGTGTGGAAAAGAGAAAGATCAAATATGCCAAAAGTTTGTAGCTCAAACAACGGGGGTGCCTGGAAGTGCCACTGCCTGACGTGGTAAAGGCTCGGGGAGGAGAATAAATCTGCAGTTGTGCTCTGACACATCAGGTTTGAGAAGCTCAATGAACACCTAACGAAGACGCTGAGAAAAGAGTTCAGTGTGTAAGTCTGGAGCTCAGGAGTGAGGTCCAGGCTGAAGATGGAAATCTGTGAGCCATCGCGTGAAGCCATGGACTGGATGATGTCAGCAAGGGAGCGAATAAAGATGAAACGGAGGAGCAAAGGAGACTGAGGCAAGAGAAAGATGCGGCAATGGGATACACCTAAACCTGCCGACGCAAGAATAAAACCACAGCAAGGCGGGAACGATGCACTCACACAAATGTTCCTGGCAGGTGGAAGGCAACCTCCGCATCGCTTAATTTATTTAACCATCCCCCAAACTCTGTAGGGTAGGTCTCATTATCATTCCCATTTCACAGAGAAGGAAATGAGGTTCAGAGAGGTACTGACTTGTCTAAAGGCTAATAAACAGAAGAGCTGACATCTTGACGCGTAGCAGCTCTCCCCCAAGCGCGTACTGCAGCACGTTAACAACTCAGGCTGCAAAAGGGTTCTGGGGTCATATTAGCATGGAAGACGCAAACTCATAGTTAAACAGGTTTCCCTACTCCAGGGCTCAGAGCCTTTAATATGCTAGTATGAACTGTGATTCCTCCAAAAAGAGATGTAGGGTATCGCATGTTTCAAATGTACATGGAACCATGTTTTCGCTTTCTTGTTTGGAAGAGCCATTCGCCCAACAGGTGTTTCCTAGAACACCGTAGGGGAACCATTCGTTGCTAGAAGGCAACAGGATCACGTCTTCAAAATGTGTTTGAACAAAGTCCAAAGTGTTTCCACAGACATTATGTCACTTGTACCCAAAGGAGAAAGGGCTGACATGAACATTCCATTTAACAGATAATGGAGGCAAAGTGCACGAGGTTAAGTGGTTTGTCCTGTACCACAATCCTGCACCAATTAAGCAAGAGAAATCAGCCCCGGTTCATAAGCCCAGGGGCAAGAGAAATCGGGTCAGGCCAAGGGGGAATCAAGCAGGAGGCGTGAAATGAGGCTCCTCCTGGCCTCTGCCCCTTTCTTTACAACTTTCCCTTGGTATTTGCTTTCGGCAGGAATCTACCTGGGGGGGAGGGTGTTAACTGACGCAGAAGATGGAGGAAAAAGATGGGCTCCAGGTGGGCTCAGGTCACGGGCATGAGGAAGAGGCTTCAGCCCTGTTGGGCGTGTGAACTGTGAAGGGTCTTGTCGGAGGAGCCTGAGGGAAGTGTCTGGGGAGGAGGAAAGAGGTGACACTGGGGACTGGGGAAGGACCCACTGAAGGACACAGACCTGCCTTAAGAATTCCAAAAGCTGGGGGACTCGAAAGCACCTCACAAGTAAATCAATCTGACCTTGAGTCGTCTTGGTTCAGCAGTTAGAGAACTCAAGGCAAATTAGTCAGATGTTTCTCCAGTATGAACGTGAACCCCTACACCCCCATGCAGCCCTCCTGCATCCTGCCACAAGGGGCCCTCGTGGACTGCAGCTGCGTATTGCATGCCAACGTCACAGGGAAGGGTGCAGCAGAGAGAGTCGTGGGGAGGGGTCACTAGGTCCAAACTGTAAAGGGAAGACCACACAACCACCAGAAGCATAAGCGTAAGCTCCACGTATACTGGGGGTGGACAGTCACAGGTTCCAGTCCCCCGCATGGCCACTGAGTAGCTGTGTGACCCAGAAGAGTTACAGCACCTCTCTGAGCCTACCCTTCCTCAACCGTGGAACAGGGATGATAACAGCACCTACTCCGCAGGGTTACTGTGAGGATTTTAAGCGATCAGAAAGGAAAAGCCAAGTGTGTCTCAAGGTAGAGTCCAAGGTCTCACTTGAGATGCTTCTTCACATGCAGATTTCTAGGTGTCACACATACCCCCTGAAGCAGACTCTCTTAAGAATATTTTTATGTGCAGGAAAGTCTAAGAAAGATTGATAAGACACGTAGTCTGTACTTGGCAAAGACTCAGTAAGTTAATAGCTATCATTCTATATACTGCTATCATCAAGTATAACATGTTAATATGAGACCTTTTCTCCAGGCTAGACAGTCCGAGGGCTCAAAATCAGAATTCACCTGAAATCCAGCTCAATAGATATTCACTTATCCTCAAAAGCCTAAACAAAGCCTCAACCACTGGAAAAACTAAAGGTTTTGTAATTACAGCCGCCTAGGTGAATGCAAAGGAATCTTTTGTTAATGTTACCAAGAAATCAAGTAGTCACTTCTTTTTTTTTTTCTTTTAAAGAAAAAGTAGTACAAGGCAAACTTTCAAAGACGTGATAAGCAATGTCACGTACACACTCCCTGATGTTTGGCATCTTGCCTGGGAAGGTGCTTTGGGAGGAGGAAGACCTTCGTGATGGGTATGATGATTTCTATACACAAGCTGGCTGGTAAAAGTCAAACATGAAGCAATTCTCAAAGGCCTCTGGGCTATACTTGGAGGGAAACCATTCATGAGTTTTCCCAGACACTGAGTCCCACAGTACCTGCGTCCGTCTGTTCCCTCCAGCGTCCCTCCATCTTCCGTATCTTTTGGAAGACATCCAGATACAATCTTTGCAAAAACAAGTCTCCCTCTGCTTGTCACACAGAGCAGCAGGATATGAAAAAAGAACATCACCCCCAAAAACAAACAAACAGAAAACTGCACGGTAATCAAATGCGAAGTATCTTGGGAAAGAATCCCTTGCCATTTAGATTTTGAGAAAAAAATTTTTAAAAAAGCAAAGAAACTCTTTTGGAACATTACATTTAAACTCTCCATACAATTTCCATCAAGTTTCATTATATTCAACTAGGATTGCCATTCTGTGTTTTGGTAGCTGAAAAAAATTATTCCCTCTGCTTCCTCTCACTGACTCGGAATATCACGCTGAGTTTATATGCACCCAGAGCTCTCCTATTTGATTACACAGCTAGGAGGTGCTTCACGTGACCAGGTACCTTTCAGGAAAGATTCAGAAATCTAGCTTGGGGAGCAGAGCGTCTCTAAGATTCGGTTTTCCAAAATTATTGAAAATGGCAGATCTCTGTAAGCACTACACAAAGCAGGGCACTGGACCCCCCGGTTGTCCCCGGACGCCTTTTAATTGCCCGATCTTCACGTCGGGGGTAAACGCAGCACAGAATCACTCTGCCTTCTCGGCAAAGACCATAAATGTCACCACCAAATTGCTGAGTGCTAGTTCAAACCTTTGCCTCTCATTCCTTGAGACATCTGTGTCCCTACGGATAGCAATCCGGGCTTAAAGGAAATCTTGGATAAAGGAGCCAAGAGCTTTTCCTGCTAAGGCTGGTGGGAGGAGGCCAATGGGGAAGTGGGCTCGATAAAACTGTCTCAAAAATAAGTTCCATCTTAAAAAGCTCATGAAGGGACTGAGAGAGTTATTTCAGTTTCTCAAATGGAAGCCCAGCCCCAAAAATAAAAAAAGAAAAGGCTTGTTGAGGGAGAAGCTTGAAAGGCTGGGAGAGGTTGAGGGTATCACTGCAGAAAGATTGCCTGGTAACAGAGCTTTCTTGTATTACACCCAAAGCTGTGTACCATCTGAGGCTGATTCAGGAAAATACTCAAATCTCCTGGTAATTTCCTGCAGACAAGACATTTAATCATCTCCAAGCCTCCACCGCAAGAGAGAGAAAAAAAGCAAAAAACCTAAACCAAATGATTCACACTCTTAAAAAGGAATCTTGCCTTCGGAACAAGAACTGTTTTCTGCTCTTGAAAAGCAGCCACGATTTGTTATTCTAACAAAGTGTTCCCTTCCTCCAAACAGAAATAAAAGTCGCTCAAGGAGGGCCTGTACTGATTTCTGTTCAGCATTTCTTGAAACTTCCATCTAGTCAACAGTTTCTCCTGGCAGGTTCTCAGAAATCCAGGGAGAGCTGGGTAGTCAGTGACTAAGAACACAGCATTATTTTCCTAAGCTTTCCCCACACCCCCACTTTTTGGCCCCATGGGAAGATGTCTTATTGTAAGATGAGCAGAATTAGCTGTACATATAAATTCTTCACTGCTCAGCTCCCTTGACACCTTCATCTGAATTGCCCAACGGCTGGGAAGATTTGGCAAGTGATGATTTGAAAAAGGAAAGGCCCAAATCCTCCCCAAGTGGTATTTGTTCTGTCTGTACATACAGCGCTGTGTCCATCTCTCTAATTACTCAACTAGTTGCACAGATAAAAACATCTGTTGGCAGAAAGCAGGGAACCCAAAGTATACAAATGAGTCACACAACACCCAAACAACTGCAAACAGAGGTAATCCAGCAAAATGAGGGCTGCTACGAGCCAAAATAATTTAATAAGGGCGGAAATGGACTTGGGCAATCCATGCCTCAGACTTTGCTCCAATTCTGGAAGGCTTTTCTTCCAGCAGCCCAGCAGCCTCATCTTCAAAAGCAACAACAACCAAACCCAAAAAACAAACAAACAAAAACAACCAACCCGCTGGCCCTACACATTAGGCTTCCAAGTTCTTCCTTAGGTAGGTACACATGAGCAAACAGACTGGGGAGAGGGAGGACGCTGAAAAGGCATCTTTTAAATAAACCTTACCCCTCCCCCAGCCCAATCCCTATAGATTATTTTGGTTTTAAAATTTCCCAGGATACAGCTGCCCAGGCACCCCAGATTTGCATGATCTCAGGTTAGGTCTCCCAACAGCCAAGAGGGTACATTTGCAATCCTGGGAGAGCAGGGTTCCAATGAACTCCCCCCAACAGCTTTCCCCATCCCACAGACTCTTTTCTCAGAGCTAGGAAGGCCAGGAGAGGGGGGCCTCTCCCCTACTTCCACCCCCAATTCAGAGAGAATAAATGAACAAATTTCAGAGCTGCTTAATTACAGATATCCACCAAGGAGAAAAGCAAGGAATTTTTTAAGTTCTAGGAAAACGAGCAATGAGGAATGTGGGGAGAAACACATCATCTTTTAAAGTAGACCTTCCTGGAGACATGAAACATTTTTTGAGAGTGTAAGGGAAATAAATAAGTAGGTCATTAACAATACATACATTTTAAGTACTTGAAGGAAATGAACTGTAAGAGAATAAATAAAGGCTGTTTAAAAAGCAAGTTCAGGGACGTTTAAATGTTTCCCTCGAAGAAGTCCTAATACAGTAACAACATGATCCCTGTCTCGTGATACTGTTACTATTATTGGTTAATCAAGTGCGCAAAAGCTGGGAGACGCTCAGAAGAAAATGACCCCAAGGCCCCCTCCCCATAGCTCATGACCTCCCCAGCGTCTGTGTGGCAAGGCGCATCTCTCCCAGAGGTTACTGTCCCAGTTTAAGGCCCCCTTTCCCAGAGAGGGTGTTGAGAACCACCAGCACCCGCGCCCCAGTGCCCCCTCCGTGCGCCCTGGCCCTGGGGGGCCACTTACCCGGCTCAGCCTTGCATCGCTCGCCGCTGCGGCGCCTCCACCGCCGGGAACTAAGGGGCTGGGGGGAAGGGGCCGCCGACCCAGGGGCAGGGGATGCGGCTGCGGCTAAAAAGACCAGCGGGGCGTCGGCCGCCAACTGCCCGGAGCCAGAGGGGGCCCTGCAGGGGCTCCGCGCAAGGGAGGTGACATTCCCGGGGCGCGGTGGTGGCAGCTGCTTCCCTGCGCAGCTCTGGATCCAGGAAAATCGCTCAGGTCCCCAGGAGGGACGCTTCCAGCTCTCCAGGCTGCCTCCCAGCTGCTTAAAGGGACGCCTCCCCACCTACCGCTGCGCTTATTGGTGAAAATTCCAAGCTCCAGGCCAATCCTAGGCCTGTTCCCAAATTGAGATTTCAATCAAGGGAGCTACTGCTTTAAAATTAGAAAAGGCTGATGGTGGGGGTGGGGGTGGGGGTGGGGGTGGGGGGGCGGGGGGTTCAGCCACCTTTCCTCAGAAGCAGGACACAGGCCCTGTGGCCCTTGCACGTGGAGGTCCCCAGAGCTGGCAGTGGCTGCGAAAGCAAAGTTATGGTGTACAGGAGAATACACAAGGAAGGCAGGGAGCAGGCTGCCCTTGGCCTTCGCCCCTTCCATCTTACTCGTCCTTCAAGGCTCATCCAATTTATCACAGATTTGGAGACCCTCTATTGCTGGCAAGAACCCCCCAGCTAGGCGCTTCTAAATTCTCCCCATTATTATCCCCTTCCCGGGCACTCATCACAGTTTCACTTGTTTTTTTTTTTTTGCTTAATCTGTCTCTCCCTTTACACTGTAAATTCCACCACAGCAGGGATGTTTCCATTCCTCATCACAGTGTTATTACTTCCTGCCTGGAACTCAGTGAGCTCTCAGTAAATACTTGCGGACGGAATAAATGAATGAATAAACAAAGGAATGAACAATGATACATCCTATGTTAGCTGTGACAAGTGTTAATTAAAAGGCAGTATTCAAGAGGCCAGGTGTTTCAGTGATAGCCTCCGCCTCTTACTAGTTATATAACCTGTGCCATAGTTTCCTTGTCTGTAAAGCATGATCATGAACTCTCCCATCTCACAAGGTTGTTGTAAAGATGGTATTAGCTCATATCTGGACCACATGATGTGCCCAGTCAATAGCTACAGGCTATTGGGACAGTCAAGAGCTAGTGTTATTAATGAAATCAAAATACATTTCCTGGGACTTCCCTGGTGGCGCAGTGGTTAAGAATCCGCCTCCCAATGCAGGGGACCCAGGTTCGAGCCCCGCTCTGGGAAGATCCCACGGGCCGCGGAGCAACTAAGCCCGTGCGCCACAACTACTGAGCCTGCGCTCTAGAGCCCACAAGCCACAACTACTGAAGCCCGTGCGCCTAGAACCTGTGCTCTGCAACAAGAGAAGCCACCGCAGTGAGAAGCCCTTGCACGCAACAAGGAGTAGCTCCTGCTCGCCACAACTAGAGAAAGCCCATGCACTGCTACAAAGACCCAAGCAGCCAAATTAATTAATTAAATTAAAAAAAAATACATTTCCTGGGGGGTTGGGATGGTCTGACTGCTGGTTTGGCTTCTTGGTGAGTATTAGTCATTCACGAAACAGATGTGAATTCAGTGCCGACTCAGAGTCAGGTCCTGTGCAAGGTGCTGAGGTCACCAACTCTTAGTGAGTGGGAGCGAGCATTAGGGTTTCCCAGAGATACAGAACGAGTAGGATAGAGAGAGAGAGATGCGGAGATTTATTATAGGAATTGGCACCCATGGTTATGGAGATAGAAGAGTCCCATGGTCTGTAGTCTCCAAGTTGGAGAACCAAGAAAGCTGGTATTATAATGCAGTCTGAGTACAAAGGCCTGAGAACTGGATGCCAGTGGTACAAGTCCTGGTCCCACTCCAAAAACCTGAGAACCAGGAGTGCCAATGTCTGAAGGCAGGAAAATATGGAAGTCACAGCTCAAGCAGAGAGAGCAAATTGATCCTTCCTCCGCCTTTTTGCTCTATTCATACCCTCAATAGATTGGACGACGCCCACCCACATTGGTCAGGAGGACTCTTCTGTAGGAAGTCCACTGATTCAAATGCTAATCTCTTCTGGACGCTCCCTCACATACACACTCAAAAATAATGTTACCGGGGGATTCCCTGGTGGCGCAGTGGTTGAGAATCCGCCTGCCAATGCAGGGGCCACTGGTTCGAGCCCTGGTCCGGGAAGATCCCATGTGCCGCAGAGCAACTAAGCCCATGTGCCACAACTAATGAGCCTGTGCTCTGAAGCCCATGCACCACAACTACTGAGCCTGCATGCTGCAACTACTGAAGCCCACGCACCTAGAGCCCGTGCTCCGCAACAAGAGAAGCTACCGCGATGAGAAGTCCCCACACCACAACTAGAGAAAGCCCACGTGCAGGAACGAAATCCCAAGGCAGCCAAAAATAAATTAAATAATTTATTTAAAAAAATAAAATAATGTTACCAGCTATCTGGATATCCCCCAGCCCAGTCAAGTTGACACATAAAATTAATCACTGCAGGGTGGGGGACAGGACAGAGAAAGAGACAAAGAGAATTATGTTAAATGATACTCAGCAAAGACATATGATCAGGAATGTTTATTGTAGGACAGCTTATAATATCACAAAAACTGCAGATGATCATCCAATAAAAATAGGGGAAATGGTAAAATTATGGTACATCTATTTCATGGAATACTATACTGTTACGAGAAAAAAGAGGCAGAGTTAAGTGCACTAATAAACAATGAACTCCAAAATACATTAGTAAGTACAGTGCAGAAGGTAAAATATATCCCTGCTTGAATAAATAAATCTCCATGTATTGTATACACATATGTATGCTCTATGTGCATAAAATGCTTCTAAAACTATGCCTAAGAAAATGATAAAGGTTATTATACCTGGCAAGGTGGTTTGAGAACTAAGCAGGTCAGAGATGGAAAGGAGACTAATATTTCATCATATATTCTTGTGTGTTATTTGATTATTTTACTATGAACTTGTAATAAGCTCCTATTTCTGGCAAGACGGCAAATGATGCAGCCTGAAAATTCCAACCCTTCAAAGACCCTAGATATGCTAGGTAAAATATAACAAAAATGATTTTAAGGGCTTAGCTGACTCACAATTAAGAGAGTACCCAGGTGGTAGAAATAAAGAGGTAACTAAAAACAAGAATGATGAGCATGCAAACTCATGCTGGGGCTATGAGGTAGAAGGGAAGGTGGCTGGCAACAGGGGAATGGTTTGTCTTAGTTCCCTAGGGGCTAGGATTTGAATGCCCAAGCAGGACAGAATATGAGGCCTTGGAACAAGGAGAAGCAGAAAGTTGTTAGTAGACCCCTACAGAAAACCAGGAATGCTCCCTGAGGACTGCACCCTCAGTGAACAAATGGATTAGAAAAATTGTCAACCAACCCAAGGAAACTTGTCTTTCTATCTGTGTTCTGAGCAGGAGGGAAACGTTTAAGCTGAGAATTAGAAACACTAGGCCTATGCCTTTCTTGAGAGTGGAGTATGAATAACCAAAGGCAGAATCAGAAAACTCCAAATGAACCATTAATATAAACTTTGGTCCTGTTCACGATATGCCAAGAATTCCCCCACAGAAGAAATGAAAAACTGCCCTGGAGAGTCAGTCCTGAAACCTGGGCTAAAACTGGCCCTGCAAAGCATGAGCTCCCAATAGTAAATTACAAAACACAGAGTCAAAGGTCACAAGTCAACAAGCATGAGGATCAGAGGCTCAAGAGTTAGAGGTCGTAAAACAACACTTTGGAAAAGAACATTAATAAAATTTAAAACAGTTAAACACAAAAACGCTACAAATGAAACTCTTAAAAAAAAAAGACACGATGCCTCTCTCTCCCCACAGAGTCATTAAAATTGCAAACTGAATGGAGAGGTGAAACAGAAGGCTAAATACTGCTGAAGAGAGAAATACAGATCTCAGTGCATTACACAAGATGAAACACAAAGGGATAAAGAGGTGAGAACTACAAAAATGAGGTTAAGAGATACAGAGGATAGACTGAGAAGGGCCAACATATGTCTAATAGGTGTCCCGTTGGGACAGAAGAGACATTCAGAAGAGGCATAATGGCTAAGAATTTTCTAGAATTTATAAAACTCATGAATCTTCAGATTCCAGAAGCACAGGGCATCTCAAGCAGGATAAACATAAGAACATCTGCATGTATTAATAACTCATAAAAGTACAGTTAATAAAAAACTGAACTGAGGAAAAGGGAAACAGTTTGATAATGCAATGACAGAGTTAAGCAGAAGGCACTTAGTAGTATTAAAGAGAGGCAACTGTGCCATTCCACATTTCGAGATGGACTATATCTCCTTGGATCTTTTATCCCCAAATATAATGAATTCTGAACTATAGAAGGTTCTTACAGGCCTAGCTGTACATTAATATGGCTCCTCTGTACCAAGGTGAAGTGGCAGAGAACTCCTGGGAAAACTGTATTCATTCAGCCGTTAAACAAAAGCGGCAGAGAAAACCACACACACACACAAAACAAACCAACAGAAACACAAAGCCCCTGTCCTCAGGAATCTGACTCTGGTGGTAGAGGAAGCAGATAAACAGATGGAGAGTGTCATCATAAGGGAGCATAAACGACTACAGAAACACAGAGGAAGAACATCTCAACCAGCCTTGCAGAAAAGTGGTACCTGATGGAAGGCTTCCTGGAAGGGGTAACATCTACACTGAGGGAATTGGTACCCTTCGGAGGAAACACTTTAGAGTTAGGCTTGGCTTTAAATCCCGGTACTGCCACCTATCACCTAGAGACTTTGGCCAAATTATGTAACTTCTCCAAGCTTCATTCACCTCATCCGTAAAATGGAATTCACAGCACCAGTCCTGGGGTTGTTTTGAGGTTTAGGGATAATAAATGTAAAGCATTTAGCAGAATGCTTGGCCTAAAATTGATACTTACTAAATGGGTAGCTCGTGTTATTATTAGATGAAATTCAGTGCCTGGGTGGGAAAAAAATGCCTTCTGGTTTTTTTTGTTCTTTTTCTGCGGTACGCAGACCCCTCACTGTTGTGGCCTCTCCTGTTGCGGAGCACAGGCTCCAGACGCGCAGGCTCAGCAGCCATAGCTCACGGGCCTAGCCGCTCTGCGGCATGTGGGACCTTCCCGGACCAGGGCACGAACCCGTGTCCCCTGCATCGGCAGGCGGACTCTCAACCACTGCGCCACCAGGGAAGCCCTGCCTTCTGTTTCAAAAGGTGATTTTCTTCTGAAAGCCGAAGAAGACAGAGGCTTCAGCCTATTTTCATGAAACTATCTTGAAGACCATTGAATATTTACTGAATCTACCCTGCAAAAGTAACATTATCATGCTATCAAAATGTAAAGAGTTATCCAATCTGGTCCTTTTAATAAAGAAACTTAAAATACAGTTCTCCCAAAATAATTAATGAAGGCTGCATATGTTAAGTGTCAAATATGTGATTCTCTTCTGTGATAAATCCCAAAACCGTGACAGAATTTTTCTCTTTCTCATGAAACCTGCAGATTCCCAACCACAAATCAACTTGAAAGAATTCAGAGTCCAGCAGGGAAAGACTGGACCCTCCTCAGTATTACTCAACACGTTTATGAATGACCTGGACAATGGATGGAGAGGGAACTTGTAAAGTCCAACCAATGATGCCAAGTTGCTGGGTCCTGCCAATGCTCAGCAGATAAGAACACAGAGCGATATAGCCAATCTGTAGGAATGGCCTGAATTAAAGTAGAGAAATTCAATAATGGCAAGGGTTGCACCTGCCCTTTGGAAGAAGCACTGAACTGTGCAGTCTTAGAGAGGGAAGAATTGGCCAAGGCCAAGCTTTCCATTCATTTCTTCATGCATCATTTAACAAACATGTATCTAATGTCTACTAAGAGAAAAGGGTTTGCCTTATAGGCTGGGTAAACAAGGAAAAACATGAATAAAACATGATGCCTGCCTTCAAAGAGCATAAACGTAGTGATCTGAAATCTTCTTCACTTGAAACTGCCCATGCCCTCCAACATCTTCCTGCTACCATGCCGTGGTGATCTGACATTTATAAACCATCCTAAGTTTGCACTAGAGACTAAACCCCATCATGTTTCACAATGGCAAATAGATTTCATCTCTTGGGCTAACACTGATTGATTAGTAGTGGATTCCTGGAGTGCGATTTGATAAGAAGTCTGAGGCTACATATGGCAGGAAAGCATGCTGTGATTGATTAGTGATGTCTGTCATGTGGATGGAGAAGCAGTGACAGCACTAGTGCTATAAATCTGACATCTCCCATCTAGTCCAACCCCCTCATTCCACAGATGAGAAAACAGAACAGATCTTTCTTTCTTCCTTTTTAAATTCAGCAACACTAGCAGGGGCAACCGAGGAGAACCTCCACATCTGAAATGTTGCTGAGAGAGAAAAAAAATCTAGAGCTTGGAATATTTCTGATGAGCTTTTAAGATATGCACTCAAATCCTTTAGCAGCCTTTGTATTCTGCAGCAAACAGACTAAATGGAGAAAGCTACATGCTTTGATCTCCTGGTTAGCTACAAACAGCATACCTCCCACCCCACTAGATACACACAAAACTACATAAAACATATATACTTTGAGTATGCTTGAGGATTTAAAATGCACTGGGGGACAGAAATGTCTATAAAATGAATATATTTCAGAAATACCAAGTGAATGAAATACAGAGAACAGCAATTAACAGGTTATTTAAGAAAGAACAAAGATTTTTATCATTTTATTCGGTTAAATGGTACCGATATCATCAGCCAAAGAAAGGAAAAGAAAAGCTCTTATTTATTTTCATAAGACACTTTATATCCTGGGGACTCTGTAACACTAACTAAGGAGATAGAGTCTGTCCCTGTTAAGCATTTCCACACCCTATCTATCAACACTCACAACCATCACCCGGTCCTATCACAAAGAATCCTGGCTCATTCCCTTCGAAGGACAGAATGGTATAAAGGGACAACTGATAAGCAGGAAGCCCAACCCCAGCCTGATTCAGATACAAAGAACAAATTGTAGCATTCGATTAATATGCCAGCTCTTCTGTCATGCTAACTGCAAAGTGAATTCTATGGAAAACCAACTCCTTGAGAAATAGGTCTAATTAATTCAGTTACATAAACTCCAGTGAAATATTAGGGGGAGGAGATGGGGAAGGGAGGAAGGGAGGGAGGAAGGGAGGGAGGGGGGAAATGAACAAATGAAAATAAATGATTGAGAGAATGTGAAGAGAATGCTCTGGAGATCACTGGGTTTACCTGGGGGCCCCAAAAAATATGTTCTGACTTAAGGTGATAGGAAACCTATTTATATTTCAATCAAACACTTTGTTGAAGGCTTGGGTAAGATATTAAAAGATGAACAACTGGGAATTCCCTGGCGGTCCAGTGGTTAGGACTCCACACTCTCACTGCCAAGGGCCCACGTTCAATCCCTGGTTGGGGAACTAACATCCCACAAGCTGTGCAGCGTAGCCAAAAACAAAAAACAAAGATGAACCACCACCAACAACCCTTTAACGCACACGTTGGTCAGATTAGTTTTTCCCCACAAAACTCACTCATTTGCATACCACCTTCAGGATTTCTGCTAAATCTGCTTCTACTAAATACCGTGTTCATGATATGTCGTATTGAATGTGCCTTATATTACTATTTATATTGAATAAACAAGTTGTGGGACATTCAGACCATGGAATACGACCCAGTGAGTAAAAGGACCAAACATAAGCAACAGGATGGATGAATCACAAGTACGCAGTGCTGAGAGAGAGACGGCAGCCTGAGAAGGCTGCATATTGTATGACTGCCTCATGTGACATTCCAGAAGAGGCACAATTATAGGCACAGAAAGCCAAGGGTTGGAGATGGAAGGTGGGATTGAGAAAAATTTAGAAGGTGATAGAGAACTGGTCTGTATCTTGGTTGGGGCACTGGTCACATGACTGGATGTATTTGGAAAAACTCACGAAACGGTAAACCTGAGAGTAAATTTTACTGTATGCAAATCTAAAGAGTGAAAAACAAAAACCCGAAAGTTAAAAACATCCCTCGTATCACTTTGGCTTTAATTATTCCTGTATTAAGCATTTTCCTATTATTTTGTTTCTGTAAAGATGTTTAACAAATTACTCAAAAAACAGTTACTGAGGAACTGTGGTGTGCCAGAGGCTATGACCATGACGTTGTTCCTTCTCAACTAAAAAGGGAGATGATCAAGTTTTAGAGAAGTACCAACTCTAGCACCTAAGTGAGATCTCCTTGTTGATGTACTTACAAAGTTTAGAACACTGAAAAGAGAACTGTTTTTAACCGGGTAACTCAATGTTAGTTAATTAATGGATTCTGGACCACCCCAAGCCATCTCACGTTCTGGGAAACAGCGCTAGAAACTGGAAGCTCCATGAGGGAAGGGATTGTGTCTGTCTTATTCTGCACAGTAATCCTCAGCACCTAACACAGCAGACACTTGACAACCATTCACAAAATGAATGAAATAAACCATTCAGTTTACTCCACCCCTGCAGAAGAGAAAACTCCTGAGGCAGTTCAGTTCATCAGTAGACAGCTGGATCCTGGATTAAGTTCTTGCTTACAGTAAGCTGGCAGCCGATACGCCACCAATGTGGATCACAGACAGCCAGGCCAGCTAACTCTTCCACTCAGTGTCTTTCAAAACCCTGAGTCTTTATCTTCTATCAACCTCCTTCTATGCACGGCTCCTCATGGGACATGGCTTAAACCAACGCTTTTACATCCCAGCCACTTAAAAATGTGACACTTCAATTAAATGAGGAGGAATTATTGTCAGTGCTGCTCGGTGAGATACGGTCCCGTAAGAAAATATCCATGCTTTTTAGAGAAACCTGTTTAGGTATGTAAGGTTAAAATAACATGATGCCCGAGATTTGCTTTCGAATACTTAGGAAGGAGAATAGTAAAGGAGAGGGGGAAAGACGGAGGAACCGTAAGCCAAAGGAAAAAGAGATCGATGAGGGAAATGAAGCAAAATTTTGATAATTGTTAAATCTATTGCACAGGGATTCATTGTACTATTCTTTGTACTTCTGATTATGTTTTAAAATGTTCTTAATAACGAAAAACTTGCAAGCATGATTTGACCAGGGCAGAATAGGGTGGGTTTATGCCCTTCTCGTTCCAGATTCGGTGCTTCTAAGATCATATTAATTGGATTCTCACTGAGCTGTTGACCAAAACCTGTATAAATGTAGGTTGTTTGTCTTTTCCCTTCACGCATCTCTCACTAGACTCTATCTACTTTATTCTACACCTGGGTAGCTGGGTTTCTGGCTCCAAGTGCAGGTCTGTTCTTTTTTTATTTTTTAATTCAGCCCGTCATCCCTGTTCATGCTAGAATTTGGGACTCTCAATCTGCTTCCTAATGCCAAGTATCACCAAGTACATTAGTTTCCAAATGCCAGACTATGTGTATGTAAGGACCATCTGCGATTTTGTCAATTCTGCAGATTCCTGGACCCCGACCCTGGAAATTTAAATTCATTATGTTTGGGATAGGGCCCAGAACTTGTATTTTTAAAGCTTTCTTAAAACCAAACTAATATATTCATTACTTCTCCATTATATCATCAAGTACATTAGAAAAATTGATGAATGATACCTAAAGATTGAACAGAATCTCTTCATTATTACATTTGGGGGAGGGAAGAAATGGAAATATTTATATTACCTTTGATTACTATTCCTAAATTGAAAAGGCAAAGTTTCCAGTTCGCAGGGGAAACTGATGCCTCTCATTTCCCCTGAGCATTTCTAACAGAGGTAATCTGTCCAGTTCGCAGGGGAAACTGCTGCCTCTTAAGCTCTTGAGAGCATTTCTAACAGAGGTAGTCTGTGTGGATATGAGGTCTAGGTATCAGCATTTTCATTTTCTGGGCCTAAATCTTGACATCTCTTTTCTTGGTGGTTATGGGAACATTCTGGCCCTGCATTTTCAGGTATATTACTTTGGAGGTGTACGCCACATTCAGCCATGCTCACCTGCATCCACTGTTTTTGGAAAACAAGGAAGCATTATGCAAATGAATACGCCCCTCCCATTTTCTCCCACTCTCTCACTATACAGGAACTCTCTCACGGAATCCTTGCAACAGACCTTTGAAGCAGTAACTACGAAGATCCCCATTTTTCAAAGGAGGAAACTGAGGCACAGAAAAGTTAAGTAGCCTACCTCTAGTATACACAACTTGTAAGCAGCTGGGATGGGAAACTGAGATCTAATGGTAGTTCACTTCTACGAACTTTTCAGGCGCTCAGACATTTTATCCATTCACCTGTCCACCTGACACTTATTGAGCACCTACTTTACCCAAGCCATTATAGTAATGAGCTCTGGGTACATAGATATAAAAGAACACAACCCACACTCAAGAGGAACTCAGTCTGTGGGAGAGAGACAGATCTGTTATACATACACTGATAAAACAAAGCACGGAGCGAGGTACCCTGGGTATGAAAAAGTACTGTGGAGTGAGTGACCTGGACCAACACAAGAAGGTGATGGTAGCAGCAAGTCTCAAAAGAATGAGGAGGAATCCTTGAGGTCGAAAAGGGGAGAAACACACTCAGGCAGATGAAATTCCAGAGAAGCACATTCAGGCTTGAAAGAGACCCGAGAGTGGCAGGAAGGCGACACTTTGTAGAGCTAATCAACCTTGGCAGTATTGACATTGGGGGCTGGATAATTCTTTGTTATGGAGGCTGTCCCATGCATGTAGGATGTTGACCAGCATCCTTGGCCTCTACCCACTAGATGCCACTAGTATCCCTGATAGTTATGATAGCCCCAAATATCTCCAGATACCACCAAATGCCCCTAAGCAGCAGATCCAGCCCATGGAGAACCTGGACTCCTGGGAAAGCCTGCCTGTATGCATGAAAAGAAAGAAGGGCAAGAAAGGAGAGTTTGCCAGTGACTGAAAAAAGGGAGAGGGAGGTAGTTTGGGCCTAGATCATGAAACAAGCCAGCCAATCAGGCCCCTCCAATTCTACATCACCGTCTGGCCACTCTGAAGTTCATTTCCTTTAAAAGGGCCTCCTCCCAATTCCAGGCTGCGTGTGCAATCCACTTCAGAAGATATAATTTTGATAATTACTTTGGTTTCCAGCTTGGACACGTAATGCCTACTATCTAACCATGTAGGAGGTAGAATTCTGAGATGGCCCCCAAGACTCCTGCCCTGGGGAATACACATGCCTTCTCTCAATTTTTCAAACACTAACCTAGGTACTGCTGCAAAGGAATTTTGCAACTGTAATTTGAGGTCCCAAATCAGTTGACCTTAAATTAAGGAGATTATCCTCAATGAGCCTGACCTAATCCTATCACCCCTTGAAAGAGACTGGGATCTTCCTGGACACACAGATTGAAAGGGTGAGGGGCATTTGATGTAAGAGAGATTCTTAGTCATTGGCTTTGAAGATGGAGGGGGCCACATGGCAAGGACCTAAAAGTTGCCGTTAAAAGCTCTTGGTAGAGCCACTATGGAGAACAGTATGGAGGTTCCTTAAAAAACTAAAACTAGAACTACCATATGGCCCAGCAATCCCACTCCTACACATATACCTGAAGAAAATCAGATTTCAAAAAGATACATGCACCCCAGTGTTGACTGCTGCACTATTTACAATAGCCAGGACATGGAAGCAACCTAAATGCCCATCAACAGAGGAATGGATAAAGCAGGTGTGGTACATACATACAATGGAATATTACTCAGCCATAAAAAAGAATGAAATAATGCCATTTGCAGCAACATGGATAGACCTAGAGATTGTCATACTGAGTGAAGTAAGTCAGACACAGAAAGACAAATATCATATGATATTGCTTATGTGTGGAATCTAAAAAAAGGGTACAAATGAACTTATTTACAAAACAGAAATAGAGTCACAGATGTAGAAAACAAACTTACGGTTGCCAGGGGATAAGGTAGGGGAGGGATAAACTGGGAGACTGGGATTGACATATACACACTACTATATATAAAAGAGGTAACTAATAAGGACCTACTGTACAGCACAGGGAACGCTACCCAATACTCTGTAATGGCCTACATGGGAAAAGAATCTAAAAAAGAGTGGATACATGTATATGTGAAACTGAGACACTTTGCTGTACACCTGAAACTAACACAACATTGTAAATCAACTACACTCCAATAAAAATTAAAAGAAAAAAAAAAGCTCTGTGGTGACAGCTGGGAAAGAGGGACCTCAGTCCCGCCGCAAGGTACTGAATCCTGCCAACAGCTCGATGAGCTCGGAAGATGAGCAGATGAGAATGCAGATGAAAACGTCTTGATTTCAGCTTTTTGAGAATCTGAGCCAAGAAGAAAACCACACCCTGCCCCACGGCACCACGAGATCATACATATAGGTACTGTCCGAGGCCACTAAATGAGTGGTAATCCACTGTGCAGCCACGGAAAACGCAACCTAGACCCCTCAGTCCTCCAAGGTCCCGCTTCCATCCTTCCTTCTCCATGAGGCCTCTCCCCGCTCCGCGCAGAAGGCAAGCCAGGCCACTGCAAGTTTCCCCAAATCACCACTCTCCTTCTCATGCCGATTCCGCTGTCCCAAACACTTGATGTGACATTTCACATGGATAAACGACTGCTCTGCCTACCACTGAATATGTCCTGAAGTGTTACATGTTGTGTTTGTTGGCCCCTCTCCTTCCCTCCCCCACTTCCACAGAAATCAGCACTGGGAAGATAGCAGTCATCTCTTGAAGGATCTTCTGAATTTCTCACATAGGCCTATCAGAGCCCATTGTAGACACTTATTAAATCATTACTGATTGATGGTCGGGTTCCCCACCCCTTACCCCACACATAAGGGGATGAGAGGTATTGCAAACCACTGTCCAATTCACGTTATGACTGAACTGACTTGGAGTAATACGTTAGCATCCAAAAGAACCATTTGTATTTCAATAATGACTTAAATGAGATCACTCTCATTGGTGATCATTACTCTCAAGTCAAGGTGACCTCTCATGGGTCACTTAACTCTCAGGGTCAAGCAATTAATCAGTTACTATGAGCTGCCCAAGAAAACGTCTCCAGGCTCCTTGCATTTTCCACTCTCTTGCTGCTCCTCCCATCTAGATGTCAATAAAGCTTGATATTTCTGGTCACTGGGCTTGATGTTTAGTCTCCTTGTTAGAAGATCCGAATTAGGAGTTTTCCAAAGGAAGCCTTCCATTACCACTGTCCACTGAATATTCTACCCTCCTCTGGAGGGGCACCAAGAGAATTTCAAGAATCGCCTTTCTCTAGGAAAATGATGAGCACAAAGAGAGGAGTAGGTAGACATTATTAACTAAAATAAGTTATATCAGATGGCATCACTTATCTTTACTGACCCAATCGCCCTTCACCATGGAATTGAAAATGTGAAATAACTGAACGCTTAAAGGTCTATTTGTAGTAAGCAGCCTTCACCTTCAGATTTCTTTCCAGGATAATTTCAGGAATTAGAGCTCCTGGGACCTCAATTTGCCAGCTAACCTATGTGTACATTCTGTTCATTTCTGTAATTATCAGCAGGTCGGTTAATATGACTCTGATAATTGCAATCCTTGGGGCTGATTATATCTCAAAATTATGTATGCTAAAGAACTAATAGTTATGGACAAAACTGGGAGCTCGAACTTATAAGCTATGGAGTCACAGCTTCCTTGGGTAGCATAAAAATGATCAGGCTGTAAAAAGTCAACCTTCACTCTGGCCTCATTCAACTCCCCAGTGAGTTATGCTAATGAGACCAAACAGAGGCCCTCAAGTTACCAAGCAGAGTACCAGGGAACGAGGTAGGCAGGATTTACATTTGGTAAATGCATAGCTTGAGAGATGAAATATAAGTGTTTCTGGAAAATTATTACTCATAGTAACGGATTCTCTAGAGGAGGGTAGAGAATGTCTGTCAGCTATGTTACTGCCCACGTACAGCTTCCACAGCAAATACCACTAACTGATCACTAAAGCACTCCTTCCAGCTGGGCCTGGAGCCAGCCCCAGACTCTTTCTCAACACAACTCTCCCGGGAAGAAAAAGCTCCTCCCAAACGATCCCAACTGGCCCACAAGATAAAGTCAATTTGCCTCTTGTTGAATTAAACGTACTAATGGTTCTCCCTCTTCACCTAGAGCCATGCTTGCATTTGGCTGTTTTTTTTTTCTTTTTTTTTTTTTTAATGCAGGAAAGGAAAAAGAACACACAGAAAAAGAACACAGGAACTGAAGCATGTCAGCTACTCGGCTCTATCCTGCCCACTGTTTGCAGAAATCATCAGGTGGCCAAGAGCCGCTCTCTTTAAGTACTTGGAAGTTCTAAACATTTTGCCATGAGAGCTTCAGAGCAAAGTGAGGCGGCATCTTCTCCGGTTTCTTTGAAGGCTCCTCTTTCTCTGTGCCTCCTTTTAGTGCAGTCCTTGGAGGTTCTCTCCTGGGCTCTCTTCTTGTACAGCTCTGAAGGTGAGCTGAGCAACTCCCCTTCTCTCCAGTGGCACCTATCACCCTCTGTTGGCTGACTGATGTGTTCAGCGCCGGGCCCTGCTCTAGGGGCTGGGGATGTGGCAGTGAACAAAACAGACACGGTCACTGTGGAACTTATATTCTACTGCAGTGGAGAAAGACAATCAGCAAATAAGATGAGAAGTGCTAAGGGGCAAAAGAAAGTCAAACGAGGGGAAAGAAGGATGGGCAGAGTACAGAGGTGCTGGCTTAGAGAGTGCTGATGACCACAGATCTCCTTTTTATCCCAGAGATCTTTCCTAAGGTTCAGACTCGCGCATCCTAACTACCTTTTGGGTATCTGCGCCTGGAAGTCCCACAGACACAAAATTCACCACACCCACCACGGATCACCACCCTCTTCCAAGTTTTCTTCCCCAGTGGAACCATCTACCCAGACTCCTAGGTCAGACACCCGATGGCATCCTTAACTCCTCCATTCCCTCTACTTCCAAACAGCTTCTAAATGCCCCTCCACCACCCATGCCCTGGTCCAGGCACCATTCTCTCTTTCCTGGGCTGTTGCACCAGCCTTGCTCATCGCCAGAGATCCTGCCGCTCCTGCCATCCCATCCCAATTCCACTTTACACACTGCGTCTGGAATGACCTTGCTCAATGATACATCTGAGCACATCACTCTCTGCTCACAACTCCGCAGATCAAGGACCCTGACTCACAGAGACCTTCAGGATCTGACCCTGACTTACGGCGCCAAGTTTCTTTATCAGAATGGTCCCCCATGGGCTTCCCTGGTGGCGCAGTGGTTGAGAGTCCGCCTGCCGATGCAGGGGACGTGGGTTCGTGTCCCGGTCCGGGAGGATCCCACATGCCACGGAGCGGCTGGGCCCGTGAGCCATGGCCGCTGAGCCTGCGCGTCCGGAGCCTGTGCTCCGCAACGGGAGAGGCCATAACAGTGAGAGGCCCGCGTACCGAAAATAAATAAATAAATAAATAAATAAATAATCCCCCAACTCCAGCTAAACTGCCCTGTTTGTAGGTACTCTGGTTTCTTGCTCTTACTGCCCCTGTTACCTGAAACCCAGTTCAGTCCTTTCCCCTCAAGTAATACCCACTCATCCTCCACACATCTTTGACCTCTGGGAAGCCTTCCTGGACCTCAGAAGACCCTCTCAGGTGCCCTGCCTGTTGACCAACACAGCAATCAGCATGCTGTCGAACACACAATAGGCACACATTCAACACTCCTTGAATAAATGAGTATGTCAACGTACAGATCCCTTTGTGTAACTGTAACCAATTTCTTACAGGTTTTTCAGGTATCCTGATTCATGTGTCCTTAGTGATCCAGGCATCTGAAGACAGGAATTCCCAGGCTTGGGGCAAGTCATTTATTGTCTCTGAGCCTCAGTTTCTTCACTGAATAATATTTCCTACTTTGGGGAGGTGTCATGATGAGAAAGTGAAACGGCGCCTTAAAAGATCTAGCACGTGACTGGTACAATGTGGATTTGCAAATGGTAGCTCTTATTATTTAAAAAAAAAAATTTCTGCCTGCAAGTCGGGCAGAGAACAAAAGTGCTTTCTGAGATGGTGTCATTTCCTGGAGGTCATCAGACCTAGGGGAAAATGATGAGGAAAACCGCATCCTCTTTATCGAACGCCCTCCTTTCCTTTTGAAGATGTCTCCAGCACTTTGGTCTTGCTGTTCTGTTTTTATTCAGAGTCCATTTAGCTTTAAGCTCACAGTTTTTATTTTGATACACACTGCATTTTAACAAGTAGGTCAAAGCCATTTTATACTTGCAATATGATTACCATAGTAATCGCTGTATTTTATAACCTGCAAAATGCTCCCAGGGAGACCAGTAGGGACAGCTACAGTTTGTAACAAAAACAATAATTTCAGCCCTGCAGAATAAGCTCCTCTTAAAAACTCTCTTGTTGCAGATATTAATTTTTGAGGCTCCCACAATATTTGGAAACGGCAACTGCTAATGACTAACTGAAGATACAGTCAAGAGCTTTACTTGAATATGTCTTTACTTTTAGTAGCTTTATGCTGGAGAGTTAATATTAATAAGAATAAAAATAGTAATAGTAGCAGCTAATACTTGTACAGTGCTTGAAGTAGGCTATCTGCAAAAATGGTCTAAATAATTTCTCTGCCAGTACTCTCCCATACTGGCTATGGGCTTGGTTTGATTATAGGACGTGCTTGGACCAATGAAATATTAGTCAATGTAACTGAAGCAGAGGCTTGAAAAGCAACTGTACATTTGGCCTTTGCTCTTTTGCTGCTGTTAGGAAACCTGTGACCACAACCACGTGAACAAGCCCAGCTCCTGTTGTCACAGATGCCATCACACTAAACACGTGAATGAAGCATCCAATAGTCCAATCCAGACCCAGACAACGAGGCTCAGACCAGAAGACCTACCCAGCCTGCCTGAATTATGAGAAATAAAGAACTGTTGTTCTAATCTACTAAATTTTGGGGTGCTTTGTTATGCAGCATGAGAAAACTGATACAATGTTTTACATAAATAAAGTGCTTTACATAATGAATGCTTCAAACTGCTTTCCGTAAATAAACTCATTTACTCCCTACAGCAACCCTTTGGGGACAGTACTAGTATGTAGTCCACAGATGAGGAAGTGAAAGCACACACAGAGATCTGCTAACTACGTAAAAGTCACATAAGCTAGAATACAATGGAGTCAGAATTTGAACCCAGTCCCTCTGGCTCCAGAGTATCTGCTCCCAAACTACACAACACTGATGATAAACTTTTCTAACTTTTCTCCTACAGAAATATGTATTTTATACATATGAAAAGTATTGTTTAATGTGAACAATTACATCAGTGATGAAGACCACCAAACACGTGCTGTAGGGAAATACCACGGGAAGACATTTTGGATCCTGAAAGCAGGAGATCAAAAGTACCCCCAGTCATTCATGCACCAAATTCCATTAAAAAAAATCTGACTGATACAATATAACTTTTAGAATGAATTTTGAAAATATAAAGCAAATAATAAGCTTCAATCAGTCTTTATTATTTTAAATGTTTTAGGTTGTGTGCTTCCTCAATGCTTTCTACATTTTAGTCTAGTCAATTCATCACAAAAGCAATACGAGCTTTTTGAATATAAAGTACATAAACTATAAGTGAGTCCCTCCCTCCCTTGTTCTCACCCTCCAAACTCACCTTCTAATGTAACAACTATTAATAATTTAATGTGCTTCTTTTATACTTTTTCTTTAATTATGCAAACATAGTTATTAAAGGCTTACCAAGTTACTGTTCTTTAAAATTAAAAATAAAAAAATCTGTTGACTATAAAGAGCATATTTTAACAGCTTCATCATTCAAAGAAATCTTATAAAAGCCTCAGTCCATTATAATCAAGTATCTACAAAAGTGACGATTATTCCTTCACTTTACACAACCAGCAGAAAGGCTAGCCTCTATAACACATATACAGAAAGCCAGTTTTCTGGTCTTTTGGTCTACAATAGAATTCTTATCTGAAAAGCCCTACCACACCTTTCAGAACTGAAGTCAAACTCTCAGAACGGCCATGCTAGATGGCAGGCCAGGAGACCTAAAACAAGTCTTTAAAATCGCACACACACACCAAAAAAAAAACAAAAACAGAAAAACAAGCCTAGCAAATGCATAAACACAAAAATGAGAGGCCATCCCAGCCTAAAATAAGAGTAAAGTTGAATAGAATAAATTCTCTTAGAAAGTAAGAGTGTCAATATATATTGCAAGTTGTTAAGAACCATGGGAACAGTTTCTATCAAGTGACAGAATCCTAGCAAAGCATTTCACCTTCCATTAAACCCAAAAATGTCTGTGATTTAAAAAAAAAAAAAAAATCCAACTTAAAATATTTTATTTGGATCAAAAGCTTTTGTCCCAATGACAAATGACCTTTGTATAGAATATGTAAAAAATGAACACTAACATAGGAAACATTATCTTCACACCCACTTTGCCGTGTTTTCCTTCTTCACAATATGCTATTCTAGATAAGATGTGGATAAAGAATGTGATCAGATGGGGGTAGTCAAAATTCACTTCAGGACTTCCCTGGTGGCACAGTGTTTGAGAATCCGCCTGCCAATGCAGGGGACACAGGTTCGAGCCCTGGTCCGGGAAGATCCCACATGCTGCGGAGCAATGAAGCCCGTGCGCCACAACTACTGAGCCTGCGCTCTAGAGCCCATGAGCCACAACTACTGAGCCCGCAAGCCACAACTACTGAAGCCTATGGGCCTAGAGCCCGTGCTCCACAACAAGAGAAGCCACCGCAATGAGAAGCCCGCACACCGCAACGAAGAGCAGTTCCGGCTCACCACAACTAGAGAAAGCCTGAGCGCAGCAACAAAGACCCAACACAGCCACAAATTAATTAATTAATTATTTTTTTTAAAATTCACTTCAGATCTCATAAGGGCAACCTATTGAAACTCTCAGAAAGGGAGGTACTCCTGATGCTTCTACTTGGTAAGATAAACATGAAGGACTGTCCCATTATTTTCATAAAGTAATATATTCCACATATTTAAGGGCACTGAAACCCCACTTAATTCAGAACAGTGCTGGTGGGCACTGTATATATATACACACATAGTATGTATATTACAGATATTGAAAGCTTTTTCTTTAACTTATAATTAAACCATGAGTCTGTAATCTGGATGGGTAAATACGGGATGATGATGAGAGGAGCATTACTTAGTACAGGAGCCACTACTGAGCTCTTTGCTTTTACTTGTTCATCCACTCAAGACATCCTCACTGAGCATCTACATATGCCAGGTCATGGGACAGGTCCCAGGAATGTAAGGGAGAACAAGATGAACAGTGAAATGGAAGATACACCCCAAAGGAGTGGACGAGAAGACTGTAAGCATAAAAAAGATTATACCGCTGCTAAGTTTTCCTCCTTCTGACAAGTCTACTTGAACCCCCCAAACAGTAAATAAGTTACTATGCAATTTTTCTTAACATCTTTATTGGAGTATAATTGCTTTACAATAGTGGGTTAGTTTCTGCTGTATAACAAAGTGAATCAGCTATACATATACGTATATCCCCATACTTCCTCCCTCTTGCGTCTCCCTCCCACCCTCCCTATCCCACCCCTCTAGGTGGTCACAAAGCACCGAGCTGATCTCCCTGTGCAATGCGGCTGCTTCCCACTAGCTATCTATTTTACGTTTGGTAGTGTATATATGTCCATGCCACTCTCTCACTTCGTCCCAGCTTCCCCTTCCCCCTCCCCGTGTCCTCAAGTCCATTCTCTACGTCTACTATGCAATTTTTAATAACTGAATTAGGATCAGGAGATTTCACTCATTCATTCATGTGTTGAACGTCCCTATGTGCCAGGCACCCTGACAAGTGCTGGATATATAAAGGGAACAAGACATGGCTCTTGCCTTCGCGGTGTTCTTTCATAAACAGGCAAATACCAGTAAGAACAAGGTGGGACGGAGTTACATAGAAAGAACACTTAACCTGGTTTTAGGGAGGAGGTCTCCCCAGAAAAGTTATATCCAAGTTAATACCTCAAGGATGAGGTTCTCTTTGGGCTTTTAAAATGGAATTCTGTTTAAAACATTTAATTTCTAGCCAATAATTCAAAAGCTTCTTCTTGCTTTGAGTGAGACCCTGCATCAGGCCCCCAACACAATCATATTCCAATTTTAACATGCATCCAAACCACCTGGGATCCTGTTTAAATGCCGACTCTGACCAATGAGACTGAGGTGGAGCTGAAATTCTGTATTTCTATCCAGCTCCCAGGAGATGCTGAGGCCGCTGCTCGGGGGACCACACCTGGAGTAGCCAGGCCCTGGCATAAAAGGGCCCCTGGCCCACAGATGTGTTGTGTTTGGCTGGTGTAGTGCTCCCGGAAGTCTCCGTTAGCTGGCAACTTGTAAAAATCCAGAGATTTTATATAACAAGCAGGATCTCCAGCTTCTTTTGAAAAATTTACATCAGACAAAGTTGGCCCTAAATTTCCTCAAGGCGGCAGTCAGCCAGAGGTAGGGAGAGGACTGTGACCTTGGGTTCTCCACAGTGACCTTGATCCCGCAAGAGCTCTTCCCACCACTGACTGACTCTACATGCCCTCCGCCCCGTTAGGTGGTCTAGTTAACAACCCGCCCAACCCACCCAACGTTCTTCCAGGAGCAGCCTGCACACCTGGAAGGAAGGGATGCCATTAACTGATGATAAAGGACCAACAGCCTTTTATGGAAACAGCACAGGGTTTCTGTTGCCAACTTCATCTGGCTTGGCAAGTGCCTGATCTGCTCCGAGGTGGCCCTTCACAGAGATAACGGGGCATCCATGGGGGGATGTGCATGGACCGGACGACTGCAGGGCTGCCAGGCTTAAATGCCACTCTGGGGTGCAGCCCAGGAAACACTCAGCTGGCTGAGGATCCTGAGAGCCCACCCTTATCCTGTAAGGTGTCAGCACCTGAACGTATCTGGAAACACTTCTCAGACTCAAGCCTTGTCCAGAAGTGGGGGAGGGTCTCCACCTGGAGAGAATGTGCGTGTTGGCAAGCGTGTGAGTGCGGGCAGGCCAACAGACCACAGGTCTTCTCATCATGGAATATTAATCTGCACACTGGCGCTTGGCTATTTTTACGTTTGAATGATGTCTCTTCATTTGGATGAGATAGAAACGTTCCGCTTCGTGGCTCAGGCTCCTAAGATCGCAAAAGCCCTCCTGAGACATCCCTGCCATCTATGTATTAACAGACAGAGTGAAAAGGACTGATAAAATCTTTAGTATCAATTGATGAAAACTATACCAGGAATCACGTATTCTCTGGTGCTTCTGATGGCCGATGTGTCTGTCATTTCCTATGATGAGAAAGATCTATTAATACTGTGGCAGGAGCGGAATTAGGGCTTGTGAACAATAAAAGTGGCCAAGTCATTTGTTTGTGGCTGCCATCATGCATCTTGTTCCTCATTATTTTTCTTTACTAGGGTCATATTTTTGATTTGGACCTATCTTTACCTGTCACTTTGAATTGTTAGACCAAAACTTTGCATTTTCATAGAATCAGTGGTATGAGATGGAGTAGAAATTTAAAATAAAATCATTGACAAGGAATAAATGCTTAAAGCAACCGGAGGAAAAAATGGAGCTTAGAGCTCATGCATATTAATGCAGACACATGATCATGCCACACACAGTCATATTAATGTTGTGAAAGTAATAAGAAGGATCTGGGAGAACCCATATCCTTTTGACACACGCATACTGGGGAATATGAGGATGACCCAGTCTTTCTGTTTGTTTGCTTGTAGTATTTAAATCCCAATTTGTAAAACTTTCCAGATAATAGACTTTGGCATAAATAACAAACACATAAGCTGCTCTAAAAAGCACATTGTCCAACACTACAGGGCAACCTAAGTTGAACTAAGTGGATCCAGAAGTTCCTCTCCAATTACTACCAACAATTCTCAATCATGCAGCCTCTGAGTGAATGACGCTGTATTAAACACGATACACAGTTGTATTCACTCACCACAACTGTCACTAAATGATCGTATGATCACCTGTTCCATGTTGGTCTTCCATTCAAGAACATAAAACTACAAGATAGCAAGGCCCACATTTATCCATGACGATAATCCCAGATTCCCATAGCTCTTGGTACACAGTAGGTGCTTAAATATTTATTGACTCATCGAATGAACAGAGATTAAATGAGTGAATAAAACTGGACTAGGAAACAGTCACTGCCCTTAAGAAAGTTGAACTCAAAATGGGAACTCACTCAGAGAAACACAGACTCCTTATGACTACTTTTAAGGAAGGCACTGATACACTGACACTTAGCATTGAAAAGAGCTGGAAGCAGACAGATCAGGTAGGAGTTTAAGAGAATCTAGCTAATCAGGAAAATGCTTCTAGTCCGGGAGAGAAGAACTAGAGTCAGACCCTAATTATCACCACTGTGCTTTTCAAGCACCAAATGCAAACTTGGGAACTTGAATGATGAACTCAAGTCAAAATGAAGAGGCTGACATTTTTCAAGATTCAGGAAATCATCTCTCTTGTTTTTTCAACTGCACTTCAATAGTTTTTCAAAGCTCCCAGAGCAACAGAGCATTCAAATATTCTGAGCAGCAATGACTATGACTACATCTGGAACTTTAATGAAAATCTTAAAGGTTGACTTGACTCTCAAGTCCTTCAATAACAACAACAACAATGGGGCCCAAGTGAGAGCTCCAGAAGGGAGTGTGCAACTCTCAAATGTAAAATAGAGAGCTAGTGGGAAGCAGCCGCATAGCACAGGGAGATCAGCTCGGTGCTTTGTGACCACCTAGAGGGGTGGGATAGGGAGGGCGGGAGGGAGGCACAAGAGGGAGGGGATATGGGGATATATGTATACGTAGAGCTGATTCACTTTGTTATACAACAGAAACTAACACACCATTGTAAAGCAATTATACTCCAATAAAGATGTTAAAAAAAAAAGCAATTCAAATGCAAGGTGGATGGGTCCCTGAGAGGGGAAGAAAGTCACCTGTCTCTCTCGGTGTGCTGTGAAAATTTACAACATGCCAAAAAACGGGATAGCTATCAACTCTGCAAATTAACATGTCAAAGAATCTTTCATTGCTCAAGATTATCAAATGTGGGCAAATGCATTTCAAGAAGAGATAAAGAGATTGGCTCAACCACAACAATTTTAATCCAAATCACGAGCAGGAAGGTAATGGTTTAATTTCTTAATGCCTTTCAAGGGCGTAGGATCACATTTAATATCTGTAACACCACCGATAGGTTTAACTTCTGGGGCCCCCAAGCATAAATAGCCAAAAATGTTCTTTTACCCTTAACCACAAAATAAAGCCGTATCCAGTAGAGAAGATCTGAGATGCCTGGGTGTGAATTCGACACAAAATTCTGCTTGCCTTTAGGTGGCTGAGAATGGCCCTCCTTAGGTGAAAAGTCAGGCAAGGTATGTAAGAGTACTCTCTTCCTGGAAAGCTTTAGCTCCTAGAATTTTATATCTATGAAGGAAACTTTTTTAATAACAAAAAATAAACTTTGCCGCGTGCACCTGAAGTTCAAACCAATCCCAGAAAAGACTGTTCTGGCGGAAGCATCTTAATCAAGTACCCAAAGCAGCCATGTATCAAATGGCCAAAGATGGATAATAATATCTTTTAAATGAAGGCCTTTCAAATGAATTATGATAATATAATCCAAGACCAACTCACATTTTCAAATAATGAAATGAAGGCAAAAATTAATCGTCTAGAGCCATTGGTCTCATACCAATTATGATAAGCTTCAATGAAAACTTTGATGATGAAAAGAGGGGGGATGTGGACAGCACTGCTCTCCCAAGCAAGACTCAGCAACCTAGTTTATCTATCATACAGCCAGGTGTATCTTAGACCTTCTCTGACTGAATCTGAAGTTGAATCTTCCCCTTGAACATCTGTCCTTTCTCTTTCTTAAAGAGTTGGACTACACAATCTAGGCAGCATAACCAACTGTTAACTGTAATATATACCCTATAATTAGGCTACCCAAAGACACCACGTGGAGAATATTTAAGTGTCCTGATCATCTTTAATATCAAAGGAGCTTAATGACTCAGGCCAACCCCACTAGCAGAATGACCTTAGAAGTTGTGACCACATGTCAGTCAAGATGTGCAAAACAAAACAGGTTTTCATTTTAATATCCAGAAAAGTTACGGCCCTATGAAATAGAAAGTTCTTGAAAAGATGCCATTTTCCAACAAGTTCAAGAGTCATCAGAGTTGGCAGCAAGATACTTACATTCCTCAAGAGACAAAGAAATGCAGTATTCAAGCAGGAGGCTGGGCACGCAGCTTGGAAGAGACTTCCACACTTCTGTAACATTTAACTTGCATCTGAGGGCTATGGGCTATCTGACCACTTAGTTATTGATTTATGAAGTCGATGACCCAGCAATTATAAACGGGACTCAGGGTCTCCCAGCAGCATTACAAACAAGAATCCAATCCACAACCCACCTGAAATTTCCCATCATCATGCAGTCTCAAGGTAACTGACAAGGTTTCCCCACAAATTGTTTAGGATGATAAATGTTTCCTTAGTGGGTAAGCATTAACCCTGGTAAGATTTATAATGTCATTCAGAAACATTTAAAAGAACCAAACCTGTAACCTTTATATACTTTGTGTTACAGAATCTGCACATATTTGGTACTTAAATCATTTTAACATTTGAAAGAATTTGCCCTACTGAAATAAACAGGTAGCTCCAAATCAAAATGTCAGAGTAATTGATATAGATCTATGATATTAAACTAAAATCTTAATGAAATTTACATAAAGTTTTAGGATACTTAAGTCAACTTAATGTTTACCATAATTATAAGTTTAATTTGTGAGAATTATAAGAATTATTCAAAGGGAAGGGAAAGGGAGTTTTCCTTGGGGAAGAAGGGAGTCAAGTCAGATGACTTAAAAAGAAGCCGAACATTTTATATTGATGAATGCATTTTAAAATATAAAGAATGTATTTAAGTTTGTAAACAGGGACCAAAGGTTTCTAAACATGATAGAATAGTAAGATCTGAACTTCAAGAATTAGGTTTTCAAATTAATTAAGTTTCAAAACCAAAGCATTCTCTCAATAATCATTTCTTCGAAACAAGAGTCACAACGAAACCTGCCAACCAGGGGCTCCAAAAAACGCACGTAAGACCCCTGCCACTAAGGTGATTTCAAGGGCTGATTTGAAGGCCACAGGAGGGACTGTGCCTGACTCCTAGGTAACACGCCTCAGGGCGTGCCCGTGTACCAGCAGCTAATAAGTACTGAATCCATACTATAGGCCACGCCCTGTGCCAAGCGCGTCATAGACACTACCTGGCTGTTGCACAGAGCAGTGATCCAAAGCTTAAGGACATGAGGTACGTGACCAAGATGATGAAGTAATAAATGCTAAGAATGAGACTTGAGCCCTATGCTCTGCACCACCAAGCATCCTGCTTCCCACAAGAACAATATCCATGAGGTCAATGAATTTCTAGACCCTTGCTACTCTGAGTACCGTCCACGGTCCATCAGGATTGGTATCACTTGGGAGCTTGTTATAAATGCAGATGGTCAGACCTACTGAATCAGAATCTTCAAGTGTGATTCTGAGGTGCATTAGGGTTTCAGAAGCATTCTTCTAGAGCGGGGTGGGGGGGGGGGGGGGGGGGGGGGCGCTGGCAAACTTTTTTCTGTAAAAGGCGAGATAGAAAGTAACTTGGGCTTTGCAGGCCATATGGTCTCTGTTGCAATCACTCAACATTGCCACGAAATCAGCCATAGACAATACACACATGACCAAGCATGGCTGTGTTCCCGAAATCTTTATTTCCCAAAATGGCCATGGGCTACAGCTTACCAAGCCCTGCTCCAGAGTACAGCGGCTACACCACTATGATGGATCCATTCTCTGATTTGCTGGAAGACAACTGAACCCGTTTCTCCATCATGGGAAGGAGACTCCCCACCCATCGGTAGCAAGCAGCAGATTCCTAGTAATACCATTTTCTAACCTCATCAAATACTCCCTTTTCCTTGAGGTCAGATGGTTATGTGTCAACCTCAACGTCATTTTACACTCGGCCCGGTGCTTAAGAGGCCAGTGGGAAATTTCCCAAAATGCTTTGCCTGCTTGGTACCAAGAAGTCAAATTAAAAGTGTTTAAATGAGTTCTTCGGGGAGTTAAAAAGAAATTGGCCTTACTTTCCAGTCAACACGGTTGCGTGAATACAACGGGCTTTTGCACATTAACAGACTAGGATGGCGCAAATTCTGAAGAGCTTCTGAGCTGATTACTACATGATGATTAAACGTGTTGGACAGCAGTTCTGCAAGCAGACAGTTATGGGCTGGAGACGTGCTCAGTCTCACATTAGGGAGCTCTGGATCTATTGCTCAACAGTGAGTAAAGGCTGAGTGTTCCATTGCCAAATCTCAACTTTTCCATCAGATGTTCCCACAAGAGTCTGAAGACTACAGTGAAAACGACAACGACGGCATTAGTTTCTTCACCTTCATTTTTCCTGTCACAGACAAGAAGGAGGCTACTCACACTGGGCAAACTCAGCAAAGGAGGTAGAGGAAGATGCTGTGAAGGTTCTGTGAAGGTGCTGGAGCCAAGCAGGTTTTTGCCTCCTGATCGTTCAAGAAGATAAAAATCGTGTCAACCGGGCAACTGAAGGCAAGGGTGTTTACGATGCGCTTTTGTTGAGTGATTATTGTGTGCAAGACGTGCTCAAATTTTCACCAGGATTATCTCCCTTCATCTCACCACAAGGTTGTGAAGGGAGAACCAAATATTAAGATGAAGAACCTGAAGCACAGGGAGGTCAAATGTCACGCAGCTAGCAGAGTGTGGATTTGAACCCTTGGACACCAGAGCTCACAGTCTTAATTCTTTCACTTAAATTCATTTGCATTAAACAGAACTCGAGGACTGTTCCAGTGGGTTTACGCTGCCCTCTCCGAACTTTGCTAAAAGAAGCTTCCACCGTCTCTTCCTCACACAAACAAGGCTGGGTTTCACGCCCTGCACTGCCTTAACACCCTGCACTTGACCTCATCACGCTGCTGTATATACCGTACTGCTTGCTCCTCTGTCTTCCCATCTAAAGTATAAATCAGGGTTCGCAACTTCCACAATTTGGGCCAGAGTTCTTTGCTGCAGGGGCCGTCCTGTGAGCTGTAGGATATTTAGCAGCTTCCCTGGCTGCCAACCACCAGACGCCAGTGGCAAACTCCACCCCTGCCCCAGCCCCTGGGGTGGAGGGTGGAGCAAAATTGCTCCTGGTTGAGAAGCACCGTTATCAAACCCTTTCAGGACAGGAGTTCTGTCCGTTGTTTACCTACTGCCTGACAAAGGGCTAGGCACACACTAGGTGTTCAACAAATACTCAAGTCACTGCAGGACGTCTTTCTCCAGCTATATAGCTAATACCATAGCTACTATTGGCTAGATGGCTCCAGGAGCCCCAGAACGAAATCTGAGTCTAAGACTCCTATGCTCCATTTCATTCAGATGTTTGGCTTCCATGATAGCTGGAGTCATCTCTACCCAGCCATGATAAGTTGCTGATTTTATCCCCTAAATATTCCTCAGATCTGTCTATCCTCCTCATTCCACTACTGCCATCCGAGCCCAACCAGGCTTGCCTCCACTGTTTGTGTGGACTGCAGGATGAGCCCCCTGACTGATGTCCCAGTACCCTTTCTGGGGACCCTCTCATCTGTTCTGCCCAAGACACCAGAGAGATCTGTTTCAAAACCCAAATCTATTTATTCCACTCTGCTGCTGAAGGCTCTTCAATGGCTTTCCATTGCTTATAAGATAATAAGACTCCTGACCATGACCTATGGAGTCCTCAGTGGTCTGCCCTGGCCAACTCTGCAGCCACCCCCCCCTCACCACCAGGGCTGCAGTTCCAGAAGAAGGCCATGATTCCACCTACCCCCTGGCCTTCGCATATGCTGTTCCACGTGTGTTCCCCTTGCCTGTCCTCCCTGTAGACCTCAGCCTGAGTGTTACTTTTTCTTTGTCTGGAGCAGGTACCTTCATCAAAGGCCACTGTGGAACCAAATTTTGTTCTTTCCTAGTGTTCATCTGCATGACCATTGATCACAAAAGAGTACCAGCGCCTTGACTCCTTTGGTTCACTGTTATAATCCCAGTGCCTGGCCCATGGTGGGTGCTGGATGAATGTCTGGTGAATATACTTGAATAATCAATCACTTAATAGAGGCCTACTCTTTGAAAACACAGAGATTTTGCAGATGAGATGCACTGAAGGAAAGTGGTTAAGTGTATGAATTATGGAGTTAAATTGCCTGGGTTCAAATTCTAGCTCTGCCTCTTAATAGCTATGGGACCTTGGATAAAATACTTCACCTCCCTACACCTCAGTGTCCTTATTTGCAAAGTGAGGAAAAGAGGATCTAAGCTCACGGTATCACGGTCTATAAATTATATGAGAATTTAAAGTCTTCAAACAGTGCCTGGGACATAAAAAGTGCTATATAAGAATTTACTACTATCATCATTAGTAGTACTCATAATAACAGTAGTATTTTTATATCTGTATGACGGCTGAGGTAATGTGGTGATTTTTTTTGTGTGTGGTACACAGGCCTCTCACTGTTGTGGCCGCTCCCGTTGCGGAGAACAGGCTCCGGACGCGCAGGCTCAGTGGCCATGGCTCACGGGCCCAGCCACTCCGCGGCATGTGGGATCCTCCCGGACCGGGGCACGAACCTGTGTCCCCTGCATCGGCAGGCAGACTCTCAACCACTGCGCCACCAGGGAAGCCCAATGGGGTGATTTTTTCTGATCTCAGCACAGGTGACGCCAGCAGTCAGAACTGAATTTTTCAATATCTTGGGTGAAGAGATCTAGTTCTTCATTCTACAGACCCCCACGTCACCCCCAAGGTCCTCTGCAGGTGGGCTGAAAGCAGCTTTGCAAATATTACCTGGTCAGGTTCCACAGAACCATCCTCCTCCATCAACTCTGCACCTCTGGAGCTGGCCAGAGGATGCTAAGGGGCTACCCTGCTCAGCCAGCAGGCTAACAAAGACTGGACCTGTTTGCAGGGTAACTAAAATCCAGCCTGCCTGGAAAGCCGACTTCCCTCTGTGGACCTTTTCCTCTCAGAGGCTTTGGAAACACAAGCCAAAGTTGTCTCTAGTCTCTTCCTCATTCAACAGGTATTTCCTGAAAGCAATATAAATGCCAGGCGCTGCACTGGGGAGAGAGATTGGCAGCATCCAATTGTGATTGGAGCCTGAGCTGTGGATCACATCCTAATGAGCGGCTTTTACTAATCTCCTCTATACTTAGGAGAATTCATCATGTTATTATAGGGTAGCTCTGGTTTGCTGATAGCACACTTCAGGGAGAAGCAAATGAGGCCCTTTGTTCCTAGCATTCGTGTGTAGCATCACCATTCCCAAAGCATAATTCTGATTCCAAACATAACCACAGGTCAAATTCCATTATGAGAAACTCCTAATGCATATTTAGGGCTAGGGTTTTGCTGTCTGCAATGAGCAGGCCACTGTTTGTCTGAGATTTAGAAATCCTGTGGTCATATAAAGATTCTGTTGTGTTGAATTTGTGTTGGGATTTGTTGTAATGGGATCTGGCCTATAACTTAACTGAGATTTAGCGGAGGGCCACTTTCACTGCCTGAATCCTAGTGCCCGTGGGTACTCGCAAAAGAACCAGCTTTCTCCTAATAAGGTAATTAATACCTCACCATGGTCTGCCTAAAACACATTTTACTGCTTTGCTCATCAGAAGGTAGGATGAGTAATAAAATGTCAAAAGGCAGCCCGGTAAACATTAAAGGAGTGAAAGGCTATCAACAGTGATCATTTTCATTCTCCCTTTATGTAATGAAAGAGGACAGATCACAACTCAAGACACTTTTGAAAAAAAGTGTTATAAACAGCCAGTTTCTTCTTCTACTGCATTACTTTCAATCAGTTTCTAATCTCGCCCAGCTAGAAGAGCACGTATGTTATAATTTAAGATGCTGAGTCATTTGGGCAACAAATCCAGAAAGGTGACTCATCCTGCCACAACTCACTTGAGAGAGAAAAATATTCAAAAGGAGCAACTGAAAAACTAGCTTTTCAAATACCAAGAAAGTTTTTAGCCATTCAGGTTGTTTCCAGGTAGAGACATTATAAGTCAAGATGAAATAAAACATCTACTTGCCAATCTATATGGTGTCAAAAAAGTTCACTACCCACTTGCCAATCCATAGGGTGTCAAAAATTTCACTATCCACTTTTCAGAGTAACAATTAGCCTCAATGCTTTAAATTTAGACGTATTTCATCTAAAAAGATGTCAGGAGGGTACAGAAAAATATATGTGCAAATACAGTTAACATATGACTTAAAATCATTTACCTTGTTTCCCAATGTTTCAGACATCCTGTACATATTTAGAACTCTTCAAAATACAGGACAAAAAATGAACCATAAAGAAAAAATACTAATACTAGTGTGAGAAATAAAATATAGACTCTAAAGATTTAAAAATGCATGTTACCCTAGCTGTCAAGACTTTAAACACATATACTTTTTGAGCTAGTAGTTCACTTCGTTGGATTTATCTGGCCAAATAACTTATATACACAAAGATATGTGCCTGATAATATGCCCTATACCATTATTTGTAGTAGTGAAAGCTTGGGAAAAAAACCTAAATGTTGATCAGCAAAAAAATCAGGACACATCCATATACAAGAAACATTATCCAGTCATGAATATTTAACTCACAGAAAATGTTTCTTAAATCATTTGTAGTACATACTGGCTACAAATGTCCTCTTGATGGTCTTGAACTTGTAGGAAAAAAGTTAAATCATTCCTTGAGTTTTCTTGCACACGTGACTTACAGTCCTATAGACTTCCACTTTCATTCATAACTAGGTCTTCAGAGTGCTTAAGGATTTTTGAAAATTTGTGTTCATAAATTACAACAGGATTGCCTAAAGAAGAAATTCCAGAATGACAGAGTAAGGACCTCCGAAAATCCATTCCTCCATAAAAGCAGTAAGAACACTGGCAAAAAATTGTCAAAATAAACTTCTTCAGGACTTTGGAAATTAACCAAAGGCGTGCAACAACCAGAAGAGACTTTCTAAGAAAAAACAAACAAACAAACAAAAACCTCCCAGCAGAATCTTGGTAAGAACAACAAGCTTTGTAGCATTTTAAATGGTACTCTTCGCATCCTCCTGTCTTCATTTCTGCAGTAGCCCTGAAAACCAGCAGTCTTACAATAATAACGGCTTAAAAAGTAGTAACCTGGCACCCACTGTAGGGGTGGCAAAATGGGCTTGGAGCCCCCAAAGTGTCCTATCCCAAGAAGCTGGTCACTATTTGACCAGTCTGGAAAGTTCCCTGCAAAGCCCCCAAGCAGGCCTCATTTTCAGTTGACCTGAATCAAAGCTGGCTTAGTGGTAAAAGCCCTATCCCTGGGTGTGTGTTGAAAATAGTTAGCAGGAATTGTTTAACATTGCAGGTGCCTGAAGCAATAATACCACTTGGGGGAAACAAAAGGCTGGCCAAAAATCTTAAAAGGAAAATCTAGATAATTAGATGAACATAGGGGGCTTGGGAAAGCTCCAGCATATTCCCGAGGCTCTAGAAAGTCACAGGCATCCGAAAGACTTTGTACATGTCCACGAAAGACCTAAGAGGGCTCTCTCGCCTTCAGTTGACCGTGATGTTTTAAACAAGTGGGAATTGAAAGCTAACATGGAAATAGCAGCTGTCAGTGTTGATGATGTACACCAACATACACACACAGTCTGCTGGCGAAGAGGAGACTTACTTGTCCTATGTATTTAAGAATATCTTTGTCCGATTATTAGCTGGCTATTAAGGTAACTGAACAGAGACCTCAGTGGACACACATGACAAAGAATACAGGTGTTATAGAATTCATCCAAGAAAGTTACTAAGCAGACAACAACAGTATAGCAACAAACTCTGGGGGTGGGAGGGAGATAGATATGGTTTCCAGAGGTATAATATCATATCATTTCAAATGTCCAGATTCCATTTCAAATTATGAGACATGAAAAGAAACAGGAAAGTATGGCCCATACATAGGGAAAAAAAAAAGATGTGGCACATATATACAATGGAATATTACTTAGCCATAAAAAGAAGCGAAACTGAGTTATTTGTAGTGAGGTGGATGGACCTAGAGTCTGTCATACAGAGTGAAGAAAGTCAGAAAGAGAAAAACAAATACTGGATGCTAACACATATATATGGAATCTAAAAAACAAAAAAAACAAGGTTCTGAAGAACCTAGGGGCAGGACAGGAATAAAGATGCAGATGTAGAGAATGGACTTGAGGACACGGGGAGGGGGAAGGGTAAGCTGGGACGAAGTGAGAGAGTGGCATGGACGTATATACACTACCAAATGTAAAACAGAGAGCTAGTGGGAAACAGCCGCATAGCACAGGGAGATCAGCTTGGTGTTTTGTGACCACCTAGAGGGGTGGGATAGGGAGGGTGGGAGGGAGACGCAAGAGGGAAGGGATATGGGGATATATGTATATGTATAGCTGATTCACTCTGTTATAAAGCAGAAACTAACACACCATTGTAAAGCAATTATACTCCAATAAAGATGTTTAAAAAAAGAAATTAAAAAAATACTTTATTGCTAAAAACTGCTAATCATCATTGAGCCTTCAGTGAGTTATGGTAGTATCATCAAAGATCAATGATCACGTATCACCTTAATAAACATAACAATAATGAAAAAGTCTGAAATACTGTGAGAAATAACCAAAAATGTGACGGGGGGCGTGAAGTGGGTAAACGCTGTTGGAAAAATGGCACTGACAGATTTGCTCAATGCAGAGTTGCCACAGACTTTCAATTTGTAAAAATGCCCTATCTGTAAAGCACAATAACATGAAGTACGTCTGTAAAGAACTCTTACAACTCAACAATAAAAAGACAAACAATCCAATTCTAAAGTGGCCAAGGATTTCAAGAGAGATTTCTTCGAAGATGATATACAAATGGCCAATAAACATGTGAAAAAATGCTCAACGTCATTAGTCACGAGAAAAATACACACTGAGACATCACTTCACATATACTAGGATGTCTATGATTAAAAAAAAGACAAGTGTTCTTAGGGGTGTAGAAACAATGGAATCCTCATACATTCTTGAAGGGATTATGAAATGGTCCAGCTGCTTTGGAAAACAGCTTGGTAGCTCCTCAAAATGTTAAACATAGAATTGTATGACACAGCAATTCCATTCCTAAGCATATACTCCAGAGAGATGAACATCTATGTCCACACAAAAACTTGTACACGAATACTCAGAGCCGCACATTCATAACAGCCAAAAAGTGGAAGCAACCCAAACATGTATCAGCTGACAAATGGAAGAACAAAATGTGGTAAATCTGTACAAAAGAATATTATTCAGCAATAAAAAGAAGCAAAATACTGATGCATGCTACAACATGGCTGAATCTTGAAAACATTATGCTCAGTGAAAGAAGCCAGTCATTAAAAAGACACAGATTGCATGATTCCATTTACATGAAATGTCCAGAAGAGGCAAATCAAGAGGCAGGAAGTAGATTAGTGATTAGCAGGGGCTAGGGGCAGGGGGGAATGAGGAATTACTGCTAATGAGTACTAGGTTTTGGGGGTATTTTGGAGTTAGATATTGGTATTGGTTGCACAATTCTGTGATTAGAGTAAAACTCACTAAATTGCTAATTTTAAAAAGGAGAATTTTGGATAGACAACAAGGTCCTACTGTAGAGCACAGGGAACTATAGTCAGTGTCTTGTGATATAACCCATAATGGAAAAGAATATGAAAAACAATGTATATATATGTATAACTGAGTCATTTTGCTGTACAGCAGAAATTAACACACTGGAAATCAACTATACTTCAATAAATTAAATTAAAAAAATAAAAAGGAGAGTTTTATGATAAGTGAATCATAGTGCAATAAAGCTGGTTTTGTTTTAAGCTGATAGGAATAAAGAAAAAAAATATACTGCCAGGATTCTGGAGCCAGACTACTAGGCTAAATCTCAGTTCTGACACTTACTGTGTGACCTTTGCAAATTACATCATCTCTCTGTGCCCTCAGTATACACATCTGTAAAACAGGCATAATAATAGTACCTACTTAAAGGGGTTGTTGTGGGGATTAAATGATTTAGCTATTGTTAGTATTGGGGGGGGCAGTTTTCAGGCTTTCTCTAACCTTCTGAGGAAGAATAGAGGGAAAGAGAGATGATGGAGCAGGTATGTCTACAACTGGAGGAGAATTCAGTTGAAGATATAAACCCATGAGTGGCTTTATTTCTTTGTGCCGAGGGAAGTCGGGGGTGGACTGGAAAGAAGAATTCCTTTGAAGTTACCGTGGCAAAGCTAACAAGGAGACGAGAAGACCAGCTGAAGTAGGAAACCACATATGTTTAGGGATGTCACCTGCATGGCTGTAGCGCTTACAAAAACATGGCACCCCAGAATCAATGACAGAAAACGGAATGGAAAACTTTTCCAGGGCTGTTGATTGGTTAGGGCTGTGGGCAAAGAAAAATGAAGCAAGGGGAAAGGAGTATGCTCAGCAAAGTCACTGAGGAAGTGACAATGGAGTTTCAGTCAAGAAGACAGGACCCATGTGCTCCTAACAGAGCCAAGAATGAAACAATTCCCTGCAAGTTCTCAAAAGAGATGGTCAGTCTGAAACAAAGTTTACTGCACTGTTGGAAGAAAGGAACTAGAGTTCTTTAACCTAGAAATAAGACAAATCAACGATGACATGTGTTAATTGTTTCACTGATTTTTATTTCTTTCAACATTTTCTCCTAAACCCTTTTTCTCCCATACCTTACCACTGTCAGGTTCTCTTGAGGGCAACTGATTTTACTACTCAGGCTCTTAAGGTAACATAAATTTTAGTGGAGGTGACTTGTTTGAAAGAGCATATTGAAGAGAAGTACTTATTAAAAAAAAAAAAACAAAAAAAACACATGAATTTCGCTAGCACTTTCCTCCAAAACCCCATGTATTTTAACATAATTTATCCTTTAAATTCCCTAGGACAGCATTTGCTGCACCATCACGTGTAGGTCTAATATTCCTTGAAAAAAGCATTCTCTAGTTAAAATGGTTTTTTAAATTATTACAAACTATTCCTCTTTTCCATATTTACAATGACTATTAGCATATTAAGGGCTCTGAAAAGCCCTGCAGTGAGGAAAACTATTCTATTTGCAAACCTAAAGTTTCCCAAATTCTTTTGATCATAGAATCCTCTTTCCAGAGAAGCTTTTACATCATGATTCAGTTGGATCCTGTGAAGCACATTTTGAGACATATTACTCTGAAAAGACAACACTCTCCATAACAAACAGATGGGCAACTAGAATCTCAAAGAGGGAAAGCAACTTCTTATGGCTGAGTAAGGAAAAGACTCCGTTGAGACATCCTGCTCTCTTCCCTTTCGTCCTCCCAATTAAGTGAATTTCCCCAGGCACTGCTCATGGGAAATGTACTCCTGACAGCTAACCACCAGACAAGGGATCTACAAAGGCATTTTCCTTGAGGACATCAAAGCAGGCATATGTAACAGATTACCAAGGCATCTGGGCACACCGAGGTATAAACATGAGATGGCACCACTTTACCAGTCTCAGTGTTCTACAACCTTTTCCTGTTGCGTGGAAGGCTCCCTCAACAAACATCTCAATCCAACTCTATAATTTTTCAGTAACATTCAATTATTGGAAGTGTCTCTTTCTGGTTTCCTAAGACTAAGGCTTGCTCTTTGTAAAACTTTTATTTTGTCTTTAGATCAGCATTCTTTCTCTCATCCAAGAACAGGAGTCTCCAAAGCTTGTGGTGGAGAAGAGGATGGACTGACCACACATAGATGTCCTCTTTGCTGAGCTTTTTGTTCTGGTCTAAGGTACAAGGAAGATGATAGGAAAGATGAAATGTGCCTCTTTCTTGGTCCCTGTGGCAGATGAAATGATGGTTCAAAAACATTCATCCTCTCCAATATACTGTACCTTCTGAGGGAGAGTATCTCCCTCTGCCGCATTGACGTTGGGCTTGGTCACGTGACTCACTTTGGCCAACAGGATGTTAGCAGGCATGACATAAGTGCTTGCTCTCTTGTATTTCAGTCCCTGCCATGAGGAAAAATTTCCCCAGGTAGCTGCTGCCCCTTTAGCGTGGGTACCAGATTAAACACGTGGGAGCAGTTCTGAGGCCAATCACAGGCTCACAAACATAGTCCAGCTCACACCTTGAAGTATGACACCAACCCATCCTAGAGAAGCTGACATGATCAAGAAGAAATGACTGTTGTTATAGGTCACTTTGGTTAGGGGTGGACGGCTATGCAGTATCACTGTAGGAAAAGCTAACCGATAAGGTTGGATCACACACCGAACATGTATGTCTAATCCGGGTCCTTCATGTGTATTTGGTGTGATCTAGGGGCACCAAGCTGCCCTAGTCATTGATAGTCCTCCTGTGAGAATTTAGCCACTCCTCCTGGCTGACTCCCAGTTGGTGGTCTCGGACCCCATTCCTCCTATGTACGTGCCACCTACCCTAAGCAGCGCTGCCCCATGACTCTAAAGCCTCCATCCCATCTACTCTGTCCTCCAACTCCAGCACCTGCAGACACAATGTGGGGGAAAACATCTGTATCTCTGCAGAAGGAGAGGATACCCTGGGCCCACTTGTGCCTAGCCATCCCGGTGGTCACACTTTTCCTGTCTCCACAACCTGCAGACTACAGACCACCAGGTCCTGACTTGACTGGAGAGTAGAAAGGGGATAACGGGCAGCTAGGACATGTCCAGACTTTACAAACAGCTCTCCTGGAACATCACTCTGTCGACCTTGAGAAGAGGCAGTACTATGTGACTGTAATTTATTTTTCAAATTTATTGACTTTATTTACTGTTATTTTTGGCTGCGTTGGGTCTTCGTTGCTGTGCACCGGCTCTCTCTAGTTGCGGCGAGCGGGGGCTAGTCTTCGTTGCAGCGCGTGGGCTTCTCGTTGCAGTGGCTTCTCTTGTTGCGGAGCACAGGCTCTAGGGACATGGGCTTCAGTAGTTGTGGCTCGCGGCCTCTAGAGCACAGGCTCAGTAGTTGTGTGCCCAGGCTTAGTTGCTCTGCGGAGTGTGGGATCTTCCTGGACCAGGGCTCGAACCCGTGTCCCCTGCATTGGCAGGCGGATTCTTAACCACTGTGCCACCAGGGAAGCCCTGTAATTTACTTTAAATTATCTGCATAATCAGGGTGATATCATATATGTGCCAGGTAGTTTAGCCTTAATTGTAGGGGTTGTCTGTTAACACGCTACCAAGAATACACAGACTTGGGGAGACCAGTTACACCGCATGGAAAGGGCCATAATCCATGGTCAGCTACCATATGCACATTTCTTTTAGCTGAGCTTAGGCAACAACCCGCATTATTAGTTTGCATCAGCGATGCCAAAACAGATTCTCAGTGGTGAAACTAAAGACCTGTTAATTAGCATGATGGACGATACAAACAGGGTCTCACTGATGAAATACAAGGTATCGAAGATGCTTGAAGTGGCCAAAACAGTCTGAAGACACTTTCCATCTCTACAGGAACTGGGAATAAGAATCCATTCGGGCCTGTACCCTGCACCCCTTACGATAACACCCCTGACGTAATCCTCAACTGTAGATTCAGCCATCGAATTAGGAGATTTTCTAACTGAAGAGTCCTAACTAGAGAAGACAGAATCCCGTCTCTGTGATGTTGCTGGGTTGGTCTCAAATAATGCCATACAGGGTATGGTGGGAGCATCTAAAACACTGGTTCTCAACCTTGGCTGAACTTTGACATTGCATGGGGAGCTTCTAGAATCCCAAGAGCCAGGGCTCACCCAGGTCAACAGTGTAGGACTCTCTGGAGGGAGGATCAGTTATCAGTGCCTTTTTAAAGCTCCCTTGATGATTCCACTCCGCAGCCAGGGATGAGCATCGCTCTTGTACACGGCAGCATTCTGGAACAGCACTGGGCTTGCAAAAAGAGTTTATGAGTTGTTTTGAGCCTGCTCTGCTAATGAATATTCATTTAGTAAATGTCTCTATGTGTGGGAGAATTTGGCCTGAGGCCTGCTTTCATTAAAACTGGAGCAAGGTTACAGAAGAGTGGCCAACACTCACTAACTCTAACCTCTTTGGCCACTTCCAAAGAATCTACAGGGGGCTTCCCTGGTGGCGCAGTGGTTGAGAGTCCGCCTGCCGATGCAGGGGACACGGGTTCGTGCCCCGGTCCGGGAAGACCCCACATGCCGCGGAGCGGCTGGGCCCGTGAGCCGTGGCCGCTGAGCCTGCACGTCCGGAGCCTGTGCTCCGCAACGGGGAGGCCGCAACAGTGAGAGGCCTGCGTACCGCAAAAAAAAAAAAAAAGAATCTACAGGGATCACATTAGCTTTGGTCAGCTCACAGCAAGGGGACAACTCCCCACTTCCCTAAGAGGAAGGGAAGGAAGATAAAGCTTTTGGTAAATACTATTCTCACTAAAAAGACAACCTTATTTTCCTTTCCATTTTGCCTCTGGGTTGGGGGTAAGGCAGTCAAGGTCTGTCCTAATGAAATGGAGCCTGTTAGCAAGCCCTGGAGGGCTACAACTTCTGAACTTGGAATATGGGGTACCTGCACCCTCTGTCCCCACTCTGCGTCTTGGCCACAGTTCTGGAATAACGGGATAACATGTAGCAGGTCCCAAACATCATTCTACTATAAATACATAAACAAGCGGGCACACACAATTATAGAGTCAGGGGCCAAAGCCAACTATCTCAGAAAATGCCTTGACACACTTAAATTCCATGGTAAAACGATGGAACAAAGCTCGAAGTGCTACCCCGGGTCTTTACTCCCCAGTCTCCTCACAAGTCTAGATTGCTGAACACAGCGTTAGTCTGCACACTAAGCAAACCTCCTCGCTCTGGGAAATCGCCTCTGTTATTACCCCTTCAGAGCTCCGTCCACTTTAATAACAGGCATCCATCAGAAGATGGCCCTGAAATAAATAAGCGGTAACAAATAGGACAGGCTACATTCACAGGGAAAGAGAACAAGAAGAGATGAGATTAACTTTTCTGTGCCTTTCATCTTGCATGTCACTCTCACCAGCTGAAATAGTTTACTGTGTCCTTTTTCCACCCACAGCACGCTTGCTGAGTTCTCCTAGCAGAGATCGTGGTCGACAAGAACACCATGTGAATCAGAAACACCAAAAAGACTTTCATCTTATTCTTCTTGAAAGAAAAACAAAAAACAAAAATGATTGTTACGGACTGAATTGTGTTCCCTCCACAACCTCTAAGTTCATATATTGAAGCCCTACCCCACGGTATTTGGAGTTATGGCCTACAAGGAAGTAATAAAGGTTAAGTAAGGTTATAAAGTTGGGCCTGAATTCCATAGGACTCATGCCCTTATAAGAAGAGGAAGAGACACCAGAGATCTCTCTCTACATGTACAGAGGAAAGGCCAGGTGGAGTCACAGCAAGAAGATAGCTGTCAGCAAGCCAAGAAGAGAGGCCTCACCCGAAATGAACCCTGCTGGCACCTTGATCTCAAACTTCCAGCCTCTAGAACTGTGAGAGAATAAATCTGTTTTAAGTTACCCAGTCTGTAGTATTTTGTTATGGCAGCCAAAGCTGACAATATAATGATACTGAACATGCTTCCAAGTTATGAGAAGAAATGGGTCTCCATTTTATCAAGTGGAGTTCTACTAACTAGAGTGGAGAGACCTCTCTACCAAAATGGGGGAGCAGGTAGAAACTGCAAAGAAAAACTAACGCCTCACTATGTGCCATCAGAAAGCAAGTGGTGGGGCTTCCCTGGTGGCGCAGTGGTTGAGAGTCCGCCTGCCGATGCAGGGGACATGGGTTCGTGCCCCGGTCCGGGAAGATCCCACATGCCACGGAGCAGCTGGGCCCGTGAGCCATGGCCGCTGAGCCTGTGCGTCCGGAGCAAAAAAAAAAAGCAAGTTGTGAATGAAAGGGGCGAGCTAGTTAGCTCTTTTCGCTGACCATTCAGGACTCAGAGTGAAAGTGGCGTGCAGGCCAGTGCATGTGGCACACTTTTAAGCATCAAACCAAAAAACCTGGAGATAAAAGCTTCCAACTGGCTGTAGAAATGCCAATTTCTTCCATTTTTTGCACCGGATCAAGTTAGCATTACAATGCCTGAGCAAGAAATTTCGATCTATGCATGTTTGGATTGGAAACAGGAGCTTTGGAGAACACAATCCCTAAAAATTTCAAAACAAAATCTTCAAGTGAAGACTAATGCAGAGCGGCTGTTTTTGACTCTTGAAATAAATGTAACAACGTTTGAATTCCTGAAGGTAGGTTAACAGCTAAACAGGCTTCACTAAATACGAGCTACATTTTTCCTTCTCTCTTTAAACAAATGCATCAATCACAGCAGTTAATAACAATGCTCAGTGACAACGTATGAAGTGCTGGAAGTATTTTTTTAAATACCCTTTAGGGACTTCCCTGGTGGCACAGTGGTTGAGAATTCACCTGCCAATGCAGGGGACACAAGTTTGAGCCCTGGTCCAGGAAGATCCCACATGCCGCGGAGCAACTAAGCCCGGGCACACAACTACTGAGCCCGCATGACACAACTACTGAAGTCCGTGTGCCTAGAGCCCATGCTCCGCAACAAGAGAAACCACCGCAGTGAGAAGCCTCCGCACCGCAACAAAGAGTAGCCCCCGCTCACGCAACTAGAGAAAGCCCGCGCACAGCAACAAAGACCCCGCACAGCCAAAAATAAATAAATATATATATAAAAAAATGAAATAAAATACCCTTTAAACAGAAATCTTAAGTTGCTAAATAATATCTTGGGTAAATAAGAGTTTTCTTTTAATATTGCATTTCTTACAATTTACCTATCTCTGATCACAAAGTTGAGGCCCTGGTAGTTTATCAGTACATGTACTGTTGAGCTGATTTCAACAATCAACCACTCACTCTTCTGAATTATACCTCTTTCCAGTGAAAATAACCATCACTCCAAAAAACTGCTTCTCTTTGTCCCTCATCAGGGCGCAGGACTGAATAGTTACCTCGATATCGTCGTTGAAAACTGTAGACACTTCACGTGCGAGGGCAGCACAATGCTAAGCAAAGGGATGGCGTGCTTCTTAGATTCTACTTGTATAAGAAAACTTTGGCCAGAAAGCAAATACCAGCACTGGTGATGAGGAAAAGAGGCAGGGACCTAGATTATGTGCAGTCTCTGACTTTCAACTCGTACTCTTTCAACTTCAACACACTGTCTCCCAGGAAGGGAGAAAAAGACTTCAGAACGCTTCTGCAGAAGAAAGTCCACAGTGTGTCTATTACTGTATAATATATACCACAAAGATGTTGCTCTGTGCCAAATCTGTGTCTGTTGTGATCCTCTACATAATCCCTTGGCTCACAGGCATTTAACCTGTACTAGGATTTCATTTCCATATGCTAATTTGTTGCTTAGTAACTGTTTTTAGAGCATTTTGTGTGTATGTCTGATTTGTCTCCAGGACGACATTGTAAATTCCTTAAGAGCAGGGCCCAAAGAACATTATGACATGATCACAGCATCCCATAAAAACACCCTGTAGAATGAGAAAAGCGGGGGTGGGGTGGAAATCAAGGAGTTCTATTTGTGATATAAGCTAAAATGGTATACATGAGAAAAATGGGATCCATTGTAGACATCTTTTGAGTCTTGCCAGCCCAGAATCCCTCAACCCATTTTTCCGGTACGAGCATCCCACTTCTCATTTGGGAACTACCCCTCCACCAACCTCAGAGGAAGTAATTGAGGCCAACATAGGAGTAGGTGGGTTTGACCCTACTACTCCCTTAGGCTCCAGGACTGGCACATGGTCCCAGCCCTGACCAACTGCAGTCCTCCATGTCCTTGGCCCAGGGACTGGTTTTGGGACAGACTCTTGTCCCAAGTGGACCAATGACAGTCAGCCACAAGACTACTGCTGAAACTTTGGGAAAAGATTCTTTTTTTTTTTTTTTTTTACAGGGGTCATCAAGCTGATTAGATAAAGCCTAGGTTTGCTAGGATCAAATCCTGCCTGAGATTGAAGCTAAGTGAGAGGGAAGCCAAACCCAAGAGATGATAAAAGAAATTCCAAAGTCTGATTTTGTTAGCTGAACACCTACATCCACTTGTACCTGAAGTCCACCTACCACTTGCTTTTGCTGACAATACATTTCCTTTTTTTGGTTGAAACAAGTTTGAATTGGACTTCTGTCACTAACAACCCAGAGTCCTGAATAACACAGGTCCCTCCCTCACAGTGGTCTACATTAAAATAAAGTGTGTCAATTACTTACAGGGAAAATGGCAGCATGAAAGAGACTTGCGAATCAGATGACATGGGTTCCAATCCTAGCTCTGCTGGGTGTCTCTCAGCAAGACTCAATCTTTTAGCCTCACTGTTCTTAACTATAAAGTAGATTTTTTGTTTTGTTTTTTGTGGTTTTCTTTGCGGTAGGCAGGTCTCTCACTGTTGTGGCCCCTCCCGCCGCTGAGCACAGGCTCCGGATGCGCAGGCCCAGCGGCCAAGGCCCACGGGCCCAGCCGCTCCGCGGCACGTGGGATCCTCCCGGACCGGGGCACGAACCCGTACCCCCCGCACCGGCAAGCGGACTCCCAACCACTGCGCCACCAGGGAAGCCCCTAAAATAGGTATTTAAAATATTTATCCCTCAGGCCAATTACATGAATTAAATTAGAAACAGGTGAAATTAGGCTGCCAATTGGGCCAGCCATCTCTGTATTTCATTTGGTGGTTCAGAAATAGCCCGTAATACCTCTTCCCTTCCTTGTTCTAACTAGATCATAAACTTTTTACCTGAAAAGCAGGGAAGGGTAGACAGTAGTTCTCCAAGTGTGGTCTGGAAACTCCCAGGGACCCCCAAAATCCTTCCAGGGGGTCTGGGAGGTAAAAATATTTTCGTAATAACACTAAGATGTTATTTGTCATTTTTGCTCCAGTTCTCTAATGAATGTTAAATGGAGTTTTCGAGAGGCTAAATAATTTGTGATATCACAACAAATTGAATACAGAAGCAGATGATTACCCAGCTGTCTTCTGTTAAGCTAGACATTAAGATTTGAAAAAAAAGTGCCATTGTGCACACTAATATTTTTGTTGTTTGGAAAATATGACATTTATGTTAACATATAATAAGTTTTTTATTTTTATATTTTAAGTAAATTAGTAAGTGAATATTTTTAAAGTTCCCAGTTTGAATTCTGATTATGGTAAAGATTTATAGATATAACCCACATAAACTAAAGCTCTTTTAAGATACTAAAAGGATCTTGAGAACAAAAACTATGAAAACTCATGAAGCTAAAAGCATGGACTCTGGATCCAGACTAGATGAGTTCAAATTTTTGCTACTTACTGGCTTAAAGAGGGACTTCAATTCTCTTTATTGGTCTTACTTTTCTCATTTGTAAAATGGGCATAATTATAGTACCTATAAAAAAGTTGAAATGAGTTAATACATGTAAAATGCTTAACTCAATGCCCAGTACACAGTGAATGCTCAAAAAAAAAAACAAAAAACTTAGTTGCAACTTAGTTATTAAAGTTGCAACTTAGTTATTAAAGTTGAAAATACAGAACAGGAAAAAAAAGAATTATACAAAGCTCTACAATATGTACACTGTTTTTGCTGTAGCAATTCCTTTCAGCATATTATTTATGAATACTTATCTAAACTCCGTGCATTCAAAAATTAAAATAAATAGACTGTGCCCTTACGAAACTTACAACTTAACTAATAGGAATAATAATTACTTAGCTTATACTTGGTACCAGGCACTGTTCCTTGACTGTTCAATTTAATCCACTGAGATATGTAGTGTTGGTTTCAGCATTTTACAGTTGCTGTAACTGAGGCTGACACAGATGTAGAAACGTTCCCCAAATCATACAGTTAGTGAATAGGCATGTATCAACTCAAACCTACATGTGCCAGACAGTAAAGCCCTTGCTCTCTACCAGGACCCTGCAGAATCCATACTGGGGTGGCCGAATCCTGACAAGTTTTGAATCAAAGTTTACCTCCAAAGGAAAATGGAAGGACATCCTCACTCCAAAAAGGCCTAGAGAAATCCCAATACACCCACTTTTATGGTCCTCCTCCTAATATTGAAGGCTTTAGGTACACGAAGAATGTAATGATTCCTGTTACGGCTTGGGGTACAGAACAGTATTGTGAATCTGAGAAGTAAGGTCTCATTAATCCCATTCTTCAGAAAACACAGAAATGAGTCATATTATACATCTTTACAGAAGGGAGGTGCCTGATTATGAGAGGTATTACCTGCTTTCAAGTGATGCCTATGAAGGAAAAAGCTCTTCTCAGACAACAATAGAGAGAAGAACCACCAAATAAGACCCGGAAATGTCACACACAATTTGGAGCCTAAATTATAGACCGTTCTCCCTTGTTGTACAATCTTGCAGAAGAAAATGAAATGTGCCCCAGGGGAATGAATAATAGCTAAAGACAACCAAAAATATGGTCTTTAGGAAGAGAAGCAATAAAGTATCTATTACTTTTAGTAATTTCTCATTGTTTGTCTTGGGAGGGTGCTTTTTTCTTTTTTTCCCTTCTTTTTCTCAAAAGATTCATTTTCAGATTAGTCAGAGGGCTGGAAAATGCTGGGAAGTTGAAGGTACTTCTGAATCGTTTTCTGGGGCAATGCTGCAAAGCTTTTCAGGGAAAATGATGCCACCCTAGCCTAGAAATCTGTGTGAGCTACAGAGTTTAAACAAGACAGAGAGCAGAGACCTTGGTGTAACTGACCCCTGCCATTTAGTTGAACTTGGAATAGACTTTCTCTGTAATAGAGGAAGGAAAACCTGATATAAATTAAGTTCTATGGGACCAAAAATGGATGTAGGAAAATAAAGGAATAAATTTTTAAAATAAAGGAAAAAATGTGCATTAGAATATGTTTCAACTGCAGCAGAAAAAATTATTCCTTATAAAAGTGGTGAATACAGGTTTACAAATGAGATGATATTACTGTGGTATTACAGATTAAAAGGAGCTCCCTCTCTGTAAAATGGTGCAATGACTGTGGAAAACACTATGGAGGTTCCTCAAAAAATTAAACATGGAATTACCATATGATTCAGCCACTCCACTTCTGGGTAAACACCCAAAAGAACGGAAAACAGAGACATGTGTACACCCACGTTCATAGTAGCATTATTTACCATAGCCAAAAGGTAGAAGCAACCCAAGTGTCCACTGGAGGATGAATGGTATACACCTACAAAGGAATATATTAAGTCTTAAACATAAAGAAAATTCAGACATATGCTACAACGTGGATGAGCATTGGGGACATTATGCCAAGTAAATTAAGCCAGTCACAAATACTGTATCGTTCCATGCAAACGACGTATCTAAATAGGTTACACCTGGAGCAGTCAAATTACTAGAGACAGAAAGTAGAATGGTGGTTATCAGGGGCTGGGGGGAGGAGGAGAGGAACAGGGAATTACTGTTCAATGAGGACAAAATTTCTGTTTAGGGAGATGAAAAAAGGGTCTGGAGATGGATGGTGGTGATGGCTGCACAACAATGAGAATATCTTTTTTTTTTTTTTTGGTACGCGGGCCTCTCACTGCTGTGGCCTCTCCCGTTGCGGGTCACAGGCTCCGGACGCACAGGCTCAGCGGCCATGGCTCACGGGCCCAGCTGCTCCGCGGCATGCGGGATCCTCCCGGACCGGGGCACGAGCCTGCGTCCCCTGCATCGGCAGGCGGACTCCCAACCACTGCGCCACCAGGGAAGCCCAACGTGACTATCTTAATGCCACTGAACCGTTCAATGAATGGTTCAACAGGGTTAAAATGGTAAACTTTATATATGTTTTGCCACAATAAAAAAAAAGGAAACTGAAAAAAACACAAAGCACAAAAGCAACCCCCTCCCCCATCTGCACTTTTTCCGGACAAGGTCAGGGTGCTGCTCCTCCTACCAAGAGGCAGAATCCCCTTGCCCAGCCCTGCAATCTGGGCTGGCTCTGGGACTAGCTCTTACCACAGAATGCGGTGGAAGTGACATTCTGGGACGTTGGACCTGAGGCCCTGAGAGGCCTAGGAGCTTCCACTGTCCACTCTGGGGACTCAGCCACCACATAAGGAAGTCCAGACCATCTGGCTGGAGCGAGAAGCCACATGGAGAGAAAGGCCCTGCAAGACGGGAGGCCGGGGGCGGGAAAGAGGCCACATGAGGAAAACGAAGGCATCCCAGTTAACCGCCAGCAGCCGGTCACGTGAATGAGGCCGTCCTGAATTCTCTAGAACCAGTTGAGCTGCCTCAGCCAGCGCCATGGGAAACAGAGACACTCATGCAAGCTGAGCCCTGCCCAAAGCCCTGATCCACAGAATGGTAGCCAGTGGGTGGGTTTTCCTACGCCACTGCATTTTGAGGTGGCTTGTTTCACAGCAATAGATAATTGAAACCATCCGGCAGACATATGTTGCACTTTTAGAGAATTTCCTCTTACGTAATCCTCCTTCTACTACTATTTATTATGTTCATCCACTCATTCAACAAATATTTGAGTATCTGCTCTGCAGCAAGACTCTTCCCAGCATTTGAAATCTATCACAGAATGAAACAAAGGCCCCTGCTCTCAGGGAGCTTATGTTTTAAAAGGACGCAATGAGAGTCAATAAATGCAATCAGTAATAAATTAGTGAGTATATTGGAAGGTAAGGTGTGACAGAAAAGGAAAACGTAGAACAGAGTGCTGGAAGTTGGCATCAGAGAGGGTAGGGATATAGGTATTTCTTCTTAGTGGGCCAGCACAAATCATTTCTGTGAAAAGATAGCCCATCTTTTCTATCCTGCATTTGTTGTTATCTGGCCTTTTCTGATGATGCTTAGTTTTAATTATACGTAATCACTGTGCTAATGGAAATAAATATAGGCAACTCAGTTCATCATTTTGATTACAGAAAAAAGTATATGTTCTCTCATACTGCTTTTACTATTAAAAAAAAATTCATCTGCAGGCCAAAACCTTGAGGAAAGACATGGAGATCCAAAAATTGCCAAATTCCCACCCTAAATCTAGAAGGGCACCTGTGGATTTTCTACAGCCTTTATGCCAAGCTTGCACACAAGAGTGACAATTCATGATGCTGAATGCTGAACAGGATAGCTTGCTCTGAAAAGGATTCTTACTGCTCACCATCTATCAGCTTCACATAAATTCATGGTTAAGACAATATGCTTTGGTGTCAGGCACACCTTGGTTCAAATACAAGTTCCATCACTTACAACCTGGTTGACCTGCTCCCTAAACCTCAGTCTCCTGGTCTATAAAATGGGGATAATTATACTGCACGTCACAGAAGGAAGGATTAACGAGACCAAAAACAACTTAAAGTATTTTGTCAGTGGCTATAAAACGGTAAGCAATAAATGTTATCTACTATCATGTGATTATTTTTAGAAAGTATTCTCAGGTATAAAATACGCAGGAGAAGAATGACAGTCAACACCTGACTGTATAACCATGGAATGAGTCAGCATGGGATCGTTCACAGGTCCTCCACATCTTTTAGAAGCGTGAAGGCCAAAGAGCTCTGGAACTAGATTCAAAGAAAGCTCATGCTTACGGGTGCCTCCCTGCTCTAACCACGTTCTGAGGCTAGACATAAGTGACCTTTTAATTATGCGTGACCCTGGTGCAGCATCAATCAGAAAGGGTCAAGTTGAAAGCCAAGGTCAAATGCACAAATATTCAGTCTGTAGCAAAGATCTAGAATGTAAATTCCGTTAGGGCACAGTATCTGTGCAAAGATACTCTCCTCTATATCTGAATATAGAAGGCCCCATGAACCACCCCTCCTACCTGAATCAACCTGTGACCGAACCCCAGGGCTTCCCCTGCCTTCTTGAAACAGTATCTCTGACTTTGGATCAGCATGTTAATGATGAATAGAAGGGATTTTTGTCTTTTGGGGGTAGGAGGTGTGAGGGGACTGTCTGGCGTCTAAACTCCTTCCTGCGGTTGGAGAATCCCTGCCTTATAAGTGGAAGATAAAGCCTATCTCTCAGCAGAGAAGGTGAAAAATCGAAACCTCACTCCCGGCTCTCCCGGCAGCAAGGGGAAGGCCTGAGCAGTTGTGTGGCCTTGTCCAGAGTCTGAAATCTGGATCTACTGACACAAAGGAGCAGGGATGGGGGGGGATGCTGGTCTGCCAACCAGCTGCAACATGCACAGAGGTGGCAGCACACTAAGGTATGAGCCGTAGCCACCACTGTGTGCTGCAGTGGCAGCCGTGTCCAGGTGGACCCCTCTTAGACATGCTTCTGGTTGTCTGACTCAACACAGTGCTTCCCTTTGACGTGTCTGTGCTCAGAGCCTGGCTCTCCTGCCTTCCTGGAGGTTTAGTGAGCTTCCTGATAACCTCTGAATAACAGTCTTCCTGCTCCAATCAGCCCAAGCTCATGGCTGTAACTTACAACTAAGAAGCCTGATGGATACAGTCATTCTAAAACATCTACCACTAGGCGAATCTGACCATGTGTCAGGCACGGGGCTCTGGATACTAAGTATGTTATCTCAATTTATTCTCACCACCACACTGCAAAGAAATCACTCGTATCTCCCTATGTGAGATAAGGAAATTGTTAAGTGGTGGAAATGGAATTTGACTTTAGGCCCCTATAATATGAAAACATTCAGTTAACCATTAGAATATACTTAACTCCTACCCCTTGTTATTTAGATCTTTAATTGAAAAAAATGTTATTAAGCACCTACTATATGCCAGGCACTGTTCTAGACACTAAGGAGAGAATAATTATTAAAATAAGCAAAAATCTGTGCCCTAACAGAATTTACATTCTAGATCTTTGCTACAGACTGAATATTTGTATATCACTAAAATTCATATGTTGAAACACTAATGCCTAGTGTGATGGTATTACGAGGCAAGGACTTTGGGAGGTGATTTGGTCATGAGGCTAGAGCCCTCAGGGATGGGATTAGCACCCTTACAAAAAAGACTCTAGGGACTTCACTAGAGTCTGCCTGCCGATGCAGGGGACACGGGTTTGTGCCCTGGTCCAGGAGGATCCCACATGCCGCGGAGCAGCTGGGCCCGTGAGCCACGGCCGCTGAGTCTGCGCGTCCGGAGCCTGTGCTCCGTAACGAGAGAGGCCACAACGGTGAGAGGCCCGCATACCGCACAGCAAGAAGACAGCTGACTATGAATCTGGAAGCAGGCCCTCATCACTGAATCTGCCAGTGCTTTGATTTTGGCCTTCCCAGCCTCCAGAACTGTGACAAGAAATAAATGTTTGCTATTTATAAGCCATCCAGTCTGGGACTCCCCTGGCTGTCCTGTGGTTAAGACTCTGCGCTTTCAATGCAGGGGAGTGGGCTCGATCCCTGATCCAGGAACTAAGATCCCATATGCTGCGTGGTGCAGCCAGAAAAACCCAAAAAACGAAAGAAGCCATCCACTCTGTATCTCTGTTACAGCAGCCTGAACGAACTAAGACAGTCTCGTATTCTTGATTCTTATTCAGCTGGCTAGTTTTCTTTAATGATGCTGTGTTCTCTGTTCCGACCCCAGCCTAAAAACTGAACTCCATCTAAGCCCACCATTCTATCTAGTTCAGCAGAAAGAGCCCAGATCAGGGATGGCACACGTGTAGCAAACTCTCAGCTGCTATGAATCCGTCACAGAGCCTGCGAGCAGTCTCAGAGTCTCCTCGACACAGCTCTGCAGGCGGACACCGCCCCACGAGCCAGAGCGCCTGGAGAGCGGAATCCGATTTATTCACCATCTGTATGAGGTCGCTATTGCCGCCCTAACAACTCACTGCAACCTAGCAGCTGAAAACGCCACTCTTTCGTGACCTCACGGTTCTGGAGGTCAGAAGTCCAGGGGGCTTTACTAGGTTCTCTGCTGTAGGTGTCACAAACCTCCACCCAGGTCTGGGTGACTCAGCCTCTTATCTACATGCTCTGGACGAAGAATCTCCTTTAAGCTCCTTCAGGTGGGTGGCAGGATTTACTTCTTTTTAGTTGTAAACCCAGATGACCTCCTTTTTGCCTTTTGCCATATAACATAACACAATCGTGGGAGTAACATCGGTGGCAAAGGTCGTGGAAGCTGTCCGACAATTTCTGCCTATCACACTGCCCTTAACTGGGCCTCTTGTATAGTTATCATTTCAAACAGTCTGGGCAGTCTCACTGGGAGGGTGACAAGACGGACATCAATAAACAGCCTCCATGGATGTCTTGGGGAACAGCATACCAGGCTCTATAAGTGCAAAGTCCTGAGGAAGGAGCTCAGCTAAGATCAGAGTGGAGACCAGATGGCTGGGGCAGTGTGAGCAAAGCGGGGGGCAGGAGGAGATGAGGTCCTGAAGGGGCCCTGAATCAGATTTTGATGTGAGTAATTACATAGGTTGGAAGCATCCCTCTGGCTACCACGTTGAGAAGAAAGAGAGGCCTGGGCAGCCGAGGGACCAGTTGTGGGGCTGCTGCAATAATCCGGGCAAGATATTCTAGAACAACAACACAAAAGTAGGCAAGTAACAATACCGTCCTCAGAGTGGATGTGAAGATTAAGTTATTAATTACTAAATTACATTAATAAATTAATTAAATGTTATTAAATTATGCATGTAAAGCATTAGAATCTGCCTATCACATAGTAAGTGCTCAATAAGTATTAACTGCTACAAAATAAAATTTAAAAAAATAAAATAAAGTGAATTTATTGTATGTGAATTATGTGGAGTTCAATAACGCTGACCTAAAACGTGTAATCATCATCATCATCATCATCATCTGGGCAAGAAAGGACAGAGGCTCAGATTGGAGGGGCTTGGGGTAACAGAGTGTCTATTTCCTCTGGAGCGGTCAGATTCTACATACATTTTGAAGGTGGAGCCCACAAGGTGAGAGAAAGACAAGAATGAAAAAGGCTGGCTTTAGCATTTGCAAGCTGTGTGTCTTTGGGCAAACCCTGGAAAACAACCACGCGTAGTTTATTAGGTAGTAAAATAAAATGGGACAGTTCTCGTATACCTTGCAGGGTTTTTGTGAGAATTAAATATGGTAATGTGTCCTGAAATCTAGCAGGTGCTCAGAAACTGTCAGCTTTGCTTTCCTAATTGATTGCAATTAAATGCCAGGTTCCTCCTCGTCCCAGTGAGACTTCCTCTTCCTTCTTAGTCCGGCTCTTAAGTAAATATATTAAACCAAACTCAGTTTTCAGTTAAAAATGGGGAGGGAAGGGCCAAAGTCTGTTCTGTTCTACAGTTTTGATCAAGGAGTCAAACAAGAGTTTGAGAGGCTTAAAGCAACCCTCAAATAGGAGAAATGGCTAAGAGCTTCCAGCTATGGGTATAAAATGGGATTAAGAAGGTGATTTTCCTAGCGGGGCTCCCCTTCTGGCTAAAAGGGTACTTGTCTAGCATAGAGAAACAACTCAACATATAGTTAAATGAAAATATGTATAAATCAACTATACTCCAGTAAAAAAAAATTTGAAAAAGAAAATATGAATAAATACTTGAAAATCCTATGTAGGGCTTTGGTATGGGGTCCTCCTACCTATGGGATGAAGGACCCCCACTAATATTGCACGAGGCAGGAATATTTGTCAGACAGCTGTTATTTACATGGCAGAAGTGCTAAGGTTTTTACTCTTATCCTTTCCTTACCACTTCCTAGCTGTGGCTCCCGGGACAATTAACCCAAGCCCCAGTTTTGCCATCTGCATTTCCTCCTTTAGTTACTGACTAATGATATATGTAACAAGCCCAGTAACAGTGCCTTGTACCCATAAGTAATCAATAAATGGTTAACTGTTATTATTATCAACTTTCCTGTTAATAAAAATAGCTTCTGGGTGTGGGAACCAGGAGCTTCACAGTCAGCCTCGCTCTGGTGCACAGCTCTATTTTTTTCCTCCTTTCTCTCTCTCTGACATAGCAAGAGTCAAATTTAGTACACAGATCCAAGAAAGAACTCGAGACGATATTACAGAAGGCCATTTAATACCACTGCTGCCCTCAAGTTCGACTTCTTTCTTTCTGGTGCTAAATATGCTAATTCCTTGCTGTCCCTTCTCACCGCCACCCAACAAGCCGACTCTCCATTGACCCATCTGAGTGACTCACACAGTTTGCTGTGATGCATCTGGAGTTTCTCACAATCCTGCTTTCTCCCAAACCTACGCAGATTTGTGTCACCAGCAAATTTCACCAACTTGCCAGTGAGAGAGTTGACATTTACATACCCACAGCTCCAGGCAGCAGTGACCAAGACAGTGAATTTCGAATGAGAAAGGTGCTGGTCCCCGGAAACAAATATTTGCCAGTTGGAAATTTCCAGAAGGGAGTTAATCATTTTAACCCTTCCTCAGCCATTTTCCTTCTTTGTCTATTTCACTCTTCCCTTCTGGGTTCCCCGACACCACCACCCCCAGATGTAAATGATTTCCAGGATTTCTAGAGGACCAGCCAAGGTGAGGGAAGATAAAGGGGCAGGTAATCCTTTGCTTGTCTGGATCATCAGACAAAGTTTGCTATAAGATCAGTGGCTGTTTTTGGAGGAAAAAATGGCAGAATGCCTTGCTCTCCAAAGCACTGGGCATCACAGATGATTTACAAAGATGCATGGGTGCTGCTTGATCGAGGGCAGTGCTATTTATGTCTGTCCAATCTCCTCTGCCTCTTCTTCGGGGAAAAGCAGCCCAAGTTTCCCTTGGTAACGTGTTCCTGCCCTAATTTTGGTGAGAAAATGTCAATCAAATTCCAGCCCCCCACATCCAGCCCTTACCAGGCACATGACCCCAATCAAGTCCATTTAGTTTCTCTCTAGCATGATTGAGAATTTTCAGCAGAGAGGCACAAGATGGAAGAAGTTGGACCAACGGACATGGACTCCTGCTGCCTTAATCCTTAGGTCCTATTCTTCTGAGGTCTGCTTTTTCTGCTTTGCCTTAGAAGCCATGAGGCACTCTATAACCTTCCTTTTCATTGAAATTAGCAAAATCAGTTTTTGTTGCTTGCCATCAAAGAATCCAAACTGACACAAACTCTAAATCTAGCCTCCCCAAGGAAAAAGCACCAGTTCAAAAAAGCAATAAACTGACATGCTTTTATTTACCAGGTGTGCACTGCTATTTATCGCAAACAAGGAGCCGCTTTCAAGACAGCAATAAAATTGGCACTTTTGGCTATCTTAGGGTTAATAATTCTCATTTCTTCTGCCCCCTACTGGGGAAGAGGGGGAGGCGGAAAAGCACAAATGTAACTGATAGACCAGCGCTCTAATGGGATTCATTAAGCAACGCTATAGTGGGTTTCATCAGCATATGAAAAAGAAAAAAGTTTGAAAGGAAAGAGATGTATGTCAAAACTACAGAGATGGGTTTGCAAGAGTAGGATAATAGAGACTCAGTCAGAGGTTAGGCTCTGAAATCATCATATAAGGCAAAAATGATATAGTCACAATTAACAACTCTTGAATTACCAATGAGGTATAACTGATAACCTCACACAAGGAAATTATTAATATAAATTTATTACATAGACTAAAAATACAGTGTGTAATAAGAGTACCTATGCAAAGTGTAATTTTATATTGTTAACTACTAAGTGTAATTTTATATTGTTAATTACTAAGAAAAAATCTAAACGTGAAATTACCATGTGTGAGAAGTCCCCACGCAAGAAGCAAGAGAGTTCTGTAAAAGCAGAGGCACCTCTCCTGTCTCACTCATGAGCTGGGCACAAACCTTATGAACAGAATGGCAAGCAGAATTGCCTGTAGGATTTTAAGTGTTATTTTTATTTTGGACGGAGGTTGGTGGCCAAGTACATAGTCAATGCAAATTAAAAGCGTAACTAACACTATGCCTGTGACCTGAAGAGGCCATGTACTTTATCAGGGGACCTGGCTGCAATTAGGTAGCTGCTACCAGTTCCAACAGCATCGGAAACTTCCTCACGCCTACAGAGATGGATTTCTCCTAGGCCCTGAACACTAAGAGATACAGATTGTCCTAAAATGCTATACTTGTTCTGGCTTCCTGTAATAAAAAACAAATACAAGTCTATAAAATCATTTTAACAAAATACTAAGATAACATGAGCAAATAAATGGAATTTAGAGGCAGAGATAAACATAAAAATGAAGGTACAAGGATGTGCCTTAGAATCTCATAGAATCACAAAATAATTTAGGCCTGAAAGAAAACTCAAAGACAGTCTAATTTAACTTTTTAAGCTATAATGCTTAGTGCGCAGTAGGAAGTCAAAAATACCTGTTGAGAGGACAATTTAATTTTTTTAATTAGGAAATGACAGTGACTAAAATGACTCTCAAGTTCATGGTGCTATTTTTGTTTTTAAGAAAAAGAAAAAATGAGCGAGGGGAGGGAGGGAAATTTTTTAGGAGTATGAGAAAATACAAGGTAAAGCTCTTCTAGACAGAAGAATTCCAGGTGAAAAATGGTGAATGAATAATAGCATTAAAAAATCAACATCTTGTAACTCCCAGTATAATAACTGACTCAAGCAAGGCTATTCAATGGATGCCACAGTCAGGTGAAAGGTTCTGGGGAACAAGAGATTTACACAGATTAATTATTAACTACGATGGGAAAAGTTATCTTTATAATAGAGAGATCTGGCAGGCACCCCCTTGATCAAATGATCAAACTAAGCATCACCCATTTCAGGACAAACTGACATCATGTACCTCCAGAAGTGATGCAAGGGAAGGACACAGCATCACCCATGCAATATTCTTCCTCCAAAAAAAGTCTATTCTAATTCCAATCTTAAGGGAACAATCAGAAAAATCCAGAATGTGGATCATTCTATAAGATAATTAGCCTGAACTCTTCCAAAAATATCAATGTCACAAAAAACAAAAAAAGGGGGAAATTTTTCCAGTATTTAGGGGACAGGACAACCACACATAACAGGTGAACCTTGAATGGATCCTACCTAGACTTTTTTTTTTAAGGCAGGGAACGACATTTGGGGGAATATGAATATGGATTATATATTTGGGATTATTGAATTAATCTGACATTTCTTCAACATGATAAAGGTATGGTGGTTATGTAGGAGTATAACCTGGTTCACCGCCTAAACGTGCTAAAGACCTTTGAGGTGATGGGTCCTTGTGTTGGCAAATTACTTTCAAAGGATTCAGCCCTGAAAAATTTTACCCGCCCCCCACCCACCACACATACACACACAGAAGAAGCAAGCAAATGTGGCCAAAGATTAACACCTGATGAATCTAGCGGAAGGTATAGGGATATTCTTTCAGTTCTTTCAGTAATTTTGACATTTAAAAAAAAAAAAAATTGAGGAACCAGGCTGAGAGACAACTTTAAATGACAATGCAAATCACTGGCAATATTATCCATGACAGCTTAGTCTATTCTTTGGTTTTCCCCAGGCTTGAATAAAAGATATTCTCACTAACCCAGAAGCTGTTAAAAGTCAAGGCCTCATAGGAATTCAAGAGCCTACATCAAAAATACTTGTAGCCAGAACATATAGAGAACATTTACAACTCAATAATAAAAAAAAAAAAATCCAATTAAAAAAACAGGTAAAAGGTATTTCCTCATAGAAGGTATACAAATGACCCGTAAGCATATAAAGGGATGCCCAATATCATTAGCCACTATGGAAATGCCAAACAAAACCACGAGACACCACTTCCCACCCACTAGAATGGCTATAAGCAAAAAGACGGACAACAGCAAGTGTTGGCGAGCGTATACACTGCTGGTGGGAATGCAAAATGGTGCAGCTGCTTTGGAAAGTTCTTCAAAGTTAAGTATAGAGTTACCTTATGACCCAGCAATTCCACTCCTCTCCTACGTATATACCCAGAGGAATGAAAATACATATACATACAAAAACTTATACAAATGTTCGTAGCAGGATTATTTATAAAAGTCAAAAAGTGGAAGCAACCCAAATGTCCATCAGCTATGGTATACCCATACAATGGAAGATTATGTGGCAGTAAAAAGGAATGGCATGCAACAATATGTATGAAACTCGAAAACATTAGGCTAAGTGCAAGAAGCCAGTTACAAAAGACTACAGATTGTATGATTCCATTTATATTAAATGTTTAGAATACGCAAATCTGTGGGGTCAGAAAGTAGATTAATGGTTGCCAGGGGCTCAGAGGAAGAGGGGAATGAATAGTGACTGCTAATAGGATGGGGTTTCTTTCAGGGATGATAACAATGTTCTAAATTCGATTTTAGTGATGGTTTGACAACCCTGCAAATATGCTTTAAAAAAAAACCTGTGTGCTTTAAATGAGTGAATTGTAAGGTATGTGAATTATATCTTGATAAAGCTGCCTTAAAATATATATACACAATTATGACCAAAAATAAAGAAGTGTTTGCAGGCAGCTTTGCCCCTAATGTTTGATCCTTCTAGCATGAGATTTCTTCCGGTCTGCTACAACTCAGAGATAAGTTCCTAGTATCCATTCTAAAGGCCTTCCTTCAGATCTCTGGCTAATGGACAAAGAAAAGATACAGGAGGCATAACTTGCCTTCTTGCCAGCATCAGTTAGTATTAAGTCACTCTGAGCCATCCTCCCACACCAGGAACATAAGCACTGACTGATCAGCTGGTACCAAACTGTCCCTGGGCGATGATCACACGTACAGAATCAGGCTCAAAACTGCTCTCTGAGGCAGCCTGCTTCTGAAGCATCTGCTTTCTTAGACGAATTGGGAGTTTCAAAATTAGCAAAGTAAGAACCAGGTTTTTAAAGGGATAGAAAATGGTTTAGGCGTGGATGAGAATAAAGAGGGAAAGGTGGGCAATGAGACAGGCAGGGAAGAGAAAAGAGCTGTGTGTGTGAGGCTACGTAGTCACGTGATGTTTCAGCCCTTCCAGCAACCAGTCCTCCTCCTTCTGGAAACAACTGATTCCCATGGGGAATCACTCTTTCTCTGCACTGCAGCCCACTTGGTTTGGGTGGAGCTGAAGCTCAGCTCCAGGGTGGGCCTCATGACCTGGTCTAAGCCAACCGGTGCATTCATTCCCATTGCTGCAGTGACTGGTTCAGGGGCAGGCACGTGACACAACTGGGCCAATGAGATGCAGGCGTAGGATTTCCGCTGAAAGTCCTGAGAAGAAACAGACTCTGAAGATTTTAAGCCAAGAGCAGGTGGCAGCTATCTAGCCACCACAAGGGGAACCCTTGCATGAGAGTGGGACAAAACGGGGGCGGGGGTGGGGGGGGAGAAGGGCCTCATATCATAGGAGATCCTGATCTAGAAGCCAGAACTCCTGGCAGTTTGAGCCACTGAGTCAGTCACACCTACCCCCTCCTGTATTTCTTAAACTAGTTTGTATTAAAATGCATTCTGCCCGTTGCGATAAAAAGAACTCTGCTTGACATGGAAAGAAATCAACAGAGTTCCACCAGTGATTCCCCCAGTGACCACCGGATCAGAGGAACACGATCCGCGATGGTTAATTTTATGTGTCAAGTTGGTGAGGTTTCAGTACCCAGATATTTGGTCAAACATCCTTCTATGTGTTTCTGTAAAGGTATTGTTAAAGGTCAGGTGAACGTTTATTTATTTATTTATTATAAATTCATTTATTTTATTTATTTTTGGCTGTGTTGGGTCTTCGTTGCAGTGAGTGGGCTTCCCATTGTAGTGGCTTTTCTTGTTGCAGAGCCTGGGCTCTAGGCATGTGGGCTTCAGTAGTTGTGTCATGCGGGCTCAGTAGTTGTGGCTCACAGACTCAGTAGTTGTGGCTGGCTGGCTCTAGAGCACAGGCTCAGTAATTGTGGCGCACGGGCTTAGTTGCTCCGCGGCATGTGGGATCTTCCCGGACCAGGGCTCGAACCCATGTCCCCTGCATTGGCAGGTGGATTCTCAACCACTGTGCCACCAGGGAAGCCCAGGTGAACACTGAAATCAGTAAACCGTGAGTGAAGTAGACTGCCCTCTATAATGTAGGTGAGTCTCATCCCATCAGTTCAAGGCCTTAGCAGGAAAGCTGACTTTCCTGGAAGAAGAAGAAATTCTGCCAGCAGAGGACCTCTGGATTCTAACTGCAACTCCTTCCTGGGTCTCCAGCCTGCCAGCCTACCCTGCACACTTGGGACATGGCAGCCTCCACAACTGTGTGAATCAATTTCTTAAAAGAAATCTCTCTCTCCTCACCCTGCACCCCACTTCTCTCCCTCTCTTTCTCCCTCTGTTCTTCCCCCCCTTCCCTCTCTCTCTCTCTGTATACACACACATACACACACACAGTTTAACCGTGGACAACATGGGGGTGAGGGGCGCCGACCCCCAGGTGGTCAAAACTACACCTATAACTTTATAGCTGGCTCCCATATCCATGGTTCCACATCTGCAGACTCAACCAATCACAGACTGTGCAGTACTGCAGTGCAGTTATTGAAAAAGTCTGCCTGTCCGTGGACACACAGCGTTCAAACCCACGTTCTTCAAGGGCCAAATGTGTATCCTACTGGTTCTGTTTGTCTGGAGGACCCTAACTTGTACATGAAAAAGCGATCCCAGGCCAACACGTTGGCGCTCGGAGTTTTAGGTGGGAAAAACATAGTATCAGCACCCCTCACCCAGCGCTACCTCCCTGTTCAACAACACCTCCTCCCCCCGACCTGCACACCAGGTTCTGGGCGACATCCTTTGTTTGCGTCATCTTACTTACTGAATATGCCACGCCTGTTTCGCAGATGACAAGAGCTTAAAGGACTTGCCCCAGGTCCAAATGCTGGTAATGAGACACCCAGGAATTCACTTCAGATCTCCCGTGATCCATCCCAAAGACCTCAATCACTGGGCAAGCTGCCCATTTTCTGGGAGGAAATTCCTGAGGACGCCCTTTCCTTTCCCAAAGAGTTGCGGGGGGGGGGGGGCAGATTTAAAGTTACGAGAAGCAGCAAGACCTCACCTACACTCCACACACCCCCTGCCCTTCCTCCAGCAGTGCTTCTAGGTCAGGATCCCTTTGTCAATTTACACACCTACTTGTGGGTGTCACTGGTGTCGGGTGAGTCACCAAGTCACACAGCCATGGCCTCTGCCCCTGGAAGGGAGGATCCAAGCTCCACTTCCCAAAACGCTGACGTGGCCCACTGGCCTGAGTTAACAGACTCACACCCTCGCTACCTGTCCTCCGTCAGGGCTTGATTTTCTACCAGGCCGCTGCTGCCAACTAAAGCTTTAGGGTAACATGGACAGCAAGCTGCCAGAGAGGAGAAAGAAGAAAACGGCCACAGATGCCCTCTGAGGTCCAAGCGGAGGCCTTAAGGATCAGTCTGGGTGGAATAGCAGGCAGGGGTGTCCTCCCTCTGCCATATGATAGCAGGAGCAGTTGTTTCCAGATGTTCGTCATGTATATTCTACTTCCATGACATATGGCGAGTCCACAGACTACCTGTACCATTAGTGATTCAGCATCGTTTATAAAAATGTTTTAAATTTTGTATACAATTTTTAAAGGTTACACTCCATGTACAGTTATTACAAAATACTGGCTATATTCCCCACGTTGTACAATACATCCTTATAGCCTATCTTACACCCAATAGTTTACACCTTTCACTCCCCTACCCCTCCCCTCTATTGCATGGTTTTAACCAGCTCCTCGTTTCATTAAAATATTTGAAAAGGGAGTTTTATACAGTTATGACATATGAAAACTTTTTACTTGCCATAAATAGAAAATAACTTTAAAAAATAATTATTAGGGCTTCCCTGGTGGCGCAGTGGTTGAGAGTCCGCCTGCCGATGCAGGGGACACGGGTTCGTGCCCCGGTCCGGGAAGATCCCACGTGCAGCGGAGCGGCTGGGCCCGTGAGCCACGGCCGCTGAGCCTGCACGTCCGGAGCCTGTGCTCCGCAACGGGAGAGGCCACAACAGTGAGAGGCAAAAAAAAAAAAAATTATTCAAAGCATACTCAATTTCACTAGACCCACTTGTCCATCAAAGGCTGAGCCTGTGGATCACTCTCATTTTGTTTAAGAAAAAAGGGGAATTACAGGTAACAGATTACTACTAGCTAGTGACCTTGAATCACTAAGATCAGACTAAATGATATGTCACTTGAAAAGGCGGGGAGGGGCACGAAGCATTTTAGTTCAGCAAACCTTCACAGGACACCTACTCTGGGTCAGAACCTGCACTGATTATCCTTGACCAACCATTTTAGTAAGAGCTCCATCAGAAATGGTTAAATAAAAAGATGTGGCATTTAATTCAAATTATGTTTCAATATGGAGAGAAACACATTTCCAGACACTCCTATTTTTAAGTGCCAATAAAAGGACAGAATTTCCTTTCTTAATTTGTTGATGCAGGCTTCAAAATACACCTTCAATTAATGTCACTAAAACATATAACCTTAAAGATTATTAAACAGGAATTTCATTTAAAAGTTAACACACCTACTAGCACCAGTTCACTTTCCCCTCAGGTGTGTGGAAGAATTAGAAATGCATTAACTTTTTCACTATGCATTTTGTTTTTTTAATGCAGAATTTGCACACCAACTAAAACCATCTTCCTCACCACCTAAAAACACCTCAATGCCATACAAAATCATTTGTAAGCTACACGTGACCCATTTTTGAAGAGAAAACAAAACAGACTTTGAAGTTCGCTACCTGGATTGGATTCCTGCTCTGCCACTTACCAGCTGTGTGGCTTGAGGCAGATTACTTAACCTCTCTGAATTGCTTATTCTTCATCTACAAGGTAAGCGTAGCAATATTAACTTTGTAGGGCTGTTGGGAAACAGAAGAGGATAAAACAACCCAAGAGCCTAGCTTAGGGCTTGGAACCCAGTAAGGCACACAACAGGTGCATATTACCACTCTGATGGGAGGGTGTGGGGATCACTGCCGACAGGGAGAAAGTTGCTTTATGTCAGAACGACAGCCTGAATGCCCACAGGGGCCGAGCACATCACATGAAGGAGGGATGCCTGTTGGGTGGTGTCCTAATCAAGCAGAGATCCAGCTAAGATTGCATCTAAAAGAGGCAGCTGCGTGCTCAGTGTCCGCTGACTACAGCCAAGTTAACAGCCAGTAACATTTGTTGAGCGATGACTCCAGGGGCCTAGGGACTCTGCATATACTAACTCATTTCATCCTTCTAACCCTAGGAGGAAGGTCCTAGTATCATCCACATGTTATAAGTGAGCAGAGTGAGGCACAGTGAGATTAGGTAACTTGTCTAACCCCACCCAGCTAGGAGGAGCAAAGCCAGCCTTTGAAACCAGGCATTCTGTTGTCAAAGCCAGTCACTCTGTAACCTCTAGGGGCAGTGAGTAGTTCTCATGCTTTACAGGGCAAGGAATCACCTAGAGAGGCTTGTTAAAATAAAAACCGTGAAGTGATTCAACAGGTCAGGAGACCCGGAAGGATGGAGAATTTGCATTTCTAACAAGTTCCCAGGTGATCCTGACGCTGCTGATCTGAGGGCCATACTCTGAGAACCACTGTTTTAGGCTCTGCTTCCTCTCCTAAGGCTGGCCCAGTATTCCAGATCTTCTGGTAGAATTTCAAGAAAAGCCAGAAGTGAGGCCTTCTGCATGAAGACTCACTGTATTTACATGCTGGCCACTAACTCAGTATTTTTAACAATACCGTGCAAACCAACAGGCCAAATCTGGCCTCTGGGCTGTTGGGTTTCTGCTTTCTGTGTCCAAGGCAATTTTTTTTTCTTTTCTTTTTTTTTTTTTTGACTATGACACATGGCATGGGGGATCCTAGTTCCCCAACCACGGATCGAATCCATGCCCCCTGCAGTGGAAGCATGGAGTCTCAGCCACTGGACCACCAGGGAAGTCCCTGTCCAGGGCATTTTTAACACAGTTATGCAACCGATGTTTATGGAGCATCTGCTACTCGCTCCCATCATGGGAGCCAAGCATAGAAAATGAGCAAGATGGATGAGAAGGTCTCTCTTTGTGGAGGTTACAGTTGTGGTGAGGGACTGGAGGAGAGTGGAGAAGACAGAAAAATAACTGAAGAAATCAAAACGATCTTTCCAGCTATGGTAAGTGCTCTGAGAACAAAAACGAAAACGACAACAGAGAAACAAACCCAGCAGGGTGATCCGCTAGGTGATTTCCTCGGTGATTTCCAGCTCTACAAGGAGGAAGGGAAAGTGTAAGATGACTCTATCACAGAGGAGAATTAGACAAAAAATAGTCGGATTCTGCGCTGCATCCAACGTCCCCCAGGCCCTGGAGGTCAGCCGAGCAGCACACCACTGACGGGCTGCCCTGCCAATACCAATCCCATGACATCACTCCATCTCCCACAGAGTATTTACCTCATCTCGAAGTGTGGAAGGTCAAACCCACGGTATTTTGCAGCCTGCCTCTGCAGGTGAAATTTAGCTTTAATTATCTAATTGCTACTCTGGCAACGGCTGCCACAGATTCATTTTAGAACTCGGCACAGGTGCGCTCTGTGGCGGATGTTCTATTTTCAAGGACGAAAGGAGGGAATTAGGGAACCTGATGTCTTCTGCTTTAAGAGTTAAGATGAAGTTATTTTCCCCCCCAATCAACTCCTGTTATCTCATTTCAATTTTCCAGAGTGTCTTCTCATCAGAAATTAAACTGGGTTGCCAAATCCCAGAGAAACAGAAATGGAAAGGTAGATGGGAGGGAGAGGAGAAAAAGTTTTGGAGCTTATTAAAGAAAAATGTTTGTGTCCTTGAAGTACAGGCATTATATAAAGGGGCTGTACGTGATAATAATGAAAATGGCGAGTATGATGATGAAGATAATGATGCTGACGATAATAAAATAATAACGATGGTAATAAAATAACAATAATAATGATGACGCTGCTGCTCATCCTGTCTGGCCCTTACCAAATAGTCACTAATTAAAGCCACGAGATTCTTCTCTGAGGTAGGTAAGCAGCCCTAGGCCTATTTTACATATTAAAAAACAGATTAAAAAAAAAAGGCTAAGTGAAATACTTAAAATAGTTACTGAGTTCTTGATTCCAGCAGTTAATTCAATTTCAACAAGACAACCATTTTTTTAAAAAACACTTGGAGGACAGATATGCTGACTTTACATGTGCCTTAATTATTTGCAAGTCAGCACTAAGGAGATGAGCCGGGGGTATGTGCTTTTTACAAACTTGAGGTGTAACGGAAAGAAAAAAGCCAAGGCAGAGCAAGTTGACAAAGAGAATGCCAATAAGTAAATTCCAGGGCCCCCTACTACATCACGGCCCATTTCAGGAGCCAACACGGGTCGCACCTTGTCCCTGGAAACAAAGCACGCAAAGGAACGGGGTGTAAGAGAAGCCATCCATCAAAACTCCCAGGTACACACCTGGCCATTAGCGACCAAGCTTTGCGTTCTGATTGTTTCATGGGTAGAAGGAGGCAGCACGAGCAGACTTCAGAGTCTGAGTATTAGCTGCAAATGATCAAGTCAGAAGCTCTCCATTGCCTTGCCTGTGGAACGGAGGTGATGATGACACTCGCAGCTGCCCTACCTACCCTCAGGCCGCCACGAAGATAAAATATAATACTACAGTGGGAACTGTTAAGTGACAATCACACAAAAGCAAGGGTATTATTATCACTACCTTCTCCCCAACTGGACTTGTAAGCTACTTGTGTATAAAGAAGACGTCATCTTATATTTCTTTGTGCCTCTTACACATACTCTTTGTACCTCTGTACCTCTACCCACGTTATTACCACATAATAATGTCAAAGGCAGAGCAGAGGCTTTGTGGGAGGTGCCAATTTTCAAAAATCTTTGTCTGTCTACAAAAGGGTTCACCTAAGGTTTTCTTCAGTCAACGCAGTTAATGCATCTGAAATATGACCTGATCGCCCCCAGAATAGAACAACAGTACGTCAGTTCTAGAATAGAAATCATATCCCTTTTATTAAGGTCTTTGCATTTATTTTCTAATATAATCTTCCCAAGAGCTCTTCAAAACTGATATAACTGGACTCATTTTTGGATGAGGAAACTGAGACTCAGAGAGTTTAAGTAAATTATCCAATTTCACATAACTAATAAGCAGCAGAGGCAAAAATTGACCTTGGATCTGTCCAATTCCAAACCTCCTGCATTGCCACGTCGTGCTAAGCCTGGCTGGCAGATGGATATAGCCGTGGATCTAAGTGCCCACTAAACTTCAAGTAACTTCTCAACATACTTGGATATATTATGAATAACTCAGTACTGTCTACAAATATTTCTTAGGAATGGATTCCTCTTACCAAGGAGCAATAGTCATTCTTTTGGACCAGTATTCAAAATATACATATCAATCTTATAAAACGGCTAGAAATCTTTCCCGTTTACTATTTCAAATTCTAGAACTTTGTATACAGGGGCATGCAGGGTGGAAGATTACTGCACAATGGCAGCTTAAGCCAGGACAATGATTCTCCAACTTTAGCTTGCCTTAATGAGCATATAGTGAAGGGAGCTTGTTTAAAATGCAGACTGCCAGCCTCCATGTCATCCCATTATAATTCAAACCACTTAGGGTAGAGCCTAGGAATCTGAGTTTTAATCAACTCCCCAGCTATTCAGATGCAGGTGGGTCTCAGACTATACTGTGCATTATACAGGTCAAGGAAATGGGCTGGGAAATTGGAGACCAAGACTAGCTCTGGGGCACATTTGGTGAGACGCCTTCAACAACTCAACCAGCCTCTTTGGGATTCTGTGTCTGGAAATCAACTCTGTCTGTCTTGGGTATCCCAGGCCCTCATCCTCTGTGGGCTGACTGGGTCTTGTTCACTTTGCTTCAGAACCTCTTGACGGGAAACACTATCCTTTGGTGTTCGATCACCATATCAGCTGTTATCCACTGGGATGTCCGGTAAATGCTTTCGTTTCTAACTGTAGAACAAGCTTCAGAGGGAAGGCTAAGGCTGAACACTGAAGAATCCTAGGCCCATTCCAGCATTTGCAGGACTCTACTAAAACCACAGAATCGTCCTCAGAGGGCAGAGCCACCAGCAGTGACTTCATCCACAGATAACTTTCTTCTACTGGTGTTTAAATGACTACAAGAGGCACCCTCCTTGGCAAATACGGTCACTAAGAAGACAGTACAAAAGCTGCTTGCCAGAGGGTGTGCCTCAATACCTATACAAAAATGAATGGATGGACGGATGGATGAATAAATATATAAGTAAATAAATAAAGCAAGCTAGGGTCCTTCAAGACTGGCAGTGCAGGGAAGACCTTCTCCTTGAAGGTATAGTTTCCCACCCTATCTGTGCCCTAGAAACAACTGTGGGCTGTAAAACGATACAGGCATTCTTGGGCCCCCATCCAGAAACTTTTATTAAAAGGGTCTCAGGTGGGACCTCCAGCACGGATGCTTTTCAAAGTTCCCCAGGTGAATCTATTAGTGCAAAAAGTCTTGAGGACACTGTCTTCAAGGACCTTGAAGTGCCAATCACCACGCTAGCAGCAGAGAAAACCTGACCCCTTCCCCCTTCCGAAGGACCCTTCTCTTAGCAGGAGCACAGCTCAAGTACAACCAGAATGTTTAGGCTAGTAGTCTCCACAGTGGATTAAGTGACAATATTAGAGTTTATCTTTAAATTGATTTTTACCTAACATTTAGGGCATTAAACTTATAGATGTTTCATGTATGGCTTGACACTGGGACCCTCACTTGATTTTGCTGTCAGATGGTCATGTGGTACACTTCCTACGTGGCACTGACAGCACCCTGAGAAAAGGCGGGGAGAGCCACAGTTTGGGACAGTTGACAGTGAGGATACTGACTGCCAGATTAAATGGGTTTATGGAATGTGGATATCTGGTATTACCTGAACTAAAATTTACAATTGACCTAAACAGATTATCACCAAAAAATCCAGCGTATAATTCTCTAACACAAGCACGAGAAAATGAGAAAAATGGCTGAGTTAGTGCATCTCCTACCCTAGTATGGGTTCCTTTGATGCCAAAGTGTAAACTCAAAACAGTAACAAGGAGAACTAACCATAATCTGGTAAAAAAAATAAAAATAATCAAGATGGCTCTTTGAAGTACGAACTTTGCATACTATGATTATGAATCTTGATTCATGTATATACCATGATTTGGAAAACAGTCTTTAGTTTGCACAATTCCTTATGCACAAATTTCAGCTACTCCAGTTTTGTCAAATAGAACTGGCCTCCCACGATGATTCAAATTTCAGTTTCTATAGTATATTAACTGTGAGTGATTAGCATAAACATCACTGCTTCAGTCCACAAACCACTATGTAAATAACAGGTGCACATTATGATCAGTGACCAATCGTGTTACTCCTTTCAAAGTCTGCCAGTGACTGGTCACTGGGCATATGTTATTCAGTTCATGCACAGACAGCAACGCATGTAGTTGTGTTGCCTTCTTGTCTCCCAGTGACACCTATGTGATACCAAGGAATTCTGAATATGGAGCCAGAGTAATTCAATGAAGGTGAACTTAACGACATAAAGGAAAATGGTTGTGGAAAAAAAGGATGAAGATGTATGTTCCAGAGGAAGTGACACATGACAAAAAAGTAAGGAGCTCTCAGTGATATTTCATGAAACCACAAAGCGTAAAGTGGAAACTGATACAAACTTAGAAAGGAGTATGACAATTTGCCGTGTTCTAGAAAACATGCTTCATCTGTATAAGACAAAGACAAGCACTCTTCAAACTACCCTTGATAAGTTTGCCCAAAGAAGTAAAGCATTTTAATTCTCAATGTTTCTAGTGCTTTAAGTTGCAGTGTACTAAACATATACTAGTTTTATTAGTTTTCTTATTTCCCAATGCACTTATAACCAACAGTAAGAGAGTTTTTATTGTTTTGAAAAAAATTTTAAAGGTCACAGTACAATTGTAATTTTTCCCATTGCTTATTAAGATCGCTCTGCAAAGTTTCAGTTTGCATGGTTATTTTTACAGTCCCATACCGCCATGCAAAGCAAGTATTGCCTGTTTCAGCTAATCAAAGGAGTATGTGTGTGTAATTTATCGGTAAGTAAATACACACAGTTTGGCAGTCTGTGATCAAACATTTTCTACTGAGAGAGTGTGCAATTAAAAGAGTTTGGATACCTCTGACTCAGACAAGGCTTACCGGAGAATGTGGCATAGCAAAAGGCGAATGACTACAGTAACAAGGAACTAGATAATCCGAGTCTCACGGTGTAGTTTTCTCAGCTTACACTTGATGGAAGCCTTTTCTATTAACCTCTAGTCTGCCCCCAAGTGTCAGAGATGATCTTGAACACCTCTTACCTGGGTGTCCCCTATAGCAGGGGTCCCCAACGCCCGGGTTGTGGACCGGCACTGGTCCGCAGCCTGTTAGGAACCGGGCAACACAGCAGGAGGTGGTCGAGAGAGTGAAGCTTCATCTGCCGCCCCCATCGCTTGCATTATTGCCTGAACCATCCCCCCTCTACCCCCGAGTCCGTGGAAAAATTGTCTTCCATGAAACCGGTCCCTGGTGCCAAAAAGGTTGGGGACCACTGCCCTATAGGACCTCGACCACCCTACTCCCCAAAGGGTGGTTCTCCAAGGCATCACCCAAGAGTTTGTTAGAAATGCAGGATCTGAGACCCCGCCCCCAAACTACTGAATCAAAATCTGCATTTTAACAGGATCCTCAAGCGATGCTTATACTCTAACTTTTGAGGAGCGCTACTCTAGACTTCACACATGAGCCCAAGAGGCAACTGAAGGGCCAGGCAGAGATAGGGATTCCCTATGTCATTGATCGAAGGACTTAAGTCTATATATTACTGAAGTCTATATTTTGTTTAAGGACTTACTGCTTCCCTAGGTGACTGATACCATTTAGGAAGCAATAGCAATAGTAACTGCAACAACAGCAAACATTTATCAAGCACTCACTCTACGCCAGACAGTGTGATAACCACCTACGTATCATCTCACGTGAGATTCATATGATCTGTAAAATGGGAATAATGATACTACTCCCAACACACATACAGTAGCAGAGCTGCACAGGACCTAGGTGATGGTGGAGGCAGATGAGAATTTGGAGCTACCTGTATATGTGAGCCTCAGAAGTGTGTGTGTGTGTGTGCGCTTTAATTGTAGCAGGAAAAGTCAGCTGCTTATCTGGAACGCCCTCCCGCCTCCCCCTATTTTTTAGGCTCTCCTGTACTACCTCTCTGAGTTACTGCCTACAGCCAGTAAATTGAGGACCCACTCAAATTTGGGGCATAGTTTAAAATTCCAACTGGCTATTTTGCAGAAATTGATGCATTTCATATGGAAATTCAAGGGATCCAGAATAGCTAAGACAACCTTGAAACAGAAGAGCAAAGTTGGAAGACTCACATTTCCCCATTTCAAAACCTAGTATAAAGTGCAATAATCCAGATAGTCTGGAACTGACATAAGGATAAACATATAGATTAGTTGAACAGAATGGAGAGCCCAGAGATAAACACAAGTATCTACTGTCAACTGATTTTTGAAAAGGGTGCCAAGACAATTCAATGGGGGAAATAACAGTCTTTTTAACAAACGGTTCTGAGACAACTGGATACCCACATGCAAAATAATTTGAACCCCTTCCTCACATCACACACAAAAACTAGCACAAAATGGATCACAGACCTAAATGTCAGAGCTACAACTATAAAATTCCTAGAAGGAAAACACGAGAGTAAATCTTCATAACCTTGGGATAGGCAATGGTTTCTTAGATCTGACCCCAATCACAAGTGACAAAAGAAAACAATATATATCTTGGCTTTTATTGTATTAAAGATGTTTGTGCTTCAAGGGATACCACCCAGAAAGTGAAAAGACAATCCATAGAATGGGAAAAAAATCTTTGCAAAGCCTGTATCTGATATGGGACTTGTATCTAGAATATAGAAAGAATCCTTAACATTCAACCCTAAAAATATAATTCAATTAAAAGTGGGCAAAACATCTGAATAGACATTTCTCTGAAGAAGATACAATGACCAATAAACACGTGAAAAGATGCTCAACGTTATGAACCATCACAGAAAAAGAACTCAAAACCACAATGAAACACCACTTCACACCCACTGGGACGGTTATAATCAAAAGACAGGAAATAACAAGTATTGGTGAGGATGTGGCGAGACGGCTCCTCTCATACGTTGCTGATGGGAATGTAAAATGGTGTGTACACTTTGGTACAGTTTGACCATTTCTCAAAATGTTGTTGATGGATTTACTCTCTGACCCGGAAATCCCATTCGTAGGTATAACACCCAAGAGAAAAGAAAACTTATGTCCACGCAAAACCCTGTACACGAATGATTATTAGCAACATTATTCACAGTAGCTAAAAACTGGAAACAACCCAAAAAGTCCATCAACATTTGAAAACAAACAAAATGTGGTATATCCACACAACGGAAGATCATTCAGCAAGAAAAAGATGTGAGATACTGATAATTGCTATAACATAGAGGAAACTTGAAAACATTAAGCTAAATCAAAGAAGCCAGTCACAAAAGGCCATATATTGTATGATTCCATTTATATGAAATGTCCAGAAGAAGCAAATCCACTGACAGAAACTAGATTAGGTATTACGAGGGCTGGGGGAGAAGTAGTGATGATGTTAACGGGTTATGGGTTTTTTTTCTCCTTCAGATGAAGGAGATGTTTTGGAATTAGTGCTGATAGTTGCACAACTCTGTGAATATGCTAATGATCACCGAATTGTATGGTTTCTATAGACGAGTTGTAGGGTATGTAAATTATATTTCAATAAAGCTGCTGAAAAAATTGGGGGCCTAGAGCCACTCCCATAATTTCCCCACCCTAAGGGCAGCTTTAATGATCCAGGTCAGAGACTGAAGCTCAGCTACTCCCTTGAACCTGGCTCACGCCTACCTGTGGAATCTAAAAATATGATACACATGAACTTATTTACAAAACAGAAACAGAGTCACAGATGTAGAAAACAAACTTATGGTTACCAGGGGGAAGGGAGGGATAAACTGGGAGGCTGGGATTGACACTACTATATATAAAATAGATAACTAATAAGGACCTACTGTACAGCACAGGGAACTCTACTCAGTACTCTGTAATGGCCTCTGTGGGAAAAGAATCTAAAAGAGAGTGGATATATGCATAACTGATTCACTGTGCTGTATACCTGAAACTAACACAACACTGTTAATCAACTAGACTCCATTAAAAATTAAAAAAAAAAAAAAAAAAAGACCTGGTTCAGTCCTACTTCTATATTTGCCTGTTGTTAAAAAGAGAAATATTTTTATTCTTGAGGAATAATGAACGTGGTGATGGGTAGCCAGGCAATGAGGTCCCTCCAGGCCCAGGATTATAATGAACACAGTTGCCAACTCACAAGTCAGTCCTCCTTGGCAGTTTTCGATACTCTCCATGGAAGCTTCTAGGTTGGGACCCCTTTCAGAGGAAACAGGGAAGCCAGCAAGGGAACTGAGTTCAAGTCTTGGTCTCTAAGTAAGAATAACAGAACCAAGGGAAGATGTTTTGGGGGGGGTGATCATTAACGTGGTACGAGTGCGATGCTAAAACTCTCTCCTTCTCTTTGACTAATTAGATTTTCATTTTCCTTAGGCTGACTCCACGTGTCATCCCTTTTCCAATCCATATACTAGCAGAACAGGAGACTGTATCCCAATCCAAACTTTCTACCCAGCCACATTTGAGCGGCAAAGAATTTAGAGAAGTTGGAATTAGAAAGGGGCTTATGTGTATAATTCAAAAGTCAATTAGCAGAGATATTACGGGCAATCTACATGCCAATGATGACATTCCCCCCTGCCTGAGTTAACCCAGGAGAGGAGCACTTCAGAAAAAAACACTCGAAATGACGTTTCCATATACCCCTGAGGTTCCAGGGACATCAACTCACCAGGAAAAGCCAGACAGAAATCGAAATGCATGACTCAAAGCGCTCAGTTCCCATTGGTAGTTACTCATGTTGCTTCAGAGGAAAGAAGACTCGAATATCGAGTTTAACATAAATACGTCTGTTCCCTGAGTACTTTCCAAACTTTAAACCCTGCAACTTCTTTCCAAACTTCCAGTTAAAAGGAAAAAAAAAAAAAAAAAAAGATTAATTGCCCCGATCCCCTAAAAAGACCAGTGCAGACTGGCAAAAATACATTCACACGCAAACCTGCCCACAAAGGGCACCTTGCTCTAATTTTTTTGAGTAGTTCGTATTTCTCATCAAGAACCTGGCAAGCTCGCCTGCCGGGTCCTGTAGTCATTTCCAACCTCATAGCTTTCCCCTTCTCATACTTTCAGTCGGTATGTAATTTAGACCCACGTGAATTTCAAGTGCAGTGGCCAATTTGTAACTAGCCAGGGCTGGGGAGAAGGTCACTGGTATGAACCCTGGGGACGCTTCTCATAAACTCTGAAATAAAGGGCTATCATTTGTTATACAGTATGCTTTCCTTTTTAAGGGGATAGCTCTAACTTCCACGGCCCTTAAGAGGTAAATGTAGTAAAGACCTTACAATGAGGCCTAAAGGAAAAAGGGGAATACCCTCTCCCTCCTCCAGCTCCAGCTGGAGGTCCGAATCAACTTCCTAATCCTGCTGTTTTGGGGCTAAGCACCTGCACCCTTCTCTATTCCCTTCCTAAGAACCAACTGCATCTCAGCCTGTTCCCTCTTGGCTCTGCCAGAAGGGAGCCTTCCTGCCTGCCTGGGACCACCCACAGACTCCTGGCTCTGTTTGGACAGGAGGACCCAACTGCCAAGAGGGAACATCTTGCCTGTTTCCAAAAGGGGGGTGAGTCACCTTGGTTGAAGCAGTCAGATCGCAGTAACAGTTACACACACACCCCTCGACTGCCTAACGTGGCCAGAGCTTGGGTGGCGTTGAGAATAGTGGTGTCCAAGCAGCAGCTGATGGACCAATGCTTGGTTGGCCAGAACATTACTACATAGAGAGGTTTATAAACTGTACAGACTTCCAAGGCCCATCCTCAGAAATTCTGATTTAATAGGTCCTGGCATAGTAACCGAGGATCTGCACTTTTTTACGCTTCCTAGGTAGTACAGATGGATAGCCAAGTTTGAGAACCTCTGCTCTAGAGCCAGTATACTAAAGGTAAGGCCTCTCCAAGAAGTGAGCTGAGGAGGAAATATGGGGGAAAAAGTGTGTTTCTTCATACCAACACCACAGGATTCTTGCAGGCCACCCACATCCTGCTGTCCATGGAGTTGGTTAGAAGAATGGGGTTTAAAAACAAAGCGAAAACTTTGGAAGTTAACAGACTTGGCTTCTGTTAGTGCCACCTCTGAGGCTGACAGACACAAGGTCGGGTGCCTGTGATTTCCAGAAGTTGGGAAATCTTAGACAACAGAGCTTCAGTTTCCTCAGATGATCAGTGAGGATGGTGAAGCCAACGATGATAACTAATCACTAACAAGTATATTGTGTGCACTTCGCAGTGGCCACCATTCTAACATTACAGATGCTAAGTCCCGGGGGGAGGTGTAGGATGTAAGACATTTCATATAACGTACTTCGCATACTGCCTTACACGTTGTTAAAGACTGGCTACTCTTATGGTTTTCTGGCCTTATCTGACCAGAAAGATAACTGCCCTACTGTCTCTTTAAACAGGACCAAAAAAAAAAAAAAAGAAAAAAGTTCCACTTGCCTCCAGTCAACAGCTTCCCGGCCACCACCCGTCCTGTTCCCCACTCTTTCCTCTGTTTCTCATGTTCCCCCATGACATGACTGTTAGGTTCTGGCATGGAAGGCCCTGCTTAAAATCAAACTATTCTCATGGAGCGAAACACTTTCCTGTTAGATATTCATACTTCACATGTAATTTACTTTTCAGACCAATTAGTTAGCAGGATCCTAGAGGGAAAAACAAGTTAAAAGGGAAAGCAGACGTGGAGCCTGTAAATGAGGTAAGATCTGCGTATCCTCTCAAGTTAAGGACCTTTATCTTAGGATCACAGACACCTTGGGAAAATTATTATAATCCATGCACTTCCTCTCCAGAAAATCCTGTGTGGGCATGCACACACATAAAATATTCCAGGGCGTTTGTTCCACAGAAGACCATGAATGGACATCCTCGGAAAACTGTGGCCTGTAAGTTAAAAATCCATCAAAGGTTGGGAAACTTGTTCTGTAAAGAGTCAGAGAGTCGGTATTTTCAGCTTTGCAGGTCGCGTGGTCTCTGTCACAGTTACTCACCTCTGCCGCTGTAGAGGGAAAGCAGCCACAGATGGTAACTAGACAAATCTCATGACTGGGTCTCAATAAAACTTTATTTATAAAAACAGGCAATGAGCCAGATCTGGGTTGCAAATTGCCGACCTTTGCTTTAGAGTTCTGCTATGTGACTGTGGGTCAAAACTCACTTGGGGAACGTGTAAGCTCTGGAGCCTGCTGTGGAATGCGGTCTGACAGTTGGGCATGCCTTCCACCCTGCAAGTCCCCTCAGTCCTGGCTGAACACCTTCTCAACGCATTAGTCCGTGTTTCTAGGACCACAGCAGTTCCAAGGAGGCGGTGCCTACTTCTCATCCAGCTCTGGACCCCAGACCTCAAGCACCACATCCCCTGAGCTGTTAGTATTTAAAATCCCCTTCTAACATACATGAGAAGCTGCTCAACATCACTAATTATTAGAGAAATGCAAACCAAAACTACAATGAGGTATCACCTCACACCGGTTAGAATGGGCATCATCAGAAAATCTACAAACGACCAATGCTGGAGAGGGTGCGGAGAAAAGGGAACACTCTTGCACTGTTGGTGGGAATGTAAATTGATACAGCCACTATGGAGAACAGTATGGAGGTTCCTTAAAAAACTAAAAAACAGAATTACCGTATGACCCAGCAATCCCACTACTGGGCATGTACCCAGAGAAAACCATAATTCAATAAGACACGTGCACCCCAATGTTCACTGCAGCACTATCTGTAAGAGCCAGGTCAAGGAAGCAACCTAAATGCCCATTGACAGACGAATGGATGAAGAAGATGTGGTACATATATACAATGGAGTATTACTCAGCTATAAAAAAGGAACGAGGGCTTCCCTGGTGGCGCAGTGGTTGAGAGTCCGCTTGCTGATGCAGGGGACGTGGGTTTGCGCCCCGGTCCGGGAGGATCCCACGTGCCGCGGAGTGGGTGGGCCCGTGAGCCATGGCCACTGGGCCTGCGTGTTCGGAGCCTGTGCTCCGCAACGGGAGAGGCCACAGCGGTGAGAGGCCCGCGTACCGCGAAGAAAAAAGAAAAAAAAAAAGGGAACGAAATTTGGTCCTTTGTAGAGACGTGAATGGACCTAGAGACTGTCATACAGGGTGAAGTAAGTCAGAAAGAGAAAAACAAATATCGTATATTAACGCATATTTGTGGAATCCAGAAAAGTAGTACAGATGAACCGGCTTGCAAGGCAGAAATAGAGACACAGATGTAGAGAACAAATGTATGGACCCCAAGGGGGGAAAGGGTGGGTGGGATGAACTGGGAGATTGGGATTAACATATATACACTAATATGTATAAAATAGATAACTAATGAGAACCTGCTGTACAGCACAGGGAACTGCACTTGCTGTACAGTAGAAACTAACACAACATTGTAAAACAACTATACCCCAATAAAAAAAAATATTTTAATAAAATAAAACCCCCTTCTATGTAAATGAACCTAACTACCCAAACAGTGATCATTTTCATCCCTGGAACATTTCGTCCAGCTCCACATACATTGGCAGGATTTGAATTAAAGTGATGAACGTAGTGACAAAGTTCATCCCAAGTAGGACTTAAAGGGGAGAGACCAGTAAGAATAGCACAGCCTAAAAACAAAGAGCAGGCCTGGGTAGTCCGGAGTAATTACAAGAGTTACTTAAGTGGCGGCTGCCACAGGATACAAAATTGCCTTACTAGTTTTGACAAATTTCACCAGAATACATGCATCTTTACGTGCGCCATGATTAAAACATCGTCCACAGACAGCAGGAAGAGAAAGCCACTCGATTTTCCCCTGTGGTCATGTTTTTTTAAAGAACCTTTTAAATAATATACACGCCTGCAATCAGATGCTAGCCAAAGAGAGCTATGACATCACGAACCACGGACAAGCGCCTGTTTCTCATCCCTCCTCTACTGGGATTGTCTCATCCAACACGCAGGATATACATCTGGGCTGATCACTAAACAATGTTCACGGCAGCTTTTCTACTGACTGTGTGGTCGCAGACTATTTTCTGCATCCTCAACTTGGACTTACTCTCAGATAAGTGTGTAAGGGGGGGAGTGTGGGTGAAGTGACCCCGACAACCAGAGAGCAAAAGGCAAAAAGTCACGCGACTCAAGACCACTGGCAAGTTGGCAGCCTAGCTCCCCATTCCCTTCCTTCATTTCCCAAGAAACCTTTTCTTAATGTAGAATATCTTCCTGCTGACAAGAGTGGGGGATTGGGATGGGGGGAACGGGTAGAGGGGAGGCTGGTTTTCACTCAGAGAGAGCTGCGACCTCAAGAACAATACCTTCAAGTAAAGGGATCTGGACCCCCAAACCACGCGTCACACCGTGAGTCCATTTGGTATCCGTTTAGTCTGCGGGCCTCATGGCTACATCGTAAAAGTTTAAAACGCTGCCCTGATCTAACAACTGTAAATTCTTGAGTTCACTCAATCTAAAAACATTCTAAGGAACATTACCACAGAAAAGCTTCGGAATAAACCAAGGGGTATCTCCACGGTGCTACGCACCCTCACTCCCGGCACGTGGAACGTCAGAGCAACGTACCCTTCGTGGGGTAGGTAAACCGGGCCATCATCTACCTCACCAGCTGAGGGGACATATTTGTCTGTTCTCCAAGCACTGACAATTACTCGCTGACATTGTCAAAAAGAATGTGCGATGAAGCAAGTCTTTTACTAGATAAACATTTGGTTTTGATAAGGGGAAGTTCTTTTCTTCTAATGGAAACAAACCAAAAATGCCAGTATTACACTCTTTCACAGGAGGCGAGTCTAAGAGATATACCCCGGTGCTACAGGCTCGGGGACTTAACACAGGGGAAGGCAGGTCCTGCCCTGCTCAGGGAAGCCATGTTTGGGTTTGTTCTTAGAGATCTGTCTGAGTTTCCTAATTAGGAAGACGCCTGGAGAACATCAGCAGGTCAAATATTTCTTTGTGGAGAAGAGGCCAGACGCGTCTAATGGGCTCTCCCATTGAGGAGGTGAGTCACTTCCAAAGGGAGCCAGGATCACAAGCTGCTGAGTTCATGCACGGCTGCCAGCCTCTGCAGTGAGGGCCTCCTTGCCTGCACTGTAGCACTGCGGCTCGCCAAGCCGCCTGGGGGCTCCGCACGGCACCACAGCAGGACTCCCAGCCCTTGGGAGGTCAGCTCCAGTCCCTGCCCTTTCAGAAAGCCTAGGAATGTGTCTCTTCCCAAGAACTGAGGCGTGAGACCAGTTGGCCTGAAAAGGTTATTACCTTGAAGAATAGTGGGAGTCGAGTAGATAGACAGCTGAGCCTCGTGATGCTAAACCCTGTTTCCTGGGTGCCAGGATTATGTTGCCTCACCCACAGCCGGCTCCTTTCCTGCTCTCTGCCTCTCTTCTCCTCTTCCTCCCCCCACCCCACCCCTACACCTTCGCATCAACCCTCTAAGTTCTTCTGAAGAAAGCAACACCATTTTCCCCTCTTGGTCTTTAGTCTGTCACTAATCGCGATTGGTATTTTCCCGTTACATAAAGAGCGCCTATGTGGCTTTATAACATATGCTGACAAATCATCTGGCAAACACTTTCTTTTGTTGCAGCAAACTGCACTATGGAGAACCGTAGCACTGGCAACCAAACATGTACACTCTTAATGAAGCCACGGAGATAAGAAATCCATCTCAGGGCTGACTGCAGGCTCTGGGGAGCCAGAGTCCAATGCGAAAGGAAAAGAGTGATCTATTATGTAGGATAGATGTTTGCTGGAATGGCTTCCAGATGGATCCAGGAGGCTCCAGAAGAGAGGGTTACTGAAGACTTATGCAAGGTTCACGCAGAGGGTGCCGTTAGGTCACAACTTATTCCGGAGGAATCTGCCCCAGCTTTATCAGGGTAGTTGAGACTCTATGGACGGGCTCCTGAAGTAGGACAGCGCATCAGATCAACTGACGGTAAGAAAGGAGGAGTGCCCTGGAGAAGAGACAGCGCTCCACCTATTAACTCAACAATGATGATGGAGGATCCACAATACGTCAGGCACTGTTCTAGGCCCTTGGGCTTAGAGAATAAAACAAAGATCCTTGCCCTTACATTTGCTGCGGGGTGGGAGGGGGTAGACAGACAAAACATAGGCCAAAAAAAAAATGCATCGTGTTAGAAAGTGGTTAAGTGCTTTGCATAAAAGAAAAACAGTACGCTGGAGAGATGGGGAATCCCAGAGAGGAATGTGCTCATTGGAAATAGATTGTCCAAGGAGCCCAAACGAAGACTTTCGGGAAGTAACGGTGTTCCAGGCAAAAGGGACAGGCGACGCAAAGGTCCTGAGGCAGAAACAGACGCAGCACGTTCAAGGAAGAGAAACGGCCCAATGTGGCTGGAGTGCTAAGCCTGAGAGAGTGCACTGGTTTATGAGACTCGTAAGGGCTGAGAGGAACTAACGGTGGGGGCAAAGGGCTGCTGATCACGTGCTGACATGAGGCCACTGAAGAACTTTGGGTTTTGGACTGAGGGTGATGGGACAGCCCACCTGGAAGGTTTTCCAAAGATCGTGGAGGCTAGGATGGAAGTGATGCTAACACTGGAAGGCAGGCAAGAACTGAGAGTGACCAGAATTGGGATGGCGGTGGGAAGAGATCAGAGTCTGCCTGTTGTGAAGGACTTCCTGGTGGGCTGAGCGGGAGAGGTAAGAGAAGAGTCAAAGGTGACTCGAAGCTTTTGGCCTGAGAAGTAGGATGAATGGAAGCGGCATCAACGGAGGCGGCAAAAGCTGCAGCTGGAACGGGGAGAAGACCAGAAATTCACCTTTGGACATGTCAACTCAAGACGTCTACTAGTCACCCAAGAAGAGAGAGACATTGAGAGGAGCCCCGAATACACAAGTCTGTGTCCTGGGAGAAGTCTGGACTAGAGACTCAAGGCTCCATGTGTGGGGCAGACTGAGTACATGGAGTCACAGGAAGGGGGAGCTCACCACCATAGCTGCCGTTGTACATACAAAGCCCCCCAGATCCAGAAAGAATCTCTGGTTCTCCTCACTGTCCAGATCTGCGTCAGAACACCCTGTAAACAAACACCACAATAGACAGAAGAGGAGAAGCAGCAAACTCCTGTCCCCACCCCCCCAAATCACAAATCGGCCGAGAATCAATGAAATAGAGTTAGGAGAAAGCGTGTGCGAACCTTTCAGAGAGAACAGGGTGGATGCCTCCTGATTATTTTGAAAATTATATGCTGCTTCTAGAGAAGGAAGAGAGTGAGAAAAAACAGCACGAGGCGCACAGCTCCAGTGTGCGGTCAAAACAGGCAAAATGACCAGTTACCTGCATTAAATCCTCCCTTTACTAATCCCACCTGAAGTCACATTTCCTGCGCCAACTAAGTGTTCAGGTCTCCCCTTGAGAAAGCTCTCAGCCCTCCGCCCTGCTCTCTGGAGCTTACAGAAGTCACCTGGGAAATATCGACCTTTCTAATGCCAGAAGCACTTTATTTATACTTCTCATAAAGCTCTTCTCGTCGCATTTTTATAGATTGATGGGTGTCTAATTTGTCTTGTTTCAGGGAGATGTTAAGGCAGCTTATGAGGATACATCAAATACAAGATGACACAAATTAAAAATAGGAGCAAAAGGAAAAGAAAAATGAGGACGGGGACATGAAATGGATCCAAGAATGAGGCGAAACTGCATCCGAAGAAGACGCATGGGCCACAAATTTGGCTCTAAATTTGTAGCAGCTGATGTGGAAAAGGAAAAATCATATAATTACACAACTCTCGGTGTCCAAAAAGTAAAATCAGTCCAAGTGCTCTGGAAAAATTAAAACATTCCCATGGGTCCTAGATTACATCCCTCTATCATCTTCTCTTCAGATACCCAGCTCGTCCTGTCTACAGGAGCTATTCAACACATGTCTGTGGACATGTGAATGAATACACAGGCAAATAAAGTCATTCACCCATTCACTCATCATTCATTCATTCTCTCATCCCACCAGTATTTCCTGAGCACCATCTATGTGGTAAGCACTTGACCTAGGTTCTAGAGACAGGTTGGTGAATAAAAGAAACACAGTTGCTTCCCCTATGGTTCTTACATTATAGTGAAAGGATGTGAGAAAACACAAGTAAACCAATAAACAAAATGACAGACTGGCTCATGCTAGGAAGAGAACAGACAGGAGGCTGAGATTAAAATAATGGGGAGTAAGTACAGATGTTGAATGGGTGTGGTCAGGTAAAACCTACCTAAAGAGGTGATGATGGCTAAGACCTGAAGTTAGAAGGAGGTAGCTATGTGAAGAGTCATCAGGAGCTTCAGAAGGAGCCTGTGCAAAGGTCCTGAGGTAGAAAAGAACTCAGCACAACTGAAGTACAGCCAAATGCGGTCAGAGATCACGGTGGCTCAAACACAGTGGACAAGGCAGGAAGTGGCATGAGGTGATGCCTGGTGGATCAGACCAGGCAGGCCGTTTAAAGCAAGGGGAGAAGTTGGTTTTATTCTAAATGCTATGAAGGGTTTGAATCCAGGGAAGGATACCCCATGTACATTTGAAAGATCACTCTGGCTGCGCCTTAGAGAACAGACAGGAAGGCAGGAAGCAGGAAGGTCAGTGAAGAGTCTGCCTGTTGTCCGGGCAAGGCGTGAACTAGAGGAGAAAAATAGAAAAAAGTGGGAAGGGGAAGGTTACAAACAGCCTTAAGAGGATCTGGACTTATCAGGATTTGGCAAGTAGATAATTAGGAAGGAAATTCACAAAGGTTGGAATCAAAACCGGCCCAAGGTTTCCAGGGCAGAAGTGGTGATGACGACAACGATCACAGTGGCAACGACGTCAGCTAATGGAAACTGAGGCCTCGTCTCTGCTAGGCTCTGCTAAGCACTCGGTTTGAATTATCTACGCCATCCTCTCGACAACTCTGCGTGGTCGGCACTATTATTAACCCCACTTCACACATGAGAAGGAACACAGATATGAAACGTCCAAGATCCAAGGTTCATGCTTTGAAGAATTAAGATCGTGATGAGAATGCTATGTGTGTATGTTTAACACAGTTATCTGGCACCCCCCAAACTTCCTGAATTAGAACCCAGAGGCGGGGCCCAAGCGTTCGTCTTTTCCAGAAGCTGCCGGGATCACTCAGTGCAGTAGTAACTTGGGCACCCTCTGGCCGCTGAAGAGCCATAGAACCACGGCATGCCGTCTGCCCAAGTTTCCAGCAGCAAAAAGTTATATTCAGAGTACAGTTAATTGCTGACAAACTGGGACTAATTATTCCTTGTTTTTTGCCTTCATCAAGGTCTTAAGTGCTAAAATTCAGCCAACTGCTTCTCGAGTTCTTTTAGCTGCGTGGTGGCGGGGGGGGGGGCGGGGGGGTGGTGGGGGTGGGGGAAGGAAGCGGCCAGAACCGCAGGGAAGAAAGATGAAACACTCGGCTAATTGTTCCAGAATCTCTCTTAGAAGCTCAGACCAGAAGTGGAGCTTGCAGCATATTCAAGGGTAAACTTGCAAGGTGAAGACTCTTTCCCAAATTTAGAAGTCATACTTCAGACAGTTCCAGATCAGTGGCTTTCTAGGTTTTACTAGTCTCCAAGAGAGGCAATTCTATCACCTGCTCCGGCAACGAACCTCTGTCCAATACCTTTGACAGTTCCCTGTCATATCTAACTTAAATCCCAAGAGCTGTTATTTAAACTCATTTCCTTTTCAACTGTTAGTGGATATTCAAAAGAGCTGGCCTTAATCTTCTTTGAACAATCCCTCACGTGGAATAAAATTTTTTAAAAATACTTTTCTGGGTTAGTTAGAGATTAACTAACAGTGGGACCTGAGGATGCACAACTCAGCAAAAAAAGAAAAAAAGGAAAAGGAAAATAATTACTCTCAACTTTCATTCCCAAGAGTTGTCTTCCAGAGAAATATAAATTGATTTATCACATACATATGTTAGCATCTGGAGGGAAACTAAGAACTATAATTATGATTAGAACTGCTGAAGTTTGGAGCTTGGGAAGAAGAGAACAGTCCCCCAAAAAGGAATATATATTAACCATCCACTATAATTTAATTAGGTTTTCTCATTTCAGAGTCCCAGTCATCCTACAAGAAGGGATCAACATGCCCTTCTGCAAACAGATGAGAGAATCAAAGATGAGAACGTTTTTAAGACATAGTCACAATAACCTACTGAGCAAGTGACAGAACTCAAATTCCAAGACAGATCTAGTGGGAACTTAGAGCCGCAGTTCTCCACCAGGGGGCAACTTTGCTCCCCAGGGACATTAGGAAAAGGGATGTCTGGAGACATTTTTGGTCATGCTACTGGGAAGACAGAGGGTTGCTGCTGGCTTCTAGAGGGTCATCTAGAAACCTGCTAAACATCCCACAATGCACAGGACAGGCTCCACAGCAAAGAACTTTCTGACCCAAAATGTCAACAGGGCTAAGGTTGAGAAACTCAGCCTTGGAGAATTCTCCAGTGAAATCCTTCACTCCTGACAGACTGAAAAATGAAAGCACAAAGATTCAGGTGCAGAAAAATGTTGATACTTCTCAACTTAATAACTCGTTTGATTATCATCTTAAGCTACCCAGAGAGAGCTTACCTTCCTACAAAAGAAAAAATCTGATTCAGTTTGTTTGACATTTCATAGATCCAGTGAAAGTTCTTTTCAAAACTGTTCAAAGGGGACTTCCCTGGTGGCACAGTGGTTGGGAGTCCGCCTGCCAATGCAGGGGACACGGGTTCGAGCCCTGGTCCAGGAAGATCCCACGTGCTGCAGAGCAACTAAGCCCGTGTGTCACAAATACTGAGCCTGTGCTCCAGAGCCCGCAAGCCACAACTACTGAGCCCGCACGCCACAGCTACTGAAGCCTGCGTGCCTAGAGCCCGTGCTCCACAACAAGAGAAGCCACCGCAGTAAGAAGCCCACGCACCGCAACAAAGAGTAGCCCCCGCTCACCACAACTAGAGAAAGCCTGCGCACAGCAACGAAGACCCAACACAGCCAAAAATAAATAAATAAATAAAATTAAAAAAAAAAAAAAAAAACTGTTCAAAGAATAAGTATGATTCATTTCCTTCCAAGGCCAGAGTGAAACCTTGCTTTGAACGTGCTCAACTATTACTGTCTAGTTCTTAAAGGAACAGGCTAGATTCAATTATGAAAATGTCAAGTGTTGCTACCTGGGAAATTCTTCACCCAGTGCCATTAAGAGCCAGCGGTCCAGAACCAGATGGTCTCCAACTGAATCCCAGCTCCACCATTTATTAATTGCATAACCTTGGGCAACTTACTTTAAACTCCTTGTGCCTCATTTTCCTAATCTCAAAAATGGGGATGATAAAAGATCGAACTTCATAGGGTTTACTGTGAGGATTAAAGGGGTAAAATGCTTAGTACAATGCCTGGTGTTGAGTATTTGTTGTTGTCATTATTGTGATGATTACTGGTATTATTCTTATTCCCTTGGTGAAAGAAGAGAATGGCAGGAAGTTTTGAATTTGAGCAAGATTTTATGAATAAACAGAAATTTGAAAACACGTAAATTGTTCCCAAATTCAACTTTGGGTATTACAGTTTCTTAAACTTAGCAAAAAATTCCCCAGATGGATCACAGATACAACAGGCCCTTTGCACCTCCTCCAAGGGCTAAATGTGCCAACAAATGTCTAAATAAACAAATGAACTCCCTGAGCACTTACCATGCTCCGAGCACTACGCGATGCCTCACATCACGACACCTCAGTTATTGTTTCTAATGTCACGAAGGAGGTGCTTTTTTATATCTTCCTTTTACCAACGGGGAAAGCAAAATTTACCGAGATTAAGGCCCAGGCCCAAGGGGACTCAGCCAGTTTACAGCAGCACCTGGACTTGAAGGCAGGGGCGTGTGACTCTAATCTGAGTGTTTAACCATTGAGTTGTACCGCCTCTGCCTGTCTTTTAACCTGGGAACAAAAGCACAGTGGGTCCTGAGGATGCACAACGGTGAACCAGTTTCCCTCTAATGGACTTGAGCAACATACACCGTTCTTGAATTTTTTTTTTTTTGACTGCCGCATTTTCTATCTAGGCTGTCCACTAAGTGCTAGAGCTTGAGGAAACCTAAATAAAGCACACGCATCCAAGGACACCTGCTGAGATGCCTTCTGGAGAGCATGTGGCCTGCCTGGGCCCTGGGGAACAAAGCCACATTCATCTCGGAGGCTCCAGAATAACATCGCTTATGCAAACGGTGGCTCCTGGGAGACGGCCTGCATGGAAGTGCTCATTTAGCCCGTGGCCGAGAGAGACGGCTTGGATAACCTGCACCCCTCTCTCCCAAGTCCAGGTGTTTCCACCAGTGGGGAATTCTGCTCCCCACAGGAAAGCCCTCACCACCACTCCTTTTCAGCTCTCCCGGTGACACCGCCATGGATGAACGTCTGATGCTTAGAGCCAAGGTTGCGGGGACTTGGCGGTCCTGGCCCGGAATCCTAGAAGGACACTCTTAAAAAGCAGAACTGGACTTGGAGCACTTTCGCAAGTTGGATCTGGTGTGTCTTCCAGCCACTGCTGAGTACACAGGTCACAGAGCATCTGCAAATTCCGTGGGGTTCTAGGAAACTCACAAAGTCTAAGTACAATTTCCAAAGCACATAGCTGATGCCAGGCTCAGATGCCAAGACTGAAAAAGTATGGAAAGAACAGGGTATTTCTGTTTCCAGATGGCACGTAAAACAGTGGAATGGAGTTTGAAGGAGACATTCTCTGGCACAGAACCTTTTCTGTCTTTTCAGCACAACACAGGATGAGGGCTCGAGAGGCCCCAAACGTTGTTAAATGGGTATTGCTCCCTCTATCTTATACTATATTCTTATTATTTTATTGTTTTGAAATAACTTCTCTAATTATATGCTCAATGCCTAAAACTCAAAAAGAAAATACCCAAAGGCACAGATTCATATAACATAAAAATCATGAATAATCCCACTGCCAGGATCACCCCTCTTAATATTTCAGTTTATATTTCTAGTAATTTTTCCAGGAACACATTAAAGCAAAAAAATGGTTTAAATGACACCTTCTATAATGTAGGCTTTCCCCATTTAAGAGCATATCACAGACTCTTATTCTTTTAAATATATTGTCATACATATAGTTTCTTTAGGTATTTAAAATAATCCTCTGATCTGCACAGATTAGGACACCGAGACCAAGTAGTAATAAGGCAACCTGGCCAAGCAGCCACAGATAACACTTAAATAAATGGGTGTGGCTCTGCTGGAACAAAACTTCATGGGTACTGAAATTTGAATTTCATAGAATTTTCAGGTGCCACAAAATATTATCCTTGTTTTTATTTTTTCTAGCCATTAACCAACATAAAAACCATTCTTAGCTTACAGATGTTACAGAAAGAGGTACTGGGCCATATTTGGTCCTTAAAGCACTGGTTCTGACCCTTGACCAAGAATATATCTGTTTTTGTTCCTAAATTCATCTTTCTTTATAATCCTTTTGTTGTTCTTTCTTCAACTATGGAACAAATTGGCCAATGCCAGTGATACTTTCATGTCTTAATGGAATGATAGCAAATGACTGAAGAGACTTTAAAAAATGAGCCAGATATTGGGGCCAACAACTGAAAAAATACGAGCTACGGAGCCACAATTCCACAGGCGAATGCTGGCTGAACACCTGCCGTGTGCCAGGTGCCAAGCTAAGGGCTAAGGATTTAATCCACATATTAGTAAGGTTAGGAGAGGTCATGCCATGACAATAAACGATCCCAGGAGCTCACTGCTTATGATCCCACAGGTTGAGCAGCCCCTCGTGCTGCACGGCCACTGGCTGTGGCTCTGCCCCGTGGTTTCCACTCCTGAACGCAGGCTGATGGAGCAGCCTTTATCAGGAGCATTGCCAGTATTATGGCAAAGGGTAAGGAAAACAAGGCAAACCAGTCTGGAAAGTGACACACGTCCTTTCACTCAAAATCCATGTGCTGAAGCACATTAAATGGTCACGCTGGAGATCAATAGGACAGATATATAAATTCCTCTGGGGGTGTAGGGGAGGCAAACACTTGTGAAAATAGTAGTGTGTACAACAGTAACTTACTGTATCCTCATAACAATCTCGAGACATAAATTATTTTCCCCATATGACAGATGTAGAAGCTGAGACCCAGAGAGTTAAGTTTGCTGAGGTCACATAGCTAATATACAGAAGTGGCATGTGACCCCAGATGGTCTAACTTCATAATTTATACTCAAATCTCTAGACTCGCCTTCCTTCTGCAAACACCGGATAGATGTACTAATGCGAAAGTCATCTACCAATAGCTATTTACCCAGATAGGTAACTATTCCGTTGACCAAAATGAGGGGACCATGACCCTAGTATGTCAGACATCATGACAAACGTTATCTAAGCTATGCCTACCAGACATTGAGGAAGATAGGCTCCTTCCTGGAGGTAAAGGTAGTTAACTGACCCAAACAGATAAGACTTGGAATACCATCATTTCATAAACAAAATCAATGAAACAGAACTCAAATGCATTTGAAGTAATTTTGTTTTAAAACAAGAATGCCCTAACTTTTACAATGAGAGGACACTGGCATATCCAAAGAAATATATAACAAATTCACTGTTTATTGTGATGGCATTTTGGGGAGCTCTGCATGAACCAAATATTGGACAAAAGAAGAACAAAGAACAGAGAGAAACCCACCACAGACCTGCACCTGGGTGGTACATGCCTCCATCTCTCATAACAAAGAATGCCTGATGATTCGTCATTAGGACCAACACCCAAAACTTTATATAGACATCTAATGATCTCATGTGGTCATACAGGAAACATCTCACTGTTTTTGCACATTTTTGTTTTCAGACATGGCATTCAGTTACTTCTAAAGTAACTTCTAAAGGGGGAGGCATGTACATCTGTGGCTCTTTGACTTCTATCATTGCTGTCGCTGAACTATAATCATTCAGGAACTGGCTGTCCCCTTTGTGCATTATCCAAAAGGTTGAATTTTTCTCTCAGCCAGAGAGCTAATGTAAGCAAGGGAGGCAGGTCAGACGGGACAAGCAGCGAACCACACGGCAGCGCCCCACCTGAAGGGGGCCTCGCTTACTGAGTGACAACCAGCCTTGCAATGCTGTGAGCCCAAAGCAAAACCGCCCATTAGTGAACATTAGCAACTGATCCCATTCTTAAAGAAAACCTGTCGAGGCCAACAAACACATCGAGGCAATGCTGCTCACGGCCACCATTCTGTATCACTGTTTCGGGTTACTTGAGGCTTGGGATGTTTTGTGAATTTCACTGATTCTAGTAGTAAAAGAACTGAAAGAACACGCATGAGAGTTAAGAGCACACATCTTCAAGTCAGCTAGATCCAGACTCTACGCTTGACCCTGACACTCACCAGCTAGGTGACTTTCCATGACCCCTTAGCCTCTCTAGACCTCCGTAAAATGGGTATAATCCGTATCACCACCTCTCAGGGGAACCATGAGGATTAAGTGTGAAAAGGCAGGACACATCATAGGACAGACAATTTCATCAATACACTTATTTTCACCTCTAACTATTTATGGAGCTATTAAAACCTCTTCCTACATCTCCAAAAAGATCCTCATGAGGTGACGTGATCAGGTACACAATCACAACTCAGGGAAGCCTTCGCTGTGGCCAAGAGAAGCACGCTAACTCAAGGGATACCAGCAGAACAAGAACTGGTTCCTTCTCGTAGAAAGTTCAGAAGATCTCCAGATAACTCACATTGGGCCACAAAATCAATGGAATTAGGGGACTTCGGAGACCGTTTTTCTTTGTTTCTTCGTCTTTTGTCATTTTCTTCCAGTTTTACTGAGGTGTAACTGACATACAGCACTGTATAAGTTTATGGTGTATAGCACAATGATGGGACTTACGTATATCGTGAAATGATGATCACAGTAAGTTTGGTGAACATCCACCATCTCATAGAGATACAAAATTAAAGAGGCAGAAAAAAACGTTTTCCTTGTGATGAGAACTCTTACGATTTACTCTCTTAACTTCCATGTGTGACATGCAGCAGGGTTAACTATCTTTATCCCACTGTGCATTACATCCCTAGGACTTACTTAACTTATAATTGGAGCTTTGCACCTTTTGACCCCCTTCGTCCCATTCCCCCTCCTAGCACCCCACCTAACCCCCGCCACTGGGAACCACAAATCTGATCACTGGAGATGATTTTTCAAACCCCTAACTTATGGATGAGGAAACTGAGTGAGGCCCGAGCAGTTGAGGGTCATCCAAGGTTACAGCAAGACCCACAGGCCAGATGAACATTTCATAAGCTGTTTTGATCTGACACAACAACTTCCCCTCCGTGCTACCAGGTACCACCTAGGTGACATCTACAGTCTGCACTGAGAACTAAAATCATGGACCCACCTAACTCTCGGTTTCAAAACCACACTTGTCCGGGATGTTCAAGACAATCACCTGAAACGAAGGTGTGATACAAAGAGTTCACTGGGACAACTTTCCCTCCCTCCTTCCTTATTTTAAAAATACATCCCACTCCCAAAATAAAAAAGTCACTCTGTGTAGCTCCTGCATTTTTAATATCCATTGTTTGTAGATTTCCCTTGGCATGTTCACGGCATCTCTAGCACCATTTCATATAGTCCTTTTCAAGGTATCGTGAGTCCATAGTGTTCACGAGATCATGAAATTATGACAGAAGGAAGAGGAGGATTTCTCCATCTTTCTCCTTCTGGCCACAGCAAGTTCAAATTGTGGGAAGCACAGGTGGGCTCATTAGTCCTCACTGGTAGAAACTCAAACTCCACTGACAGCCCGGAGGAAGCATCTCTCAATACTGTCATCAACGGATGTATATGTAAAAATAAAAATACTTCTAAGACAAATACAACTGTGGTGAGTCAGTGCTGATATATAATTGGCACTTAATATTAATTGGTTAAATAAATGCTGAACAGAGCAGAATTAAACAAGCTAAGTATACACAGAAGTTTTTTTTTAAAAAAGGTAAAGAAAATTCCACTACCCAGACATAATAATCATTAACATTTTGATATAAATCCTTTGTCTTTTTTCCTTACATGTATGTATTATTTGAAAAAATGAGAAGCAAACTAAATACACAACTTTTACTTATCAATATATCATATGCATTTCCCATATCATAAAAATCTTAGTAAACATCAGTTTACAAGGATACTATTTCAACAGAGTAATATTCCAGCCCATTGCTAGAATGTTCCATAACCTTACTACTAGATATTTATTTCCAATTTGCATTTAGGAAAATAAACATTGTTATAAATACCCAAGTGATACACCTTCTTCTTTTTTTAAAAAAAAAATTATTATTTCCTTAGTAAAAATTCCTGGAATTTCACTGAGTCAAAGGGCATGAATATTTTTCAGGCTTTTCGTAATATCTTGCCAGAGGTTTTGAACCAATGTGTATTCCCAAGAGCAGTATATGAAAGTGCCTATCACCCAGCACCCTTCAACATTAAGTATTGGAATCTCAAAAAAAGGCTTTGGTACTTAATTGGTAAAATGCTACCTCATTTTTGTTTTAATTTCTACTGCTTACTGCAGACAAGCTGAACTTCTAAAGTCTCCTTTTGCCACATGCATTCAGCTTCTGTGCACTTTCTGTTCATATCATTTGCCCATCTGGAAGGTACTTTAAAAGCGAACAGTCATAATTTGTGAAAAAGAGAACAGGGTCTGCCCCCCGCCCTTTAATTTTTTTTTTTCCTTTACTTCAGCTTCTTATGGCTGACCTAACACTAATAAGTGAACATTAATGGCAGAGAATCCATTCCCACCTAGACAAGAAAGACCTGCCTCTTCCTTCCCATTGAGTACTGCTGGACTGCTTGCCCTCTGCTGTCCTTCCCCTCACCCCTTAGTAGCCAGAGTCCACAGATGCCAGTGGGACAAGGAAGCTACAAGAACTCCGAGAGGGACAGAAACTGAATTCCTGCAAGAGGCACCATTAAGAACCGCCTCCAATAACAGCTTTCAATTAGAAGAAACATTAGAGATCTGTCAAAACCGATTTCAGCATCCATCACTTCCCCTAATCTGCTTCTCAAGAGGCATGGAAACTGCTGCTGCAAGTTACTGGCACACACCATGCTGATATGCCCACTGAGCAAGACACCTCAGGAAGCTTCTCATGAAACGTGACAGCATCTGAGCGCCGAGGAGGTCGCTGGTGTGAGGAGGAAAGGACCACCCTGCAACAGGGCTGGGCATTAATCTTTGGAAACATTTCTGTTTGGGGGAAATTAACTAGGCACAGAGTGAGTACTTGAGTACTTAAGCTCTGCAAAATCACAGAGACATGGTGTTCCAGAGGCAGTAGAATAAAGAATCCAAAGTTCAACATGCAAGATTAAATTAGAGACCCGCACTAGCATTTATAAAATCCATCTAGCAACACCCCTCAAAACAAACATCTTCACTGTGAATGATAAACAAGAAGGGACTGTTTTTCACAGCATGGCTGGGATGAACTGGACAAGCTCTGCAACAACTGAATCTAAGCTAATCTGCCTTGAAGGGTCTACTGTTCTCTGGAGTGAAAATCAACAGGGACTTTCCTTCACTTTGGTGTGAATGTTATTAACAAAAGCCTATTTATCCTATTTCATTTTTTAAATTCATAAACCTAATACCACAAAACATTAGTTGAGCTTACCTTACCTTGCAGGCACTGTGTCATAAAGAGACAGGTAAGTACTGGATCAGGGCCACCAATCACCATGCTGGTACAGTCCCTCTGTACCTAGATGTCACCAGCCAATGTGGTGGGCGTTTGGCTGAGGCTGAAATGAAACAGAATTTCCCTTGTACCTTCTGCACTTGGATACTTACAGAGCTGACCAAAGATCAGCCTTGAGGGGAAGTAATCAAACCCAGTGATCAAGCTAACTGGCATCGGCAGTCAGGCAGACAGGACTGGATTTAATTCCCAGCTCTGTGCTGACGGGTTGTATGACAACGGGCAAGTTACTTATCTACTCTTGGAGCAAATAAGCTGTTAGCAAATGAGTTCAAATCAGACTATCTGAATAGCATCTGGGACATGGAAAGGATTGAATACATTATTATTATTACATTTTCTCAATTTTATAATAAACACTTAATGTCCATAAACAGATGAATGGATAAAGAAGATGTGGTATATATACACAAGGGAATACTACTCAGCCATAAAAAAGAATGAAATAATGCCATCTGCAGCAACATGGATGGACCTAGAGATTATTATACGAAGTGAAGTAAGTCAGACAGAGAAAGACAAATATTATATGATATCACCTATATGTGGAATCTAATAAAAAATAGTACAAATGAACTTATTTACGAAACAGAAACAGACTCACATAGAAAACAAACATATGGTTACCGAAGGGGAAGGGGAGAGAGGGATACATTAGGTGTATGGGATTAACAGATACACACTACCATATATAAAATCAACAACAAGGATTTACTGTGTGGTTCAGGGAACTATATTCAATACCTATAATGGAAAAGAATCGGAAAATAAAGAATACAGATATATACATGTAGAACTGAATCACTTTGCTGTACAGTTGAAATTAACACAATATTGTTAATCAACTATATGTCAATAAGATAAATAAACAAACACTTATTCAAACTCAAGCTACCCCTTGAAGGTTCAACTGTGAAGATTAAATAAAACTTGTAAAATGTTCATCTCGGCACCTGGCCAAGAGTAAGTGCTCAATAACGGCAGCTATTACTGTTAATTAATGAAAAGCTTCCGAATTTAAAAAAAACCTGTATATAGTGTTAATTGCATTTCGTATTCTGTAAAGAGAACTGTATATATATTAAAAAGCTTCAGAATTTAAAAAGAACTGGATACAGAACGGTTCTAATCCTGAATTTACTGTCACTCACCCTGTGACTTTATTTCAACTTTCATTGAAGAATCTGGCGTTTGTGAGCAAATGCTTAGGATGTCACACAGGTCATTTAAAACTATGGTTATCAGTTGTTTAAAACAAAGTCAAAACCACATTTTAAAAGAAATAAGAAGGAAAACAAACAACAGAACTGGTAAGGAAACCTACCATACGCGGAGATGGCTACAGCCAAAGTGGCCGGTTCCCAATGAGAAGAGGAGGTTGACACCATTCCATGCATTGTATCAAACCCAGTCTTGGAGAACCATCATCATGATGGCTCCATGACCTTAAACCCATCCCAGGAGAAACATTATCATGGTGGTTTCTTAACCCAAGAACTTAACGATACTCATAAGCCTGAAAGCTCTTTTCAGAGGGCAGGGGATACAAACTGCCTTGCAATTATTGCCAAATCGTGCTCTGAAATGGCTGCAGTAAAGTTTTGCGTAAGGAGTCTGAATTTCAACTCTTTATCCCCAAGACCCTAGGAGGGAGACATTAATATATTGCTATTTTCTAGATGAAAAAAACGAAAGCACAGGGAAGTCCTATAACTTACCTTTCTCATATAAGCAGGAAGCGGTAATATTGTGAAGCAATATTAGGCTGCCTACATGTGTGAATGCATGTGAATGTGAATGTGTGCTTTAGGTCAAGTGGCGAGAAGACAGCACAAGTTTCTGTGGTCAATAGGAAGCAGTGAATGCATGGATTCTTTATGTACAAGAAAACATACGCCACACAAGCCACAGGAGATTCTAGACGAGTGGTTCTCAACCTCTGCCATATACCAGAATCTGTGGAAACCTCTGAAAAATCCCCATGCCCGGGCCACAGTCACACTCTCTGGAGGGAGGTGGGACCCAGGCACCAGTATTTCTTAAAACTCCCTGGGTGATTCCAGTGTGCAGCCAAGTTTCAGAAACACTGAGCAAAAAGGAATTATTAACGCATCTGCTATTAAATTTGAAACAACCTAAACATCCAATACCCCCCATAATATGTGGGATATTATGAAGGTATTTAAAATGGTAACTGGTAATACTGGAAGCATGTAGAAATCTTGATGAAACAACATCAAGTGAAATGGGCCAGGTTGAATTTTGACTCCGGTGGGCAATCAAAAGCAGAATGTTGTCTTTTCTGTGGGTCCTACGTAACCTCAGAGTTCCAAGCTCAATTCTGCAGCCTACAATCAATTCCACAAGTCAGTGATAACACTTCCAAAAAATTTTGTGTTCTTTTTAAAAATGAAGTATTTATCAAATTTTCCATGAACTATTATAAGTGGGTAAAAATACGCATGTGAATAGACACGAGAAAAGGAAATGGGAATATATATATACTACTATGGCATGTCACCATATAACATGACATCTCAGTAAGAGCACTACAGAGAATATATTAACTAAATTTTAGTCAAGCTCATTAGGCAAATGCATCCGTAATAATTGTTGCAAGCAAACATCATCAACGGAAGCTAAAATTGACAGGCAAGGGAACAATGACAAACAGAATATGTGCATCCTCTCAGAGCGTCTCCCCATAAGACATGCATCATTTACAGAGGGAAAAATAGGAACTTTACAGCGGAGAAACCTGGCGGACACTACCTTAAACAAGCGGTCAAAACTAGCATCACTGATACTAAGACATGTTGATATCATGTACTTCCTGATAAGATGCACTGAAAAGAACACAGCATCACTTCAGTGGTCTTCTAGTCAAAAAAAGCATACCTCAATCTAATCATGCAAAAGTATCAGACAAACCCAAAATGAGGGATACTCAAACAAATGACCAGTTCCATTCAAATATGTCAAAGTCATGAAATTTAAAGACTGAGGAATTGTCACAGATCAGGGCTGTAGACAAGAAGACATGGAAACCAAATGCAACGTGAGATCCTGGAAAGGATCCAGGACCAGGAAACAAGGACATTAGTGGGAAAGCTGGTGAATTTTGAATAAGGTCTGTGGTTGAGTTAATAATATTGTGTCAATGTTAATTTCCTGGTTGTGATGATCGCACAATGATTTTGTTAAGGTATCAGCCTTAGGGGAAACTGGGAGAGGGGTACACAGGACTCTTTGTACTAATTCTGCAACTTTCTATAATTTTGGATTATTTCAAAAGAAAAAGCTTTCAAATATTAGTGAAGTTCCGTTGTTTAAAAATAAATATTATTACGAGTGTTAATATTTTCTTCCCTCCCCCACTCAACCCCCCATGTGTATACTTCGGAGATTAAAGAATGGTGTCAAGGAAGGCCGAGGAAGATTATTAAGACCCTTCTGGGTAGAGGAGGTGAGCTGAGCCTTGAACCTGGGCAGTTTAATTCTTACGCCTGCCCTGAGGGGCATATAAAGAAATGCAAGGACCCAGGCAGGGTGTCTACCCCCAGCGGGAGTTCGGGTAGGTGGGCACCACCTGAACCAGCTTTTGTGACCCCAGGGAGAGCTGTAGCCACCCCCTGCCTCCCAGGGGACCCTCCAAGACCAGCAGAAATAACTAACCAGAGACTCATGGCCCAATAATGTTCTAACCGCAAGCAAGATGTGATGGAAGTTTGGTGCCAATGATCGTGATAACCATCTCTGAAAATAGAAAACTACCCTCTTCCCAGCATGCATCCCCTTCCTCTTTTTCCTGTATTATCTCTGAACAAAGCCTGAGGAGTCAGGAGCTGGTTCTTTGGGACATGAGTCCACCTTCTCCCCAGGACTGCTGGCATCCTCAATAAAGCTATCTTTCCTCCTAGTCCCCCCTACAGCCAAAAAGAAATGTAAGCCTTTAATAACAGAATGACTTCTGGGCAACTAATTATGTGTAGTCAAAACATCCCTCGGTTTGGGGTCAAAGGTACGGACACAAACGCACATGCATTGGCACCAATACAATATAACTTTGTGATCTTGAGTCAATCACTTACTATCTGTAAAAATGGAGACAAACTTTTTTTTTTTGGGGGGGGCGCGGTATGCGGGCCTCTCACTGTTGTGGCCTCTCCCGTTACGGAGCACAGGCTCCGGACGCGCAGGCTCAGCGGCCATGGCTCGCGGGCCCAGCCGCTCTGCGGCATGTGGCATCTTCCCAGACCGGGGCATGAACCCGCGTCCCCTGCATCAGCAGGTGGACTCTCAACCACTGCACCACCAGGGAAGCCCGGAGACAAACTTTTATTGCACATGATTCTTGGGAGGATAAAGTGAACAGATGTGCATGAAAGCATGCAGTAAATAGCAAAGTCCTGTTATAAAATGGTTATTAAAATTACCAAGAGTAACAATAGTATCTACCTAGCCAAGATAATTCTGGCGTTTTCACTCCCAAACCACAACCACAGCATCCTAGCATCTAATGGTACTCATCCCATATGGAAGCAAATCTGTTTTGCCTTCTGCCTGAACTTGGAGCCTGGGGCCACCAGTCTTCATGTGTGGTCAGTATTAAGCACCATCTGTCCTGAGTTAATATAACTCCTCCTTAGTTTTAACAATGAACACAGGCTGCACTAGTGAAAGCATAAACAGATACAATATGTAGGAAGACTCTGCCATTCTGTTTATTACTTCGGAGGGTGGCATTCACCTCCTAGCTGTTTAGGCATCTAAATTGTATGATAAAATGTCTTTTGAACACATTTTACAAGCAATTAGATTCAATCAAGTTCTCTTCTTGCTTAATTCTCCTCAGCAAATGAGATACTAAAAAACCAATAAGAAGCTGGGCTTTGTTTCAAATCTTTTTTTCCTGCTGCACATATATTCCCTGAAGTCACTCTACCCCTGCCCTCCATAAAAAGCCCGAACAATTGCTATGCTCGTTATCTCTGGTGGAGGTCATTTTTCTTATTACTCATCAGGGTGAGAATATGAGGTGGACAGGAAGCAATTTGTTGTGGGCATCTGGGTTTTAGCCTCCTCCAGAGCCATTCCCACTTCCGGTAATAGCACCTAGGTTTTCTTCTGAGGAACCACCCTTCCCCCACTCTCAGTTTATGAGGCTTGAGCAGGCTAGGCAGCTCCCATCCCAGTACCAAGAAGCCAGGATTGGCCAATCAGCAGAGCCCACTGACTTGGCCAGAGAGTTCAGAGATGGGCATGTGCGCCACCTCAGTACAAGGAAAGCCGATCATGTGACTCTTGCAGGAAGGACTGGCAAAAGAGAACTCCCTTTCCCTGGGGTACTGTGTTAACAGGATGTACGGCTGGGGCTGCCGGGAGCCCTCCTGCCACCACAAGAGGAGGGTTTGTCTGGACGAGAAGGAAAGCAGAGGGAAAGACAGACAGAGAGACGCCCGCTGCAATTATCACACCCCCTCCCCACTTATTAATCAGTTACATGAGCCAATGTTCTTCTTTGTATCACTCACTTTAAGTTAGGTTTCTGTTCGCTGCAACCCAGAGTGATGTGATTTTGAGAAAGTGGGAATATAAACACTGAACACTTCCCTCTGTGAGCCAAGATGCTGCCGGCGCGGGTCCTCAGGTTTTCAGGGGACAGAGGTGCTTGCCAAGGGTCAGCCACAACAATCTCACCCACCTCCCCTTGCAGTCACGGGAGGGATCACTTACAAACGAACCTGCAGGTGTCAAGAAGCATCTGCAACAAGAGAATCGAGATTTTCTGTGTAGGGCTAGCTTGTAGCACACACAGCCCCTAAATAACCAGTCCAGCCTCCTCTTCCACCTTCTATTTCCCATGTCTCTGACATGCCAGGCACACAGACCAGCCTTCTCTTCCCTAATTCACAGCGCGCTGCTTCATGCTGCCACACGAACGCACTCCCACTCCTCTTGTGACAGGAAAGAACAAATCTGACCCCATATTGCATCTGTTTCTTTTACTTTAAGCTTTGTATTCCATGGCTTTTGCTTCCAGGGAAGAATGCTGTCTATAGCCGGAAATATACAGGGTAGCCCATTTTCAAGGCTCTGACCTTTCAGGGTATAACACTTTTCCATTCATACAGAGATTCAAAGTTGCAGCATAGAGAATAACATTTGTCTTGCTGGAGGTTTTTATAGGGACATCATGACCTGACCTACACGGTCAGCTGCAAGAACAAAGGATTCCTACACCAACTGCATCAACCAACCACACCCCTCTCTCCCCTTGCCTTTAAAAATGCTTTGCTGAAACCCTTCGAGGAGTCTGGTGTTTTCTGGGCATGAGCCACCCATCTCCTCGCACGGCCCTGCAATAAACTTTTCTCTGCTCTAAACTCTGACGCCTCGGTTTGTTTGGCCTCACTCTGCGCTGGGCACATGAACTTGCACGTGGTAACACTCTAAGAGCCAGCTCAGAGACCTGCCTTCCAGGCAGCGACCGTGGCCCTGATCGTGCATTCCCATAGTAAGGACATGCTGCAGCAGCAGGTACAGGGTACCATGTGATTTACACTGATGCACACGTGTTTTTAGCCTTCCTCCCTCTACGGACGTAGGTTCTGGCTTCGTCAACCTGGTTTTCCATCTCTACCTTATACCCTCCCTGGCCCCCCATCTGAGGTCTGTGGTCTGAAGACAGAAGACAGTTTGCGCTATTTCTCCAGGAGACTAATTCAGGCCTTTGTGAAGCTGAATTGAGAGAAAGTGGGGAAAGGAGAAACGAAAGAGATGTAGGGGAGGCATCCAGGGCAAGAGTGTTTGTGAGGAATCTCTAAGGAGTCTGGAAGAGAAAGATGGAGGGCAACCAACAATGCATGAGGTTAAGTGGATGCGTAGGAAAAACAGGTTTTTTAAAGGACTATTTTCAAGTACCTTTTCACAATGTTTGTGAGAAGCAAGGAAAGAATGGATGTTTTGAAACTACCTTCAGCTGTCAAAGGGTGTTTCTCTGATGACAACACCTCTCCTAAACACATGGGCTCTACAGGCTCGAACACACACACTTCACACATACACGTTCACACAGAATTGTGCACAGCCCGTTTCAGGTCCATTTCCCTCCTCAGACTGTAAGTCCACCACGATCAGGGAGCACTTCTTGGGCTATTACAGCGTAGCTCCTAGAGCTCAGCACAGAGCAGCTCCACACATATTCTTTTTCTGGCCAGTGTTTCACCCGCTCCTTGCCACAAGGCTGTGAAGAGAAGGATGTTATAGATGAGGGAAGGACCATTCCGTCCAAGAGAATGAGGACCTGGAAAAGGCCAAAGAGCCGGTAAGTAGCAGAGACTACCTGTAACAAGGAAGAAGAAAGCTGACTCCATGTTGGATCTATTCCTTTAGCTCTAACCTTTGGGCTCTGTTGCCTGTGCTTAGTCACACTGGCTCGACACCGGCTGGACGCTGGCTCGGCACCTTTGTAAAAGAATGTTGCCTACAGCCTAAAATATACATCATAGCCCATTCTCAAGGCTCTGACCTTTAAAGTATAACACTTACCCATTCATATAAAGATAAAACGCTGCAGAAAAGCAAATAACAATTGTCTTACTGGAGGTTTATAGGAACACTGTGACCAGACATACTTGGACAACTGTAAGAACAAAGGATTCCGGCCCCAAGAAGTTTGCGCCAACTAGCCACACCCCCTCCCTTTTTAGTAGAAAGAAAGTCTGAATTCTAACTTGATTAAGATGGTTCTTTGGTACACCAGTCTCGCTGTCCTAATAAAGTCGCCCCAACAACTTGATTTATTGGCCTGTGGTGCGGTGAGCAGTATGAGGCTGGGCTCGGTAAAACATACCTACAGTTCTACATCAACTTTCCAGTAAAGCACATGGTGACCTTCTACAAATATTCTAGATATCCAGATAGTACTAAATACCAACACGCAGACCACTGCTGAGTCTCCATCCAAGACTTTCTCAGGCACCATGTCTGGGCAGTCTTTCATAGGTTAACCAAGGACGTGGCTAACAGTTTTCTTCTTTTCCTTTTCTTTTTTTGGTTTCAGAATAGAACCTTGTACCAATTTTCAACTTGAGGATAGGTTCTCTTTATTTGTTCCTTCCTTCAGGCAGCAAGAGTGCAAGCGCATTAAGAGTTCTGACCAACAGGAGCCCCACAGTCTGACATAATTCCTGGCACACAGTAGGTGTTCAATAAAGCCTGGATCATTCCAATGTGTACCTAAGTTCCCATGTGTTCTGTGTAAGAAGTCTCCACTCTTCCAAGGGTTTTCCCGAGAAATGACTTTCCTGCCCATTCCCACAAACCATGGCAAAAACTGAAACAGGAGAAAAGAGCCACTAGCTTCCCCAGCACAAAGATGCAAGATGAAAAACTGAGTTGTGACACTAGTGGGATGAGAACCAGACCTCATCTGGGGACTGGCTGTCACTTTCCTGTGGTTTCTGGCCAACCCTTAATAAAAGTCAGAGCTGCACTTGATCACCACTGGTGTGTCTTCTTTCAAAACACATTCTTGGACTGAAGGGCAAAGAAGGGTGGTTGGGTTTCAGAGAGCCTCTGTCTTCCCCCACGATTCAGTTGGGTCCTTCACTGCACAAGAAGTGGCCAGCGGGTTGGACTGCCTTTCTCAGACCACCACCCAGAGTCAGGTTTCCAGGCCTGCCTAGCCACCTACAGTGCACTGGGGCTGACACTGTGCACGGAGGAGATCCAGGGCCCTCAGGGTTTCTGCCTAACTCCCCCCCACCCTAATATATGCCACAACAACCAGGCCCAACAGAGGCGGCCCAACCTACACATGGTTAACAGTGGCACACCTGTGAACGGTAGGCCAGAAAATGATTTCTACAGTGAAAGGACTTAAAAAAAACTGAAATTTACCTTTTGTGTCAGTCAGGGGTCTCCAGAGAAGCAGAACCAGTAGAGTATATATCTCTATATATCTATAGAGAGAGATGTATTTTAAGGAACTGGCTTACACAAATGTAGGGGCTGGCAAGTCTGAAATTCATAGGGCAAGCGGACAATTCTGATGAGGGTCAATACTGCCGTCTTGAGTCTGAAATCTGCAGGACAGGCCAGGAGCCTGGGCGCTTGGGTGGCTTTCTACATGGCAGGCTGGACGCATAAATTTTTCTTTCTCAGTCTTTTCTCTTAAGGCCTTCAAATGAGTGCCTAAGCCCCAGGCACATCATAGAGGACAATCTGCTTTACTTAAACTCAAGTGATTGTAAATGTCAATCAGATCTAAAAAATACCATCAGAGCACCATCCACTCTAGTCTTTGACCAAACAACTAGGCACCATAGCCTACCCGAGTTGAAACAATGAAGTTAACCATTACATCTTAACTCAACATGTATAATTTAGGGGCTTTTAGTGTTCTTTGGACTATGGGGACCCTTCCCCTGTTTAGGTTTTTGAGGTGTATCATAAAATTCATCCATTTCAGGTATACAAATCAAAGATTTTTAGTAAGTTTATCAAGTTACCATAATCCAGTTTTAGGAGACTTTCATCATCCCAATAAGATCACTTGTGTATGGGGGTCCTTTTGAAAATCTGGTAACTCTAGCCAGAACAAACATGATCCACAGGTTGTTTATGCCTAGCATCCAAGACTTACCAGGGGAAATATTTTTAACAACAACTTGCAAACATACACACTCTGGGATAGAATTCCAGGCATCATATACTCCTGTAAGCTTACCTTAGGTATGTCCAGGTTGAGGCCCCTCAACTAAATGATCTCCGATCTAGCACTTTCATTCTCAGTCTAACCACGGCAGCATCTAGACCCCCATGACCCAGAAAAATGGATGCTTCTCACTTATAAAACTGCATCCTCCTTCCAACACATCTGTCTCTAAATGTGTCTACTGCACAACCATCCTCCAACCCCAGGCCAGAGGGAACTTCTAAAATGCAAACTGGCCATGCTTAGAGCCTTTCCAAGGTTTTCCTCATCACATCTGATATCAAATCCAGAGGTTGGTCCTAAGAGTCTCAATACTTTATACCCAGCCCTCTCTGCTATGGCTGCTGGCTACTTTTCTGGCTACTTTTCTATCTCTGTCTGCTCTGCCTGGTACATCTCACTTTCTCAGCCCGAACTGCTCATCCTCCCTGCTCTTCATACGGCTAATTCTACGGAAACACCTGACGCTCAGGTGGGGTTAGGTAGGTGCAGCTTCCCTCTGTCCTAGATATTCAGCACATTTCTATTATGGAACTTACCATGTCATATTATAACACAAAGCTTCCATCCCTCTTCACCCAACTGCATTGCTTCTTGGAAGCTGCAGGCAGCCGGCCAGCCAACTAGTGTTTACTAATCCAGGAAGCAGAGAATCAGATTAAACCCTTAATCACAGCAACGATATTCTTTCCAGGTCTGACTGTCTGTGGCCATGGAATTTTCCTGAAATGTCCTTTGTGGTAAGGAGTAAATACCACTCTAGGAATTATCCTAAAGAAATAACAAGTTCAAAAAGACATGAGTACAAACACATCCAGAGCTATGGTTTGGAATCATGAAAGAAGAACCGCAGCAACCTTATTCTTTCATCTGGAAGGGAGGGACCAGTGAGCGTCCCGTTATAGGGATTTGGTTAAATAAATCATGATACACAGGATGCATAGAAGACTACGCTGTTATTAAAATGATTGTAGATATGGGCTTCCCTGGTGGCGCAGTGGTTGAGAGTCCGCCTGCCGATGCAGGGGACACGGGTTCGTGCCCCAGTCCGGGAAGATCCCACATGCCACAGAGCGGCTGGGCCCGTGAGCCATGGCCGCTGAGCCTGCGCGTCCGGAGCCTCTGCTCCGCAACGGGAGAGGCCACAACAGTGAGAGGCCCGCGTACAGCAAAAAAAAAAAAAAAAAAAAAGATCGTAGATGCGTACTGATATGGGAAGTTATTATAATTTGCCATTTTTCAACAAATACTAACACTTATACAGAGGTACACACATTTGATATTTTATATAAACAGACATACAAATGTACACACGTACGAATATGCACACCCACACATAGTTTAGGAAGCAAAAATTTAACAGTGGTTAGTAAACTTATGAGTGGGTAGGCAGCATTATGAGTGATCTACAGGTACATTGTGAAACATCTTTTCCCTTATCCCTGTGTTCTAACTACTTACAATGAACACGTGATGCTTGTGAAGAGGGTGCACAGTGGTTAAGAGAAAGGGCCATGTGCAAGCCTAGACTCAGCTGCTTCCTAACTACCCGACACTGGTAAAGAGACTCTCTTCCAGCATCAATTTCCCCATCGGAAGCAAAGGGACCTGCACCCCCAAATCGTGCCCCTCTCAAAGCACTGTGCTGAGGTTTATGTGAGGTGCTTCACCCAGATGCCGGTACAGGCAGCTCTCAAGTAAATCTGCACCTTTTCAACATAAGTAGCGTTAAAGAGAGAAACAAATGTGCACATCACGTTCTTCTGGAAGATGTCACCAGAACGCACACTCAGAGCATTGCTCTTTCGCATGTGAAGTGTGAGACAGCCCTGTTGGGTTGGGTAAATGGGTGGGAATGGGTAGCCAATTGTCAAAACACCCGCCTTCCTGCGATATTCCGAACAGCACTAAGGTTCTGTTCCTGAGGCTTCTGTAACACTGCAGGTGAGCCTGTGCTCTGACAAGCAGGTAACCCAGAAGCTATTACTGTCCTCACTCCCCCACCGCCAAGAAGATTTTGTTTCTCATTAATGTGCCCCAGCAGCTGGGTGTCCAGCAGGTCCAAGGCCCTTGTGCGGCTTTAGACCACAAGATGCTCATTCTTACCAGCTAGGGAGGGAGGGGGAGGGATGCTGGAGTGAGGAGAGAATGGAGCGCCCACTACCAGTCTGAAAAAGACAGAAATCAACTGGGTACTTCAAGAATCAATGCTGTCCCTCTGCCCTGTGCCAGCAATGGAGGGGCAAGGAATCTGGTGGCAGGGCCATCACAGTATCTATTTTTCATGCCAAAATAATGAAACCACATTCATCTTCTCTAATAGATTCATTCATTTATTTTGATCATCCAAACTATAGTTGGTTTCCCGCCATGGTTATCTCTCTTATCAAAACCATATTTTTGCCATATTTTCCTCCACAGTATTCATTACAATAAGCAATTAATAATAAATAAATATATATAATTATTAGTTTACTTCTTTATCGCTATCTCCAATGACCCAGGGAAACTAGAAATAGAACAACATGTATCCAGGGACATGCATATCCCAGGAAGGATGTTCTTCCTTAAATGACCATGGCATTCGAGGCACCAAATCTTTCATTATAATCCTTCTAACTGTTCCCTTGACACATCTACTAACTGGTTGAGAAGGGGTAACACTGTCCATCCACCTGTCTTCATTCTGCCAAAGGAGAATGATGGTTTCCTATATCCTGCCATGAAACTAATCCTCTGATGGCTTTTGTTAAATGTGTGTTGCATTAAGTCCCTTATTTTATTTTTTTTAATTAATTTTTATTGGAGTATAGTTGATTTACAGTGTTGTGTTAGTTTCTGCTGTACAGCAAAGTGAATCAGTTATACACAGAGCCACTCTTTTTTTGGATTTCCTTCCCATTTAGGTCACCACAGAGCACTGAGCAGAGTTCCCTGTGATATAGTAGGTTCTCATTAGTTATCTCTGATGGCCTTGAAACCGGTTCTAGTTGCCTGCATCAATAGCTGTTGTCATCCTGTCTGCCTTCTCCCTCATGACAACAGGGTGGATTGGGGGACAGCTGGGGGAGAGGTAACACTGAAATGCAGAATACAAGGCTTTTAAAATTGTATGGTAGCCTTTCTAGCAGAAGACTTACTCTAAAACTTCATGTCCCACTACTTAGGAAAGTCTGAATTTGAACTCCAAGTGGTACATTGAAATTCAGCAGATATTTAAGGAGTACTGACTGTGTGCCAGGCACCGAAAGAAGAGGTGGCCATTTGATCTTGGATAAGGCAGATAAGGATGCTGCCTTCACGGAGCTCACATTCTAGTGGGGGTGACAGACAAGAGACAAGGAGACAAATAAATGAACAAAACCATTTCAGGGGGAGGCAAGTGCAATGACGGAAAGAAACACAGTGAGATGACAGAGCATCTAAAGCAGAGGAAGAAACATTAAGGAGAGCCCTGGAGGTTAACAAGCAGTGACCACGTGAAGGGCGGGAGAAAAGCAGGCTGGGCAGGGGGACCAGCAAGTACAAAGGCTCTGAGGCAGGACCAGAGTTGACGTGTTCAAGAAACAGAGAAGCGGCCAGTGTGGCAATTAAATGCAATTAGACCAGATATCAGAGATCATTCCAGACGGACCCAAAGAGTCAAATTCTCCACTGCCTCCGAAAATGAGGGAAAACAACAATAACACCACCAATAATGGCAGGCGAGTCCAGTCTGTGCCAAGCATCAGGCGAAGCACCGCACGGGCACTGTGTCACCTGACCCACAAACATCCTGCGAGGTAGCTGTCATCCCGCCCATTTTTCAGATGAAGCAACCTAAACCTGGAAGGGTTAATAACTTGTAATTTTCACATAGCTACTGAGTGGTGGTAGAGCTGGGATTAGAACCCAGACAGTCCGAGTCCCGGGTCCTCCTCTCGCCGCATAAGCTCCACCCTAAAGGATGCCTTCTCCTTGGACACACACAGAGGCTAGCTTAGGTCTCACAAGAACAGTAACTTGCCTTCACTCATCCATAATCTGGGCAAATATCAAAACACTTTAGATGAACAAGGCAAAAAGACAAAAGCCATTAGTTCTGATTTTTCTAGCAGCTCTGTGCAAGATTCTGCTTGCCACCCACGTACTCTTTTATTAAGCTATAATAAGCCTCGGATGAACACTGTTGCAATAGGTGAAGCTTACTTTAACATATGGTTGATCCAACCAAAGAAAAACGTGAAAAATGCATTTTAAAAATCCCAATTTGGTTTTGTAAAAAAAAAAAACACTGATCGTGTTTCTGGTCTGCTGATGCATTCCACATGTTGGGGTATGGAAACATGTCCAAGGGTCATTTGCTGAACTGATAACAATGGCACTCAGCCCCCATGGAATTTTGCTTTCACTGTTTGGTTTGATGCAATTTGCAAAAACATAAAGAGGTAACCTGTGGTTTTATCAACTTGGTTAAGGGTGATGTGTTTCTAACTTGAAAGCTAGCTGAGATGTTTCAGCGGGAGGACGCAGCTACTCAAATACCCTCAAATTGCAGGCTCTTTTCCTCACTCTTAGAGCAGGGGTACTCTCTTAGTAAAGCTTCTCTGCTGGGGCAGGCAAAGAAGCAGGAGCAGAGACAAAGTAACAAGGAAGTGATCCAGTTGGGGCAAGTGAGGGATGGGGAGGCCTCAGGGCTTCCTCGTGGCTATGACTGAAATTAAGCAGCAATGAAAACCTGCCTAAGGAGCACTTGGTTTGTGTCAGGCAGTGTCAAGTGGTGGGTGCTCTCTGATGACATGGCCGTGTGGGCCTCGTGGGCACGTAAGGCTCCCTCTGTTCTAGTCCAAAGATGAAGTGTTTCCCTTGACCAGTCTAGTCCAAGGACATCCATCAGCCACGATTCCCAAACGCTGGCCGTATGCATTCCCCTGTGAGGATATCTGCCTATCTCCAGCTCACAACCAACCACCACTGCAATTTTTATCTTTATGTACACACCACTTATTCTATTTAATATTGTTTAAGCTTATTAATTTATTTTCGTAAGTTGACTCTAACAGGAAACTTTATATTTCCATAGGAAAACCGATACACGTTGCTGGAAATGTAAGCTAATCATTTCTTTAAAAACATACTGAAATGTCCAGAATAGGCAAACCTGTAGTGATAGGAAATATTTAGATTAGTGGCTGCCAGGGACTGGAGTAAAGGGGAAGTGGGGGGATCATGAAGTAATAAAAATATCTGAAAATTGACTGTGATGTTGGATGCCCAACTCTGTAAATATACTAAAAGCCATTGAATTATACACTTTTTTTTTTTTTTTTTTTTTTTGCAGTACGCAGGCCTCTCACTGTTGTGGCCTCTCCCGTTGCTGAGCACAGGCTCCAGACGCGCAGGCTCAGCGGCCATAGCTCACGGGCCCAGCCGCTCCGCGGCATGTGGGATCTTCCCGGACCAGGGCATGAGCCCGTGTCCCCTGCATTAGCAGGCAGACTCTCAACCACTGCGCCACGAGGGAAGCCCTACACTTTATTTTTATTTATTTGTCTATTCTTTATTTTTTGGCTGCATTGGGTCGCAGTTGCGGTGCACGTGCTTCTCTCTAGTTGCAGTGTGAGGGTTTTCTCTCTCTAGTTGCCGCGCACGGGCTTTTCTCTAGTTGTGGTGCTCAGGGCTCTCTCGTTGACGTGTGAGAGCTCAGTAGTTGTGGCGCGTGGGCTCAGCTGCCCCGCGGCATGTGGGATCTTAGTTCCCTGACCAGGGACCAAACCCACGTCCCCTGCACTGGAAGGTGGGTTCTTTATCACTGGACCACCAGGGACGTCCCCTGAATTATACACTTTAAATGGGTGAATTGTGTGGGATGTAAACTATTTCTCAATAAAGATGTTTTTAATAAAGTCAATATAATGCCCTCACTTTAAAATAAAGAAGTAAAAGGAAAGTGATATGTTATCTAAAAAATAAAATAAATGTCAAACAATGTTATGAAATTCTACTTAATCCTGTAGTCTCCCTGCTGACAGCCCTGAGGACCTACATTTTCTGTTAAAAAGGGAAACACAAAAGTGAATTCACTTTTATCCCACTAGGAGGGCTAATAAAAAAAGAGACAATAATAAGTGTTGACAAGGACGTGGATAAACGGGAATCCTGCTACACTGCCGGTGAGATTATAAGAGAGTGCAGCCGCTTCGGAAAACAGTTTCGTGCTTCCTTAAAATGTTAAGCAATCTTAGGATCCTAGGTGAAATTCTCCTCCTTGGTATATACCCAAGGGAATTGATAACATTTGTCCACACAAAGACTTACATACAAATGTTCATAACAGCATTATTCATTATAGCCAAAAAGGAAAAACAACCACTTTGTTGGGTCCATCAAACAATAAATGAATAAATAAAATGTGTTAGATCCATGCAATGCAGTATTATTCAATCATAAAAAGGAATGGAGTACTGATTCATGCTACAACATGAAGAATCTTAAAAAGATCATGCTAAAGTAAAAGAAGTCAGACACAAAAGGCCACATATTGTATGATTCCATTTGTATGATTCCATTTATATGAAATGACAGGGATAGGCAAATCCACAGCAACAAAAAGTAGATTAATGGTTGTCTAGGGCTAGGGGAGGTCGGGGCGGGGGGAAGGAGAAGGGAAATGACTGTTAATGTACATGAAGTTTCTTTGGGATTGCTGAAAGCATTCTAAAATTGCTTGTGGTGATGTTTCCACAAGTCTGTGAATATACTAAAAAAATACTGAATTATATAATTTAAATTGCTGAATTGTACACTATGAATTGTATCACTGAAAGGAAACCATCAACAAAACAAAAGGACAACCTACTGAATGGGAGAAAATATCTGCAAATGATATGACCGATAAGAAACTAATATCCAACATATATAAACAGCTCACACAACTCAACATCAAAAAAAACAAACAATCTGATTTAAAAAATGGGCAGAGGAACTCAACAGACATTTTTCCAAAGAGGAAATGCAGATGGCCAACAGGCACACGAAAAGATGCCCAACATCCAAGTAATCAGGGAAATGCAAATCAAAACCACAATGAGATATCACCTCACACCTGTCAGAATGGCTATCATCAAAAAGAACACAAATAACAAATGTTGGCAAGGATGTGGAGAAAAGGGAACCCTACTACACTGCAGGTGGAATGTAAATTGGTACAGCTACTCTCAAAAAACTAAAAATAGAACTACCACATGACCCAGCAATTCCACTCCTGGGTATATTTCCGGAAAACAGAAACAACCCACTAATTCAAAAAGATACATGCACCTCAATGTTCATAGCAGCATTATTTTCTTCTTTTTTATTTTTTTTTTATTTTTTTTTTATTTTTTTATTTTTTAGCAGCATTATTTTCAATTGCCAAGATATGGAAGCAACCTAAGTGTCCATCAACAGATGAATGGATAAAGAAGATGTGGTATATATACTCAATAGAACAGTACTCAGCCATATAAGTGAATGAAATTTTGCCATTTGCAGAAACATGGATGGACTTGGAGGGCATTATGCTAAGTGAAATAAATCAAACAGAGTAAGACAAATACTGTGTGATATCTTTCATGTGTGGAATCTAAAAAATACAACAATCTAGTGAATGTAGCAAAATGAGGCAGACTCACAGATATAGAGAACAAACTAGTGGTTACCAGTGGGGACAGGGGAGAGGCAATATAGGGGGTGGGGAAGCTGGCGGCACAAACTACTGGGTGTAAGACAGGCTCAAGGATGTACTGCACAGCACAGGGAATAGCCAATATTTTCTAATGACTCTAAATGGAAAGCAACCTTTAAAAGTTGTACTAAAAATAAAAAATAAAATAAAATGAAAAAACTGTAAATTCCATTGCCCCCCCCAAAAAAAGTAAATTTACATTGTGATTCAATAGTAATATCCACAAACCATCTAAAACATCTTGCTCATCACCGCCACCAAGGAACACATAATCACACAAACATTATATCAGGCCTGCAAGGGTTGGAATTTCGGTTGAGAAACTGCAGTGAGTTACAAACTAGAATTTCTTAGAACAAATAAAGTCTTTAGCTTTTCTCACCAGAGTCAAGGGTGTAATTCATCTCCCTAAACCTCAGTTTCCCCGTAAGAGGAAAATATAAGTCTTAAGGTCATATATATATTTTTATACAAGCTTATCATTTGTACATTCCTTCAACCAATATTTATACTGCCTCTATTATGGGCCAGGCACTGTACCAGACCGTGAGTACACAGAGGTGAAATACTCAGAGCTGGTCTCTGTCTTTATGAAGTTGATGTTCTACAGAGGAAAACTCTCTATAGATATAGCGGATTATAACACTTTATAAAAGGATGACAGAGTATTAAGTGCTATGAAGAAAAATACATCAGGTTAATGGGATGGAGAGCAAGTGACAGATGGCAGGGAGGGGTGCTGTTTAATAGAGGATTCTCAGAGGAGTCCTTTCTGAGAAGGCTGAGTCTCAAGAGAGTCCTAGATGAATTAAGGGGACAAGCCATGCAAAGCCCTGGTGGGGAGCTGGCTGGGGGATTCGGTGTATTCAAGGACTGGGAAGAAGGGTGGTGACTAGAGCGGAATAAGCATCAAGGAGAAAGGCCAGTGACAAGGGCATTTGGGGCCTAAATGCTCGTCATGTCTTGGATTTTACTTTCCGTGTGAAGGGAAGCCATGAGAAGGTTCTGAGGAGGGAAGGAGTTAGGATTTTAGAAGACCGCCTGCCTGCAGTGTGAATGCACTCTAAGAGCTAAGAATGAAATCTGGGAGCCCAGGAAGAAGCCTCTGGCAGCAAGGCAGTGAAAGTTGGTAGCAAAGGGGACAGCCAGAGTGGCGAAAGAGAGATGGGTTTTGAAGGTAGAGCTGATCAAAACTTGCCAAGAGTTTGATGGCGTGTATGAGAAAAAGGAACAAACAAGGAAGATTTCTAGGTTTCTGGCCTAAACAAGGAAACAGATGTCAGATATAATTGTTTAGAACAGGGTCTGGCACTGAGAAAGTACTCAAAAAATATTAACCTCATCAATCTCGTTATAACCAACATCATTATTACAACTTCCATCATCCCCTCCACCATGATCATTAACACTACTACCATCACTACCATCACCACCATCAAGAGCAGGGGGTACATGGCAGGAAGAGCAGAGGAGACCACACAAGAACAAGCCCAGGTCAAAGAAACCTGCATCCAACTCAAGACGCCCTTTCTGGACACAGGAAACATTTACCTGTCCTGGGATGTTAACCAAGTTGTAGGGTCTAATGCATTCCTACCACTCTCTCCCCATCCCATCCCATACACGTATTTATATAAGCTTCTTTTCACGTTACAGCTTCTCCGGGACTCCTGCCTTTACTCTCAGGCTTTCGCCTGGCCCCGTCCTGGTCCAGCCTCTCTGTGGAGCACGCCTCCCCTCCCCCATGCCAAATGGCCTGATGTGTCTTCCAAAACTCCTGACATGTGCATATGGGACATTCACTTCTCAAATTAGTATTTCAGTGTCTACAAAATGCAGCAATGTGCTCAACACCAGCACTGACCTACAGCTGGTCCATTCTATAAATGGAATCTCAAAAAAAAAAAAAGCATTAATTGCATTTGCAAATTGCTAACCCCTAAGTAACCTTATGCCCAAAATCCATCCAAGACTCTTGGTCTTCAGTGCCACTTAGCTTTCTATCAGCTGACTTTTGAGAGAACACCTCTCTAGGGTCAAGGAAAAGCATCTCCACTTAGGTACATATCAGCATGAAGGTCAGTAAACACATGGGACAACCAGTTCAAGGAGAGAGAAGCAGGCACAAGAAGCTCTTCATCCCGTGGGTGAGCCCTGATGGTACCCAAAGGTGTAATGCGAGATACAACTATTTCCATTCTAGCAAACCCAAAATGTATGCTAAACAGATCGTCAGCTCTTGGAAACTCATGGTTTAGCATTTCCTCTCCAAACACTGCAATGTTACATAACGTGACTGATCTCAGAATCCGAACATAAAATCCTAGAACAGGAGAATTCCAGAGCTGGGGTCCACTCTTCTACTTCCAGACAAGAAAGAGTATGTCTACCTCATGGGAGGCGAGGTTAGGAGCATCCTTCTTTGAACTTCACTTGGAAAACACTCATGTGTCACTGCTAAACGCTCATGACCGTTTCCAAAGTAGAATACGAGCCAGCAGACACTATTTCATCAGGTCTCTGGCCAATCCCAACTGCTTTCTTTCCCGTGTGAGCTGGTCAGTGCACTAAAGCCAGTTTGCTAAAGAGAGCAAATCCTTTCATCCAGGACCAAATCCACGGCAGTATTTGGGGGACCTGTGTGAGCGTGGGGAGGAAAGCGAAATGATGACTTTTATCCAGTGAACAAAACTCCTTGTAATTAGGTTGGTGGTTTCTATGGGAACGAGGAGCTGACTCTTTTATTTGAAATAAAAAATAGCAACACTCCAGCTGTCCTTGCCGTCCAGACGCTCCAAAGCAAATTAGAGATTTGATTTCACATTCGCAATGACTGCTGAGGACTTTAAACCGTGTATTTTACTTGCTGTCAAGTTCTGGTGAGACACTAAGTCCCATTCCCCTGAGAAAACAGGTGTGAAAAACAAAAGCAAAAAAACCACCAAAGCAAAATTACATTCTCCCTCTGCAACTGACATGCTTTTGTTTCCTTCTTCCCAACTGTGGTAAGAAACCATCAAACCGGTTCCTTGAGGAGAACTGTTGTTGATGGTTCTTCTTGAAAAACCACTGGAGATCTCCAAAAGATATTTCCACATTTATAATAACAGCAACCACTATTATTGGGGACTTTATTAGGTGCCAAGCACTGTGCCAAGGATTTTCCCTACAACATCTCATAAAACGCTCATAGCAACCCTATGAGACCAGTCTTGTCATCATGTCCATTTTAGTGATAAGGAGGTTTAAGAGGTTAAGTACCTTGCCCATCGCCAACAAGAGCTAAAAGTCGATCCCTATGGAAAAAGCCTATGCATGCTTATACTATTCTGCCTTTACTACCATTTTATAACTTACATCAGGAAACATCATTCACCAGGTGGAGACACTGTTCAAAATATCCCACAGAGGACTGTCAACCTTAGAGGACTTGCTGGCTCGTCTCTGGGAAGGACCTTCTCCCTCCCTCCCACCATTCCATATGGTGCCAGCCTGCCTGGGAATAAAGGAAATCATGATTTCTTCTTTTTTTATTTTATTTATTAAAAAAAATTTTTTTGGAGTATAGTGGATTCACAATCTTGTCCGTTTCAGGTGTACAGCAAAGTGAATCAGTTATACATATACATATATCCACTCTTTTTTAGATTCTTTTCCCACATACATTACAGAGTATTGAGTAGAGTTCCCTATTAGTTAGTTCTTATTAGTTAGTTATTTTACATATACTAGTGTGTATATGTCATGCCCAATCTCTCAATTTATCCCCTTTCCTCCCTGGTATTAGGAGGACCAGCCCGTAGTCTACACACGACAGTTAGGAAGGCTGAGAGGATGCTGACAGTCACATCACGAGAGGGTCAGGAGTGTAAAGGAGGGTGTGCACTGGGTTCTGGGGGAACCAGGAAGAAAAGAGAGGTATCCACTGAGGCCGAGAGGCTGGGAAGGCCTCTCACAGAAGGTAACACTTGAATTAAGTCTTAAAGAGAAAGTGGATAGAGAGAGCCTTTGGGGCAGAGAAAATAACTGTATGGAAAATTCAAGGTCAGAGAGGAAACGGCCCCTGAATTCACGGAGTCTTGGCAGCAGGGCACGATGGGGTTGGGGCAGGAAGTACCAGCAAGGCCCATGACGTGAAGGCGCTTGCCTGTCTCGGGAGGCTGAGGTCAGTCAGCGGAAGAGGAAAAGAGGGAATGACCCATCTTGGCAGCTGTGGGCTCCCCCCCTTCACGATATTCTAGAAATCTGAATTAGTCTGAAGTTCCTTTTGGTTGTACACAGTTCTGGGGACAGAACCACATGGACCATGGAATTATAATCATTACCTTTGGTTACCTGTTTTTACATGACTGCCTCTACCAAGAAACCAGATTCCCCTAGAACAGGAATTTTATTCATTTTTATCTTTACATTGAGTCTAGTAAAGGACGTAGCCATACAGCAAAAATTTAGCAGATGCCGACGGAAGAGAAATGGCCAGCAAACATCTGTTCCTTGAAATATACTACTATTAATATTAATTACTATACTAATCACTATGTATCAGCCGTCACTACGTACCAGCTGCTGTGCAAAGCACTTCACGTGCATCATCTCATTTAATCACCACACTGGCTCTGGGCGGAGGGACTATATTAGCCTCATTTTATAAACACAGGAAGTGAGGCCTAGAGGGGCAGGTGACTTGCTAGTCAATGGCAGGGTCAGATTTAGAGCCACGGTGCACCATCGCACAGCCCTCCTGCAGCAGGCTGTGGGATAAAAACCGATTTGACTGATTACTGCAACGACAGACATTCACTGATGTAAGAGTGCTGGGCACACAGTAGGTGCACCAAGAAATTCTATCTACTGGAGCAGATTAAACAGATTAAACACCTGCTGTGGGCAGCGTGCTGGGATATTTTCAAAGATCAATACGGAGCGTTCTTTGCCCTGAAGAGCTCCCAGCCTGCTGATGACTTGGGAACTCCTGCCACCATGACTTCAGAAGTGGGGGGAGGGCTGTGGTTTCTGTAGCGAGAGTCAATCTCATTTCGAAAGAGAAACACTGATTCCTTTGGAGGTTTTTATAGCGGCACTTGGAGTTATTTTGCCAACTTCACACATCTTTTCCTCTTTTCAGCAATAAACTGACCTTGAATTAGCTTTGGGGTGCCATGTCCTTCTTCTCTCTCTGCTCAAGCAGTTTGGGTGAGGCTGACCTTACCCCCTGATGCTGGGTATGTGACCCAGATCCGGCAAATCCGGGCATTTCATCTGCATGGCCACAGTTCCAGGGGAGGTACACATTCCAACCACAGCCAATCCCAAGAATTTTCTCCTGGAGCTCCCCAGAGAGCCAGGGTCTTGGGGGAGTGGGGCAGTATGAGAAGTGGTTTAACGATGGACTACCATCTGATCCACAAGGGTGGAGACCGTCGGACAGTAGAGCCGAGTGACAGAGAGACTCGTGTCCTACTAACATTGTTTGAGACTCTACATGCAGTCTTGCCTGGGTATTTCCATGTGCTCAACGTAACAAGTTCTCGGTTTTGTGTAAAAACCAAGTGACTGGTCTCTGTCACTTGCAACCCAGAGTCCAGACACATATAGTTCCACTCTAAGGAAGAGATGGAGAATGGGGAATAGCTACATGTGTTGGATGAAGAGAAGTTGAGGACAACAGGGAGGGAAAGGTTATGCTCAACTCCTCGTGTGGGTTCTTTTTATTTGTTGCATCAAGGCACATTCTACAGCATGGCATTAAAACCCCCATTTGAGACCTCCGTATGCGGCGTTTACTTAATTGCTGCTTCTGTGTACTCCAGATTCACACCCTAGGTGACCAGGAGGACTTCGTGCAGCTTGAGAGGAAGATGAACAGGACAGAAATTCATTCATTTAATAAATTAAATATTAAATGGAGCACCATCATCTCTGCATGGCACTGAAGTTGACATTTGCTGAAAAATCATCTCCTTTACTTCAAAGGGGACTTCAGATATCTTTCAAGTTCATTTTCACTGATCCATAAGGCACTTAAGACAATAAGGGCACTTCTTGCCGTCTATGCACTAGAAGGATTTTTTTTTTTTGGATTGCTAAGAGTGGTCAATATCTATTTGGAAGTAAAGTATGTGAAAAGGAAGTGTGTGAAAAGGAAGGAGAAAGGGAAACTGATTGGATGACTGAGGAATGCCTTCTGGAAAGAGCAAAGATATCCTTAAGACAGAGTGGGAGAGAGATGATGTTAATACCCAAGTTAGAATGGAGAGGTGGGGCTGAGGGGGGTTGTTAGAAATAATACAACTGATGTGCTTGGTCCAGAGGAGCTAAATCAGATGCCCCAGGGATCGGCCCCCAGGAATGTGCATCCTCTCCGGGTCACCAGGTGGTTCTTCTGCAAACTAAAGTCTCAGGGCCATGACACAAGACCCTAGGGCCCAGAGAACCATTCTGCAGCCAGACTTTGAGGAAGAGGCAGCAGAGCTCTGAACTTGGCAAACACACGCAGTCCTATCAATATTCGAACGCTGAAATGAACACCTAAGCCCTATTTAGAGTCCGATGAAGTCATCTCGAGGCAGCTGCTCTGAAAGACAGGCCCCGCTGTTTACAAACCTCTTGGAATATAAACTAATGCTACAGCCTAAAGAATTTACATGCCTGCAGAAATGGCAGAGACAAAGGTAAAAAAATTCCTTAATGAAGTAACGACCTACAGGCTAAAAGTCTCAAGCTCCTAAAATCTTCTCTTTCTTTCTTTCTTTCTTGGAGAATTTTACTTGTTCCAGCAACAGTAAACAAACACACCAACCGCTTGCCTCAAAATGCAACAGCTGAGAGGCAGTATTTTATGGCAGCACTGTGCAACAGAAATAACTTCCAGTCACATATGTGATTTAAAATTTTCTACGAGCCACATTAAAAAATAAAAACAAGAGAAATTAACTTTAACAATATATTTTATTTAAACTAGCAGATCCAGAATATCATTGTCATGAGTAATCAATATAAAAATTATTAATGGGATAGTTTACTTCTGTTAATCACACTGAGTCTTCAAATTCCCACGTGACTTTGCACTGAGAGCACATCTCAATTAAAATGAATCACATTTCAAGTGGTCAGTAACCATATGTGGTGAGCACTTAACCACACTGGTCAACACGGGTCTATGGAATGGGGATGGTAAAATTTCAAGTCAAGATCTAACTTTCCATAGGACTTCCCTGGTGGTCCAGTGGGTAGGACTCCGCACTCCCAATGCAGGGGGCCTGGGTTCGATCCCTGGTCGGGGAACTAGATCCCGTATGCATGCTGCAATTAAGAGTCCGAATGCCGCAACTAACAAGTCCACATGCTGCAACTAAAAAAGGATCCTGCATGCTACAATGAAGATCCTGCCTGCCGCAGCTAAGACCGTTGCAGCCAAAATAAATAAATAAATAAATAAATAAAAATAAATCTTAAAAAAAAAAACCCAAAACCTAGAGTTCTTAACAAGAATTCTGAGATGAATGTATTTGAGGCAAAAGAAAATGAAAGTGATGAAACTACGTAGCAACATCACTGAAGAACCAACTAGTATTCACACAGATATCTTCTATATTACATTTTTTTAAAAGGCTATAAAAATCATGTCCATCGTAAGTGGAAAGAAACTAGACTAACATCCATCTCCCTCTTTCCACAGATTAACAGAATCAAAGTCTTCCGCACACTTTCCTCATATCTTATATTTCAGGTTCCACTTGAATCTGATGCATTATCTCCTGGGCAGAAGTCAAGTCGTCTTGGAAATGGAAATGGAAAACTTCAAGTCACTGAACAGGTAAAAGAGAATCAAGCCTCATGGAACAGGGTGAAAAATGTTCTGTCCCTCAAACACAGAAGATCAGAAGAGAATCAGAGCCTGACATGCTGGGGCTAGAATCCTGCCTTAGCCTTTTGTGGCTAAGTGATGATTTCAGGCAAGTCACTTAATTTCTTAGTGCCTCAGTTTCCTCACTTCTAGAATCAGGACAAACACTGTACCTACTTCAGGCCAATTTCATGAGTTACTGCTTGAAAACATTTCCAATGATGCATGGGGGTTCACGGGCATGACATCCACATGCCATGAGGCACAGGGTAAGTACTTAATACAGGGTAAATGACATTATCAACATTTTATTAAAAGCGCTCATGGAGAACTTATTACCAGGGCCGGGACCGAGTGAGGCACTCCCTTCGATGCAAAATTTAAGAGGGTACCACAAAACTCGGCGATGCAGAAAAATTCTGTTTCAGTGCAACGTTTGTAAGAATCACATTTAACGTAAAACAGTGAACAAGGAACAAAGCACCTACATTTTATTGGGTTGGCCAAAAAGTTCGTTTGGGTTTTCCTGACTAAAAAACAAGGTCAGTGGCACTGATTTTTCCCTTTTGTCTCAGGCTCCAGCATGGCTCTGCACAGCACTGTTAATGTCCAGTCTTTATTGATAATTAATTGAATTTATCCCAAATTTTGATATTTTGTTCATGGGCCAGGAGGGTGGAGGGAGATCCCCAACGCTGGGTCCTTGAACTCAGGGGGCGAGCCCTTGGTGCCTAGTGCCTCATGTCACCATGGGGCATGACAAGGAGAGCAGAGTCCCAGGACAAGAGTCTAGAGAACTAAATCTAGGGTCCAACTGCCTGGAAACAATCAATGTTGTATATTTCACATGCTAAGGACCTTCCTGAAGGCGCATCCACCCATCAACCTCCAAAAAGAGTGAGAGGCACCAGGCAAAGGCTTGAGCGAGCACTCAAGCCTACCTTGTCATGAGGATTTTTTTTTTCCCTCTTCCCTGGAGGCCTCTTTACACAATAGGCCTGTCTGAAGAGACCTGCCTTCCCTTCCCTTTCCCTTTTTAACAACAGCAGAGATCAGATGCGGCAGAACCTGAATCGCCTCCAGACAGAGACGATTTAAATGGCAAATAAATACAGAATGTGGGAGTAATCAAAGTCAGCAAGATGCAAGCCCCACTTCGAGCCCAGATTATTTTAAAGCATGAGCAGAACTGTCAATGAACTGTACAAGAAAGATGGGTGCAAAAAGCAAAGACAAAACCCCACCACCAGCCTGGCATCGTGACGATGCAGAGGTATTCTACGTTCATTCTCACCGGAGCTGAATCTTTGACCCACAGGGAGGCCTTGCCTCCACGGCCCTCGACTCGGTCTTAAGTTTCAGCAACGTAACTTTGCTCCACTCATGCTTCAGAGACTGAATGTCAACAGAAAGCTGCTAAATACATACATAAATGTATTCTTTCCACAGATCTGGGCCTTTTACAGTTCATTTCAGAAGGCTCAACTGCATTTTCCCTTTCAGCGCTGGGAAAATGCCTTCTTCCTACTGGCTCTACATCTGATACTTCAAAGGAAAATAAAGGCAAATCCACACAACATCCAAGGATGTGTTTCAGCAATATGGTTGCCTCACTCTGTCTGCCGTCTAATTTGGTCCGGGCTCTTTTGGCCTACAGGATTCTGGGAGGTGTGACGTTTTCTCCGTTGACTATACAAACGGTCCTCGGTCTAATTACTGCTCGCTAGTGGTTTCCCATGTAGGCTTAAGTGTCACCAGGAGCCCTACATCCGAAGAACAAAACCACAGTTTGTGAGGACTCCAGCTCAGAATCTAGCTCTTGATCCACGTAAGGTGACCAGCTTCCATCTGCGGCCTTTCAATGAAGGCAGTACAAGCTCATCAGGACCCGATCATCTCAATCATCTTTGAAAAACGCTCTTTTCAACTTCCCAAGCATGAAGAAAAACAATTGATTTCAATAGTTTAGATTATTTAACTCTTAGGCAATGAAAGAAAACTCAAATTCCCTCTTGTACGGGGCCACTATTAAAGAATGACATATTAACACTTTTCTGTATGAAATGCCCTTCATATCAGTTTAGTGTCCAGAATGAAATGCTTTAATTTTCATTTAAATATTCACAATAACATATCATTGTAACATAGTACAAGAGACACACACATTCCAAGCTATAGAGGAAAAACTTTGGCAGAGAGAAGTGAAATTTTACCCCGAATTATGAAGAGTCGGCAGTGCAACTAAATAGGGCACCTAGATCGTTTTCCTTCTAGGCATACATTCCACACTTTCATCCATGCTTCTCGGAAGGGGCTTCATATATATTTTTTGAGAAGTTAATAGAGGGAAGGGGAGGGGAAGGGGAAGAGTGGATCTATGGCCAAGTAGGTTTAGCGAAATGTACTAGACCCCCCTCTAGAAACTATGTGACACGTTACTATATTAAAAGTTCTAAGTCTTGCAATAAAAAAGTAAAACAAATTGATAAATTCTGACATAGTGTAATTCGAGACTGTCCGAGTAGTGGAAGCCTTTCCACTTTCACATTTATGCCATCTCTGTCACATCCCAATTGGAATTTTCCCACGGAGGTGATCTCAAACAGGCTCCTACACATGCATCGTGTAAAAAGAAAACCATCTATAGCAAGCCCCCTTTCCCAATGGAACAATTACTTCTTCTAACTTTTGAGTCTCTAAGCCTCAGTTTCCTCAACAGGAAAATGAGGATAATAAATTTCATTCTCCTCAGGATGCTCTGAGGATTAGAGGGGATAATCCAATCAAAACACTTGGCATGTTAAATGGCAGACAGTTGGTCCTCAGTAAAAAGTAGCTGCTGGTCACAGGGAACTCTACTCAATATTCTGTAATGGCCTATATGGGAAAAGAATCTAAAAAAGAGTGGATATATGTATATGTATACCTGATTCGTTTTCCTGTACACCTGAAACTAACACAACATTGTAAATTAACTACTGTCCAATAAAAAAAATTTTTTTTAATTATCTGCTGTTGCTGCTACTATTACTGCCAAGATATTCTGAACTCTCACCCAGCTTCATCATAACAACAAAAGCATGTGCCTGGCTGGACGTACACTGTGCTTTGAGCTGTCCCCAGAGATCCAGCCAAGCATAGGACTGGCCCCTGTCTGTCTACCTTCCCTTCCCTATCAGTCTATCCTCCCTTCTCCACCCTGAGTTGCATCTCCTTTCCTATCCAACACCATTTCCTGTGTACAAACCCCCCAGTGACCCCTATTTCCCTCTGGTCCTCCAAAGCCTTCTGTAGGGACTTTGGAAAAGAGAGCTCAAGACACGGCTTAGAACCACATGAGAACAGGAGGCAAAGATCCAGAATGAGCCTCTCCCAGTTTCAAAAGAGGAACAAATTGAGGGATATTATATTTCAAAGGCAGCACTCTCCATTCTACTCACCAACACTTTCCTTTTTACTGAGGCTTTGATTTGTGACTAAATAATTATCTGTTTAAAAACTCTTCCTGGGCAGAGTTTCAACCCTACAAGACAATAAAGATCTGATTTGACTAAAATTACCAAGTCTTACAGGCACAAATTTCTCTTCCTCCGTAAGGCAGTTGAAAATTAGGTGTTTTCACCTAAAGCCATGAACAAAGATGACTGAATGACTTACAACTCAACAAGTGTTTGCTAAACAGTCCATTTTGCTGTTCTGTTGTCTCAGACACATTTTTCTTTCAAATGCTAATACCTCTTTAGGGGTTCTGATTGGGATAAATACCCCTTTTCATGTTCTTATTTGGGTTGTTGATGATTATCAAATGGATTCAAAGGCATCCATTTCCACCATGTTGTACTCAAAAGCCATCTTAAAATAAACCAGTGAACAGAAATCAAACACATTTATACATGTATAGCATCCTTTGTGCAAACACAGAGCACTGTGCAAAAACATTCTTACCAAGTTGGAGGTAACAAGAACAGATATCAAAGCAATAATAATATTAGACACACAAAAGCCAGCAGACATCTGAGGCTGCCAGGTTCTCAAGACCAAAAAGTAACTTTGCCAAAGAAAAGCAAAGGAAAATCTCAAAAGGTAGCAATTCGTAAAACAAGGATGTCAACCAACTTCAGTAAGCTCTGTGCACGGATTTCCATGACCACAGAAGGCTACTATGTCAGACAAATGTTAGAGGCTGGTCTTGAAACCACAGAAACAAAAATACTAAGCCTCAGGGCTGGGAGGAGATTCCCAGAGAGCCAGCCCAATGTAAGTGATCTGGTTCAAAGGAGGGTGGAACCACCTTTAAAAAGATACCACATGAGCTTGTAGTTGTAAGGAGAAAGAGCATAACTGGTACTTCATGGAGGGAAAAAAAAACACTTTATGTTTGGGCTTCAAAACTTATTACATCCGGGCTTCCCTGGTGGCGCAGTGGTTGAGAGTCCGCCTGCCGATGCAGGGGACACGGGTTCGTGCCCCGGGCAGGGAAGATCCCGCATGCCGTGGAGCGGCTGGGCCCGTGAGCCATGGCCGCTGAGCCTGCGCTCCACAACAGGAGAGGCCACAACAGTGAGAGGCCCGCGTACCGCAAAAAAAAAACCCCAACTTATTACATCCTTATTAAATGTGTTTATAAGGTTTGCCTTGGGGTAAATGGATATACTTCTTCTAAAAGCAGTTAGGTCCAACCTGTGTGCCACTAACAGTGCTTAATGAGGACACATAACTAACCTGGAGAAAATGGCAAGGTACATGGGGGGAGGGGAGCCTTGGCACAGGGCTTAGACTTTGGTGACCTGGGCAGTCTTCTCCTGCCTGGAAAAGGAGGGTCACAAGGAATGACACATAAGGCTGCCTCTGGGTAGTAAGCACAAACCACCAAACCTATTGTTAAAATATTGAAATACTTGGCAAATAGCCACTTCTCCAGCAACTTCCCTGAGGCAGCCCAACCAACAACAAAGGGTTAATTCACAGCACCAGAGCGGGGGGGGGGGGGGGGTGGACCCAAAGGCCCATTTCCTATGTTATGGCCAGCACTCCAGCACTGGTTGTGAAGTCTGGCTATCTGTGCCACAGCATTTATTAAATATTGTGAATATCTCTTCTGTTTACATGACATTTCTCTACTTTATTCTAAGTGTGACAAGAAGTTAAACCCATCATCTGGGTCCTAAAGGGGTAAATACTGGTTTACAAGATCCCAGGTAAATGAGATAAAGGTCTACTCCTTCTAGAGCAAGATGGAAGGGGAAGTCCCTGCCCAGGCTTCTGCTGCCTGATGCTTTGAAGCCAGAGGTGTTTCTACACCCTGGTAGGTCTACAAATGTTAGCTTTTAAAGGGCAAGAATTGCATCTTATTCCTCACTGTGCTTCTAGCCCAGTCCCTGGCCCAGTGGAGCTGCTGGGTCTAAGCTACAGGAAATAGTTCAGGGGTGCTACCCGTCAGGCTTAAAGAAAGGCAAGGATTACGTTGAGTCCTAAGCTACATGTTCATTGATTATTTTTATTAAGAAGGCTTTTCTACTTTAAATTTGACTCTGCAATGTGCTTACAAAAAACACTGTTAATGTTTCTGTTTGGCTAATCACATCGTGGTTCTCCAGCAAGGACATGATCGCTGTAACTCTCCACTACCACCCTCCCACCAGGACATCCAGCAATGGGTGGGGGCATTTCTGGCACTAGGTGCATTTAGTAGGTGAAGGACAAGGATGCTGTATGTGTAATTCAGTCCTATATCATGAAGAATCGACCCCACCCAAGATGCCTAGAGCTCCCAAGTGGAGAAACACAGATTCACTAGTGAACCTTATTTTTCTAGAAAGTGGCTATTTGAAGTGACACTGTCCCCAATTCCCTCACTCTGTTACCTGTATCTGTACATCTCCTCCATGTGATCACCGTCCTGGTGTTGCCAGTCTCTAAATTACAGTCCTCATGGACAAGCATTGATAAGTCACCTCCTAATCATCTGTCCTGCAAATCCCTGCCTGTCAAGATGGCGTCCAGGAGTGATCATCAAAATATTGAGTCACCAGTACGAGCCAATCGGACTAGAAGTTGGCACGAATTAAGGGGCTAGGCCCTTCTTTTGAGTGCCGGGTATCAGCTCTGTGGATGTCACCACTTGGTGAAAGGCAAGATGTGAAGTGTGGGGCTACTTGACAGTCGTAGGTGAGGGCTCAGGGAAATAACACTCTCAAAGGAGATTGCTATAAGGCTTTCACATGGTACATGATGGCAACCATGGGAAGACCCCTCAGCTAAAGAGTGAGGTTGCTGGGCCATACAGTAATGCTGCATCACTTAGAACTTTTGGGTCTAACCTGGTTTATCATTAGGGTCCGAGGGAGGGTGAAAAGAGTCCTTTGTACTTCAATGGCAGAAGGAATAACAACTGAATGATGGTAGTCACCATCATTTACTGAGAACCCATAGCATATTATTACCTTAAGTGACCTTTTCATGAACCTTCTGAAGTAGGAATTATCTTCCCATTTTACGGATGAGAAAATCAAGACCCACGGAAAGACAAATACCATATGATATCAATTATATGTGGAATCTAAAATATGTCACAAATGAACTTATCCATGAAACAGACACCGACTCACAGACATAGAGAACAGACTTGTGGTTGCCAAGGCGGAGGGGGAGTGGGGGAGGGATGGATTGGGAGTTTGAGATTAGCAGATGGAAACTATTATATACAGAATGGATAAACGACAAGATCCTACTGTATAGCACAGGGAAGTATAGTCAATATCTTGTGATAAACCATAATGGACTAGAAGAAAAGAATGTGTATATATATGTATAACTTAATCACTTTACTGTACAGCAGAAATTAACACATTATAAATCAACTATACTTCAATAAAATAAATTAAAAAAAAAGAAAATCAAGACCCAGAAAGCAACACACCTTTCCTAAAACCACACTATAAATAAGCAGCAGCATCTGAAATTAGAAGCCAGATGTGTTCAAATCTAAAGTTTATGACCTTTTTTTTTTTTTTTTTTGCGGTACGCGGGCCTCTCACTGTTGTGGCCTCTCCCGTTGCGGAGCACAGGCTCCGGACGCGCAGGCTCAGCGGCCATGGCTCACGGGCCCAGCCGCTCCGCGGCATGTGGGATCTTCCCGGACCGGGGCAGGAACCCGTGTCCCCTGCATCGGCAGGCGGACTCTCAACCACTGCGCCACCAGGGAAACCCTATGACCTTTTATGAATAGTGAAAAGACATGGAAGAAACAAAGGTAGGACCAGGAAGAGAAAGCAGGCGAAGGAGCTGAGGATGTCCTCTGCAACACAATTTATATCTTCCAAATATAGGAGTAAAATGTTAACAGGTCCAAGAAATAGAGTAAGGCTTTCTCCTCTATATTCATTCCCAACTAAATTCCGACCTTTTTCTGTGCAAAGCCCAAAGGAAGGGACACTTTCCTCGCCAACCTCTTCCTGAACCACACACCCAGACAGATCTGTACCTTCTCAGAATTCCTTAAAGACCCAAAGTCTCTGTCACATAAACGATCACTCTCAACATCTCACCCATCCTTCAAAAGCCGCCTTCTCCTTACAGCCCCTCCTTAGATCTTCTCTGCTCTGCCCATGCTGTGCCTTTGTACGGCCCTCAGCCCTTCCCAGCGGCAGCGGTACTCGGGTTAGTTAGCTGTGTCCTTGCCTTGAGTTCCACAGGGACTGCGACTTTCTCATAAACTCTCCATTCAAGTATTTTCATACAGATTCTCTCTCGGAGACTTATGTCTGCATGTATAACTTACACTATTAAAGTCTAAATTTCAGCATCAGCATTACCATCACTCACATACTACTAGCCGTGGACAGTATGCCAGGCGGCAATGCTAAATCCTTTAGGTCTAATCGAATAATTCTCATCCCGAAGCAGGTTTTTTTTTTTTTTAATTGCCCCCTACACATGTGAAAACTGAAGCCTCCCTCAAAAGGTAACATAACTTATCCAGTATCATACATGCCTTCTCTTCTTGCAGTCTCTGAAGTATAGACGTCCATCAAGGAAAAACCTCAGCACCTTGTAAATACTTAATGGTATACCATTCATTCAATCATTCATTCAATCATTTATTCATTCACTCCTGGGGTCCTACGACATGCCAGACAGTTCATAAACAAAAAGAATAGGGCCCACTTGCTGCCCTCAGAAGAATCACAGGCTAGAGGGAGAACCCCTTTTCCCTCCCAGACAGGCCCCCAGGATATAACGAGGGAAGTGCAATCATGGTGGAATGCCTGGGTTCCTCCACAGCTCAGGGAAGAGGCATCAGAGGCAGGTGGATCCTGGCGGTCTTGGGGTCCGCCCCTGCCAGAGTCCCCGGCAATGGAGCCCCAGGAGCATCACCCCCACCAGCCACCATGACCTCTGAGGTCTCACACAGTGGTGATCTGAGGACTGGGGTCTCACTATTCTGAGTACTTATCAGCAGAATGTGGCAAGGAAACAAAGTCCCCTTCCCTCCCCCTTCCTCATTTGTACAGATGATTGTTCGTGGCACTTACAAGCAGCTTCAAATGAGTACACACGTTTTATTTCCCAACAGACGTTAAATAACGACATCCTGCCATGAGCTGAAAATCTGGTTGGCACTCCTGAGGACGTGTCAGCTTGCAGCAACATTCTCTTTCTAACATCCAGTCTATTTGGAACATAAAAATTTAAAAAGACAAAAATCCCCACATTTTCCTCATGGAAAAATCGACCACCACAAAAGAGCGTTCCCTCCCTGCCTGGGTGTATCAGTTATCTACTGGCATCTCTTCCCCAGGCGTCTGTGGAAGCCAACCTAAACTGGGCTCCCTGGTGCATCTCGGGGGGTGGCTGATGTAGGACGAGTGTGTCTGGTCTACCCCACTCTACTTGATGTGCTTCTCATTCGTTTCCAGGACCGGGAGGCTAAGCAGGTGCATCTTTCTCGGGAAGATGACAGAGAAGTGCAAGAGCAGAAACACGCTTGCACTTTAAGCCTCTGTTTGCCCCAGGGTTCCTCACATCCCATTGGCCACAGCAGTCCCACGGCTGAGTGCAGGGTGTGAGGACGACAGCACCACAAATAGCAGGGAGGTAAGACGGAGGGAAGAATTAGAGCCACTGATGTAATCAGTGACCACACTGGTCCTGGTCTCTCAGACAGACAGGCGTAACATTTTCTGAGCCCCAAGTGAGAAACACATCCTGCGAAAGAGTGGTCCAAATGGCAAAAGTTGGACATTTTGCAGACATTTTTGATGGTATATTCCAGGTAATTCACAAATCACCTGGGAGACTATTTATAAACTGTTGTGAAAACCAGGAGAGATAGTCACCAACAAACAGAGATACCAAAGCACTCTGAACAAAGGCTGGATGTTTCTGGCAGACCTAGAACCAAGTGTATTATTTACTGCCTAGAACAACAACAGTAATTGCAATAATGGCAAACACTCATTCAGCGATTACTATGTCTTGGGCTCTCTGTTAAGCACTTTCTATGAATTATTCTTCTTAATTTTTAAAATAAACCATGCAATAGATATTATGAGGATGCCTATTTTATAGATGTGCAAACTGAGGCCAGCAGTTTCACAACTGGGCTAAGAGTCCACAAAGAGTAAAAGGAAAAGCCAGGACTTGATCCCAGGTCTGTGTGGTCCCACAGAGCACATTTTTTTACCACTACCGTGTACCATCCCTCTCTTTATTCAGGTGAGCCTCGATGGCCTTGTCATATGCCCGATTTATAAATAATCCTCAGAGCTTCTGAAGCTTCTTTTGTTCCTGACAGGAAGACTATTCTGTCTAAAAACGCCTACCTTTTACTCAATGCCTGGCTAGTCTAATTTAGTGTTTCTTCCATTTGTATATTAACTAAGACAGTTTCTAGGGAGAACATAGGATAAGACACAATATGCAAGGTCTGATTGGCTACTGCCAATCTCTGAATCTAGACTGTGCAGGGAGGAAATCAATAAAGCTCCAAGGAGCAGAGGGGAAGGGAAGAAAGCCCAGCACTTGGCTTCGTTCCTGTTCTGTAAAGTGAGACTATTCTGTGATTATATTCAAAATACTAAACTTATTCTAAATTGAGATAAGAATGCACACCGAAATTCCAAACTGCATTTCCTTTTGTTCTCTCCATGACATATTGTGCGTAAAAGTGAACGGCTGGTCAGAAATTGCTAAATAATATAGGCTGTACCATGTATTGTGTTTCAAATGGTTCTACAATTTTCCAAATCATGTGTTGATTTTCAGGTTTGCTGGCACACTCTTTCGTTCGATGCACTCGCCAGAAGTAAACGATGCCTGCATCTGATCCATCGATGACACAGGGAACCACATTAAGGCCTTTCAAGGACATTCTCATGACAGTAATGGTCATGAGGGCCCCTTGTTGGCTCCCAGCACCCTGTTGTAGCCAGAGGGAGGCCCAAATGCTGCTTGTTCACCTTGGCCAGTGAATGGGTGTCAGCTCTTGCCACATACCCTGGACCTAGAGACCTTGAACTTGGCCTCTGCTGACCATGCCACCAGTACCCACCCCTGCCTCCTTCTCTGAAGCCTGGCCAGTGCTGGAGCAGGTGCCGCAAGGGTCCCACCTTGGTCCATTCAGCTGCCCCCAGAACCTGGCGCCACTCCTGGCCTCCTTCACCACCACACTGGTTTGGTGCCAATGTCAATCAACAGTGTAACCACAGTCCAGCTATACTGGTCCCTAATGACTAAATTGCAGTCTTGAGAAACACTTGGTTTTGCATCCTCTATGGATTCCTGTGATGTTTAAACGAGCCACTGTATGAGAAGATGGCTTCCAAAATGAACAGTATATATTGCTTAAAAAATGCGTTAGGGTACCTTTTCCTCCACTGAATGCACACTTGCTAAAGTAAAGGAAGTACGAATATTAGTCCTTCATCCTCTTGCTTTCTGTTCACTAATTCCAGAAAGCAATCCGTAAGGCATGTAGAAGAAACCAAGAAGGCTGCCTGTCAGCAGATTGCTGTGCTGGGCAGAGCTCAAAGAATTAATACAATGGGGTGAAAACAGCCCTTCCTGGCCAATAGGCATCCTATAACCACCTAAAAATGGCAGCGGTCCCAGCACGGGGGTCTGTGTAATACACCTTCACTGGATGTAGACAGTGCTAAGACCTCCACCCTTGTTCGTGCTGTCCCGGAACAAACGGGGATCTCCACAGCACAACAGTCAGACTGTACCTGGCTAGGCCTTTGAAGTTCATGTGGGTAAAGAGACAGATACAGAATGGTGGCAGGGACTTCCCTGGTGGTCCAGCGGGTAAGACTTCACGCTCCCAACGCAGGGGGCCCAGGTTCGATCCCTGGTCAGGAACTAGATCCCACATGCACGCCGCAACTAAGAATCTGCAGGCCGCAACTGAGAGTCCGCACGCCGCAAGGAAGATCTGGCGCAGCCAAAATAAATAAATAGTTTTTTTAAAAAAGCACTAAAATAGTGGTAAGTAGTGGTAACTGTATTAGGAACAGACCAATAGGAATATATACAGAGAGGTGGGCGGGGGAGAAGGAAAGGTGGGGGAGGGAGAGGGAGGGAGAGAGAGGGAGAGAGGGGGAGAGAGGGGGAGAGGGGGGAAAGAGGGGGGGGAAGAGGGGGGAGAGAGGGGGGGGGGGGAGGGGGGGAGAAGGGGAGAGCAGGAGAGAGATTGATTGATTACAGGCGTAACTCAGGGATACTGCAGGTTCAGTTCCAGACCACTGCAATAAAGCGAATATCACAACAAAGTGAGTGGCAGAGATTTTTTGGTTTCCCAGTGCATAATAAAAGTTATGTTTACACTATCCTGTAGTCTATTAAGTGTGCAACAGCATTATGTCTTAAAAAAATGTATATACCTTAAGTTAAAAATATTTAGTTGCTAAGATGCTAACCATCATCTGAGCCCTCCCCCAGTTATACTCTTTTTGCTGGTAGAGGGTTTGAAATATCCAGAGACTTACCAAAATATGACACACACGCATGAAGTGAGCCAATGCTGTTGGAAAAATGGCCCCAACAGAGTTGCTCAACACAGGGTTGCCACAAACCTTCAATTTGTGAAAAATGTAATATCTGAGAAGCACAGTAAAATGAAGTATGCCTACATAAGGAACTGGCTCACATAATTATGGAAGCTGAGAAGTTCAAAATCTACAGGGTGGACCACTGGAGCAGGACCCAGGGAGGGCCCATGTTCCAGTTTGACGGTTGTCAGGCAGAAAGAGCTGAGCTGATGTTGCAGATGCAATCTGAAGGTAGTCAGCTGGAGCATTCTCTCTTACTTAAGGGAGGATTGGTCTTTTTGTTCTCTACAGGCCTTCAGCTGATTAGATAAGGCCCACCCACATTAGGGAGAGCAATCTGCTTTTTTCAAGTCTGATTTAAATGTTAATCTCATCCAAAAACATCCTTGCAGAAACACCCAGAATAATGTTTCACCAACTTTCTGGGCACCCCATGGCCCCATCCAGTTGACACATGAGATCAACCATCACAAGTTATGTATGCAGTGGAGTCAACCACATTTCATGCACAGCTTAACAGTCACTGATTCTGTATGGGCCTAGAAGTTCTCAGGTTCCACGAGTCAAGAAAAGTCCAGAAGGTTTGAGAATCCTGGATATTTTCCAGAGACAGATTTTTCTAGCACATGGAAAACTCCACTGAAAGGGAGTAGGGGGTTGTGAGAATAAAGAAACGCCACAGGGGGAAACCATGAACAGATAATGAATCATCATCTCAGCTTAGCAGCTCCTGCTGTTTCCTCTGACAAAATAGCATCTTGGCCAGGCAAGGTTATTCGGGAGGGGAGAATTCACTTGTAAAAAGCTGGAACCAGGACTTTTAGCAGTGCTTCTGTACATATGTGTGCACGCATGCCTGTGTGTTAAACTCCGCTAATAGAATATTTATCTAAGGATACATTTTCCCCTTCTCTAATTCCTTCACTGACTTCTCTTCCCTTATAAATCCTCTAAACACTGCAAAGCCTCAAACCTTGGGCAAGCCCTCTGCACTACATCCATTCTCTCCTTAACTGATCTCAATCACAGATTTAAATACCATCAAGATGCTGATAACTGCTGAATTTATTTTTTTCCAGCCCAGACCTTCCCTGCCAGTTTCTTACAGTAAAGCTTAATATATCCACCAATAAAAAGCATCTCACTGGTACCTATAAGTTTTCTCTCTCTTTAAAATGATTCCTTCTAGTCACACGATTTGTAACCGACCCGCCCCCGCAGAAAACATTATATGAATCACCCCTGCCTTTTATAACGTGCATGGCCCAATTCAGATGCAACCAAGGTATAACCGACTCTTACTTAAGAACCACTTAGTGTGACTTTTTCTCTCTTATCTCCACCCCACCCCTCCTAAGTAGCACCCAGCAGCCAGGGCCTGGTTAGAGGTTAGGTATGAAACTAACTCAGTTAGAGATATGAAAGAATATAAAACCATTAGAACAGACTCAAAGTAAGACTTCTGACAGCTGGCTGACGCTTCAGAGAATGAAACTTCCATCTAAGAAGATCGGCCACTGAAAGTTCTGTTTCCTTTTTGATAATTTTTTTTCGGAAGAAGGGCAAGTCAGGTTTTTTTTGCTAAATTTTTGTCAGAAAAATAAAATGAGAGTCACCTCTTTTGCATAATTCAATATGCTAACACTCTGCTTCTGCATTTCATGAAGGAGCCAAAGCAGATGCTAAGTGGCCAGGCTTTCAGAACCTCTCATGCAGTTCCCATTTTAACGTTACCCAGGAACTAAGGCAGGTTATTGCTAAAATTGGACGGACCAGGCTCAGCATTTCAACATTTATGGTTGTTAAACTAAACCGATGCTGGGTTCCCAATGCGCCACAGGCTCAGCTCAGGAAATTTTAAACAAATGGCAAAAGCACAGCCCTAGCTCCTTGTCAGTTACAATAACACGCCTGCCCCCGCACAATAAAGATTTCCCATTTTCATTATAAGTCTTGCTTCAGTGCTTTTGATTTGATTTTTGTCTGGAACCTAGAGGAAATAGGGCTCTTGGAAGCTATTTACGCTAATGCCTTTGTTTCAGAGAAGAGCAAGGTAAAGCCCGGAGGAATCCAGCGACTTGCTCAAGGTCACCCAGCAATTCCCTGCATCTCAGCATCTCCACCTCCCTACCCAGAAACATGGCAATAACAAACCTATCTGCCTTATGGGGTTTTGTGACTATTAAATGAAATACTGCATAAGACAGACTCAGCAGAGTGAGTGCCTGGCACATGAAAGAAAAACAGATGTTTGGCATTAATAATCCTCTCCAGGCTAATCCTTTGAGCAGGGGGGCTGTTAAGATAGTCTGATAAATCAGCAAGGCTGGCTGCACTGTGTTCAAATGTCCCTACCACTTTGTATATTTGATTTCAAAAGAATAACACAACAAAAACAAATAAACAAAACCCAGAAAGCCTACTCTAAAATTAACCCCCTTCTGTCGGTGAACTTCACAAATCAGACCCAACGCTGTGGGGGGGGGGGGGGGGGGGGGGGGGGGGGGTAAGGGGAAGAGGGAAATCATCCCTTCAAGAGAATCAGCCTTCCTGCACATAAAAGATGGCCTCTAGGAGAACAAGGGATTTTTCTCTCCTTTATGAAGCCAGCCTAATTAAAGAAACTTTTCTACGGGCTTTTCAATTTAATAGACATCACCACAAAGGCAGCCTTGATTATGCACGAGACTGCCCTCTGCTGTGCATTTTCATTAGTGCACTAATTGACGGTCTTTGGGAGATCCCGGGTCTGGAGTCCAGCACTCCTGAAGGTCCTGTGCGAGTGGAGGACACTGACTTCTTCCACTTCTGACTCCCACAAAATGGAAAGAGCAACCTACAGGGCTCTCAGCCAAATGAAGAATTCTAGGGGAAAGGCTGGAATTAGGGGATGGGGAGAGGATGCTGCTACAAAATGATACGCTCACATCCCTGATTACTCAACCTTGGGTCCAGATAGGGCCCAAAATTAAACTAAAGGCTAGTTAACTTCTGAAGCATCCCTATGTTTCAGATGGACAGCAAATTATTACAAAATTCCAGATTAGTGAGTTTAAGGAATCAGCAATAGGTAGATGGAAGGTAAGCCTTTTCCTCTTTCTATACTTAAAATTCTTGGAAACTAAAGATCACTGTGCTGATTGGATGTCCCCTATCATGACCGGGAAAAGGATTTTACACTGACATAGGAGGGATGATCCAGTGGTCATAGCTGACCAATGATGGTGACTTTCAATCTCTGGAGGTAATCCAACAGTCTGGATGAGTCCTTACGAACGGGGAGACATCTCACAATTCCAGCTTCAGATGGGCAGTTGGTCCACATCACTATTTCTCAGAGTCTGAGATTTCACAGGCCAGAAAAAAATACCCAAAATAATTCTGGGGAACTACACAGGGTTTAAAGACATTTATAAAAACTACTACAGGTTTCCTCAGCTATCTGAGAGTACAGTGTTCCTATGAAATCTTTCATAAGCTGAAATGGCGTAAGGTGAAGAAGCAATTTTCTTTTTCGTAAATGCAAAAAAAATCTCCTTTGGATTTCTTTCAGTTAGTGAAAACAGGTACTAATGTAGGTCTTTCATAAAAGCAAAGTGGCATAAAGAGAAGTATCACGAAGCAGGGGATACCTGTGTTTAATATCACCATGACTTCCTTAAAAGAGGAATCATTTAAAACAAACCTAAAAATCAAAGAGGCAAGAATTCTACCAAACTTTTGAATAAGAGCTAACACCTATCCTCAAACTATTCCAAAAATTGCAGAGAACAGAACACTTCCGCTCTCACTCTATGAGGCCACCATCACCCTGATACCAAAACCAAAGATACCACAAAAAAAGAAAATTAGAGGTCAATATTACTGATGAACATATATGCAAAATCCTCAACAAAATACCAGCAGACAATACATTAAAAGGATCATACACCATGATCAAGTGGAATGTATCCCAGGGATGCAAGGATTTTTCCATATACGCAAATCAATCAGTGTGATACCCACATTAACAAATTGAAGAATAAAAACCATATGATCTCAATAGATGCAAAAAAAAGTTTTTGATAAAATTCAACATCCATTTATGATAAAAAATCTCCAAAAAGTGGACATAGAGGGAACACACCTCAACATAATAAAGGCCATATATAACAAACCCAGCGCTAACATCATACTCAGTGGTGAGAAGCTGAAAGCATTTCCTCTAAGACCAGGAACAAGACAAGGATGTTCACTATCACCACTTTTATTCAACATAGTTTTAGAAGTCCTAGCCATGGCAATCAGAGAAGAAAAAGTAGTAAAAGGAAACCAAATTGGAAAAGAAGAAGTAAAACTGTCACTGTTTGCAGATGACATGATACTATACATAGAAAATACTAAGGGTGCTACAAGAAAACTACTAGAGCTCATCCAAGAATTTGGTAAAGTTGCAGGATACAAAATTAATACATAGAAATCTCTTGCATTCCTAAACACTAACAAAGAAAGATCACAAAGAGAAATTAAGGAAACAATCCCATTTATCGTTGCATCAAAAAGAATAAAATTCCTAGGAATAAACCTACCCAAGGAGGAAAAAGACGTGTACTCCAAAAACTATAAGACAATGATGAAAGAAATCGAAGATGACACAAACAGATGGAGAGATATACCATGTTCTTGGATTAGAAGAATCAATACTGTCAAAATGACTACACTACCCAAGGCAATCTACAGATTCAATGCAATCCCTATCAACTTAACAATGGCATTTTTCACAGAACTAAAATAAAAAATTAAAAAATTTGTATGGAAACACAGAAGACACCGAATAGCCAAAGCAATCTTGAGAAAGAAAACGGATCTGGAAGAATCAGGCTCCCTGACTTCAGACGATACTACAAAGCGATAGTAATCAAAACATATGGTACTAGCACAAAAACAGAAATGTAGATCAGTGGAGCACGACAGAAAGCCCAGAAATAAACCCACGTACCTATGGTCGATTAATCTACAACAAAGGAGGCAAGAATATACAATGGAGAAAAGACAGTCTCTTCAATAAGTGATGCTGGGAAAACTGGACAGCTACATGTAAATGAATGAAATCAGAATACTCGCTAACACCACACACAAAAATAAACTCAAAATGGATTAAAGATCTAAATTTAAGACTGGATACCATAAAACCCCGAGAGGAAAACATAGGCAGAACACTCTGACATAAATCGCAACAACATATTTTTCGATCCATCTCCTAGAGTAATGGAAATAAAAACAAAAATAAGCAAATGGGACCTAATAAACTTAAAAGTTTTTGCATAGCAAAAGAAACCATAAACAAAAAGACAACCTACGGATTGGGAGAAAAATATTTGCAAAAATTGCGACTAACATGGGATTAATCTCCAAAATATACAAACAGCTCATACAGCTGAATATAAAAAAAACAAACAACCCAATCAAAGAACGGGCAGAAGATCTAAATAGACATTTGCCCAAAGAAGACATACACAGAGGGCCAAAGGCACAGGAAAAGATGCTTAACATCACTAATTATTAGAGAAATGTAAATCAAAACTACAATGAGGTATCACCTCACATCTGTTAGAGTGGCCATTATCAAAAATCTACAAATAATAGGGACTTCCCTGGTGGTCCAGTGGTTCAGACTCCATACTTCCACTGCAGGGGGTGTGGGTTTGATCCCTGGTCAGGGAACTAAGATCCCGCATGCCACATGATTCGGCAAAAAAAAAAAAAAAAAAAAAAAAGTCCACAAATAATAAATGATGGAGAGGGTATGGAGAAAAGAGAGCCCTCTTACACTGTTTGTGGAAATGTAAATTGGTACAGCCACATGGAGAACAGTATAGAAGTTCCTTAAAAAACTAAAAATAGAGTTACCATATGATCCTGCAATCCCACTGCTGGGCATATGTCTGGAGAAAACCATAATTTGAAAAGATACACGCACTCCAATGTTCACTGCAGCACTATTTACAACAGCCAAGACAACCTAAAATGTCCATCGACAGATGAGTGGATAAAGAAAGCGTGGTATACATATATTGTACAATGGAATATTACTCAGTCATAATGAAGAATGAAATAATGCCATTTATACTGACCAGCACGGATGGACCTAGAGATTATCATACTAAGTGAAGCAAGCCAGACAGAGAAAGACAAATATATGACATTGCTTATATGTGGAATCTTAAAAAAAGTGATACAAATGAACTTATATACAAAACAGAAATAGACCCATAGACATAGAAAACAAATTTATGGTTACGAAAGGGGAAAGGTGGGGGAGGGATAAATTAGGAGTTTGGGATTAACAGATACACACTACTATACATAAAATAAACGATAAGGTCCTACTGTATAGCACAGGGAACTATGCACAACATTTTGTAATAACCTATAAGGCAAAAGAATCTGAAAAGGAATATATATAAAACTGAATCATTTTGCTGTACACCTGAAACTAACACAACATTGTAAATCAACCATAGTTCAATAAAAGTTTAAAAAAATAACAGCTTGCCGGAAGTACAAGAAACTTAACTGCGCAAGCATCTCAAAAAACAAAAACAGACAAAAAAATCAAAGTGAAACATCAGAAAAAGACAGAAATATTCTTTACATTGATAGAATTTAGTTTAATATACTAACCCCCCCATTCTTCACCTTCTTCTGTGAATTAATGAAAATATTATCATAGAACACTTGTTCACACATTAGCTTTGCAGAAAATTTTCATAATCAAAAAAGATTGATAAAGCTATTTTAATTTAGAAAAAACTGAAAAAAGACCCTAATACTCAGTGTTTGCATTTATGAATGTTTGAGCATCTGGGATCAGCAGAACAGAAGGTGTCAGAAAGGAGTTGGGAGGGGCAGGCACCAAGCTCTCTCACTCCTTTACGTGGAGGAAAGAGGGCACCACCCAGGGCAATGCCTCCCTACACTTACTTATGTGAACTTGGAGCTTGTGATTGAACTTGAGAGATCTCCTGAAAACTGAAAGCCAAATTAGGTGTGTATTGGTATTCTCCTGGACAGCATGTTCAGAACTTTTCTTATGTTCAAAAAAGGGCCCATAAATTCAAAAATGTAAAGCCACTGATTTAAAAGGAGCAATTCCAAAACATGTTCTATTGCAACCCGTAGTCAGTTGAAATATCAGCCCCAACTTTCACCTCTCCCTGCATCCACACTTTGGCTCATCATGGAGTGTATTTCCCCACTCCTCACCTTTGACTTGGTCACATAACTTGTTTTGGCCAATGGCAAGTGAGTGGAAATGACACTGTGCCAGTTCCAAACTTGAGCCTTAGGAGGGCTTGCGTTTCTCAGCTTGCTCTGTTGTACCTCTGCCCCTGCCATGAGCGGAGAATGGCCAGAGCTGGTCACTGGTCCCAGGAAGAGGATGAAAGACAGGAGGAGCAGAGCCACTCCAGCAAACCCAGCAAAATCACAGGTAGGGAAAAAAAGTGCTTAGTGTTGCATGCCACTGAAATTCTGAGGTTATTTGTTACACATCATTACTGTGGCAATAGCTAACTGATAGAGGACCTAAATTTAGCGTTTTCCTACAGTATAAAAGAATAACCTTATGCCAGTAGGGCTGAGTGGAAGAGGTAGTATGAGGCACACTACGGCTCTTAATCTCACTCCCACCCAGCTTCCTACCTAAGTTCTGGACCCCTTTCCTTTTCCCTGGTTCTAAAAGAAAGTGGACTCGGGGGCTTCCCTGGTGGCGCAGTGGTTGGGGGTCCGCCTGCCGATGCAGGGGACACGGGTTCGTGCCCCGGTCCGGGAAGATCCCACATGCCGCGGAGCGGCTGGGCCTGTGAGCCATGGCTGCTGAGCCTGCGCGTCCGGAGCCTGTGCTCCGCAACGGGAGAGGCCGCGGTGGTGGGAGGCCCGCGTACCGCAAAAAAAAAAAAAAGAAAGAAAGAAAGTGGACTCTTCTGCTCAAGCAAAGAAAAATTATCTGGGACCAAGATGGGTCACCACATTCTGCTACTTCGGCTGCTTCACTTCAATGGACAGCGTCTTTTTCAAATATTTGCAGATTATCTTTATAGAAGCTCCAACTTTAACAAATTCACTTGCAGCTGTTCCAAAGCTTTTACTGACTTGCCACCCTTAGCAAGTAGAGTGCAGAGCCCACAGTTTTAACCGTTCTATAGAAAGGCAGCCTGGAGCATAGGCTACGGAAATAAAGCTGAACTCTATAACTTAACAACTTTGGACTTTGCGCCAGACACTTAAGCTCTCTGAGGCTGTTTTCTCATCTATAAAATCTCCTACTTACTTCAGAGGACTGTAGAGAGGTTTAATCAAGTCATGTATACAGTGCATGGCTACGGAAGGTGCTTGGAAAAAAATGCCTGATTCTCCCATGTTGATGCCTTGGTCAGTATAAACTTCAGCAAGACTATGGGGAGGCCACTGGGGTCAGAGGCAAGGGTCCAGTGTCAGAGTAAGAACTGGATTCTCGTCCTGGTTCTGTCACCCACAAACTATGTGGAACAAGCCACTTCACCTTTCTGAGCCTTGGTTTCATCACCTGAAAATGGTGATCATAAAAAACAAAAACAAATAATCCCAGGTATCATGAGATAATCTATGCAAAAGGGTTTTTAAAAACTGTGAAGAGCAGTCCTCCTCTGTGCCTGTGTGGGTGCACCTGTCTGACCCGCGTCCTCCGGGAGAAGCTCTTGGGAGGCAGACGTGGGTGCACCTGTCTCTGTTCCCTGGGGCATCCTACACGTTCCCGCCCCGCCCGTGCCCCACGTCCCCACGTTTCCCAGGCGGGTCATGGCGGGGGCCGCGTGGGAGCTGGGAGTGAGGGCAGCATCCCCCGTCCTCTGAGCCTTGTGCTGAGAGGGGCGCCCCCTGCTGGCCATGGCGAAGGGTTAAGTGTCCAAAAACGCTCTTTGTTCTGGATGTGTTTACTGGATGCCTGTTTGTATTTGCAAAATGTAAATACAGATCTTAATAAAAAGATACACACACAAAAAAAAAAACTGTAAAGAGCAATGCAAATATAAATCATTCTCATTCATGGACAGAAGCACAGTGGTGTTTTCACGGAGCACTCTTGTTTTAATGGCACTTAAGCTGAACTTCACTTAATAATGAATACTTAACAATTAAACACTACTGAAGACTCTTTATGAAAAACCACAGGAACTTATAGTAAGATCTATTGATTGAGAACTAGCCAATCAAAAATGAAAATGTGATTTAAGGGGTTTCCAAAGAGGGTGGAAAACCAGAGTTCTATAAGCTCCAATGTTATAATTAATGGTCCTTTTGGTCTGAGGAGGTGATGCTCACAAAACCGTATCCCACAACCTAGGGGAGTGAACGTGGGATTCAAAGCTCCCTCATTTTCTGGGTCACAGAGTGGGAGAACAGTGCCATACAGGGAAGCTAGCTTAGTAAATGCACATTCTGAGAAAACAGTGAAAGAAAAAAAAAAGGACAAACAACCTACGTGAAGCTTTTATGCGGCTTGTAATCGAACCTGACTGTGGTTCACATACTGCGATACATTAAACATGTGGGTCATCTTTCCGAAAGAATGTTCAACTTTATTATTTTTGCACAGTTCCAAGCTGATATTGCAGTCCCTCCAACTGGGCAATAACAGAGGTGGGATTCCAAAACATCTTTACAGCATGGCCTCTGGGGTCCTCGTGCAGGACCTGGGCCCTGGGATGAATGTCACAATTAGTTCCATGTGTGAGAAAGGGTGAGCTCTTTTGCATCTCTGCACTGTTCCCGCAAGACTTCTTGTTATTTTCATTGTCATGTAGTTTTAAATAGAACATTTGTGCCCCTGCTGTGGGACTCAGATTCCCAAGGATAAATGAAGGAGCTAGAAACAAAATATGTTGATATGCTGGGTCTATCATGACGCTGGTAAATAAATAGCCTAACATCAGAAGATTCATCTGAATATGGTCACTGGAGACTTCAGGGGAAAAAAAGGTAACACCCAACTAACACACATCTTTTCCTATTGGTAACAGTAGTTCGATTCAGTCAGGCGAAGAGATTAGCCAAAAAAAAAAAAAAAAGGGAAAATAATTAAGCCGGACATTTTCAATAACGTGTTCATATTACAGGGAAGTTGAGGGGGCCTTCTTTGTTAGCATGGACTCAAGTCCAAGAGTAGAAATCAGCTGCTGATCTTAAAGGTAATCAGAGTTTTCAGCTATTGCCAAACACTGTGCTAAAGGCTTTCCATATACTATATACATCATTTAATCTTCGCAAGAACTTCATGAAAGAAATATGATGAACTTTATCATACTGAGGGGGAAATGGGAGCGTCACAAGTTTTAGCATTTGCTCACAAATTTAGGTGTTGGAAGTGCGAGGAAGTGCACCCCGTTCCGTCTAAATTCAAAACCTCCCCCAAATTACATCCACAAAGAGATTTAAAACACCGATATTCTGATCTTCTAGAATCAGATGTCTTTAACACAAAATCAGTTTTTGTTAAAGAGAGACTTTAAAAGGAGGAAGGTCTTGGGCTTCCCCGGTGGCACAGTGGTTGAGAGTCCGCCTGCCGATGCAGGGGACACGGGTTCGTGCCCTGGTCCGGGAAGATCCCGCATGCTGCGGAGCGGCTGGGCCCGTGAGCCATGGCCACTGAGACTGTGCGTCCGGAGCCTGTGCCCCGCAATGGGAGAGGCCGCCAACAATGAGAGGCCCGCGTACCGCAAAAAACAAAAAAAAAGAAGGAAGGTCTCATACAGCCTCCTTACCCCGATACTCCTCCCACCCCCACCTGCCAATCTCCACAGATCAGGGCTCAGTTTGAGCAAAAACAAGTGAAGCAACACACACTTATGCAATTAACATGATTATCAGTTATGAATTATCCACTGCAAAATAGAAGTTTTATATTTATAACTAGTAATTTTTAGATAAATACTAGAAAACCATTTTTTAAATTTTCACAGTACTTATAGACCTTCCTTTGGAAACCACCACATTAGACCCAGATTCTGGCCTTGGCTCTGCCACCAAATACATTGGCTTAAGAAGAGTCGATTCCTCTCCCTGTCAATCGGTTTTCTCAACTGAGTATATACCAGGCACTCTCCGAGAGAGGCTTCCTAGGTCTAAGATTCTACAAGTCAGAGAAACGAAAGGTAGTCTACTCTGAGATGATGTAAGTAAAATTTGTTTATCAAGAATTGAGCAATAGGGTCTTTGAGGAAAAAAAGGCTTGCATCTAGAAATTTCTCAAAGTATTCTTCAAAGATGGACGCACATTGAAAACGTTTTCAGTGAGACCCAAATCATAGTCTGAAGGACACGGAGGCACTGCACTTGTTATTTAATGCCTGATGACTTCCTAACAGGAAAAACATGTTAATGGGCAGCTTTTGGTAGTAAGTTTCTTAAGCATGGGCACCAGCACCTTAGGGTGGTAACCAACCAGTCTTGGCAGCCTTAAAGAGGCCACAGCACGCTTGCAAGGCGAGCTGTCAAGTTCTTCGCGCTAGAGACTGTTTTGAAAAAAAGACTGCTTTCAGACTAGCCGGTCTTGACTTCAAGCAAGAGACTCAAGGCACTGTCACCATTCCTGGCCTCTGACTGGAGGATAGGCCACTCGCTCCATGTTGACAATATCTCAATATGCCCACCCTCAATGTGATTCAGTCAAACAGACCCAACTGTCTTCTCTTAAGATCACCCTTATAAAAGTTTAATAAGAGACGAGAACTGACATTTATGGAGCATATGCTAGGCCAGCTGCATAGATCATCTTATTTAATTTTTACAAGTGTACTCTAATAAGGCCCATGAATGTCAACGCGAAAACTCTGGAAGGCCAGGCCAGGCCAAGCTCTTGAACAAGGGTAAATCTCTTAAATTCCTGCATCATGATTGTGACTGATTGCCAGGTCCTGAGTGCCTTGTATGAAAACATAAACCTCAGAGTCCAACAACAGATGATAAGTCCAGCCCAACAATAGTCATGATTTCTTTTTATACAGTGAGTTCCGGAGGTAAAAGGATGCCTCCCTGTTAGGATAAGAATGTTGCATAAAGGAAATCCCCCCCATTTTCTATCATACATGCTGAGAACTTGGAGAAGTTGCCCTGTTATCTGTGGTGACCCAGGAAAACTATGAACATAAAAGTTGCCAGCAGCTGGTTTAACTTATGCAATGCATTTCTCGACATGGTTTTCAAACATTTTGGAAATGAGAATGCACATAACGAACTTGCCTGAACTTCGTATTTCCTTTCTCAGCTTTCCTCCTGAGCCTCTCCCAGTGGCCTGGCCAAAGTCCAGAAGCAAACACTATACTCATATGTTCCAGGCTCCTTATTAACTTTTACAGCAATAACTTCTGATTCACTGTCATGCCTTCATTTCATTAAAATCAGTTCATCAAGAGAAACACTGACCAGCCCGTTTCTACCCTGTGCCCACCCACCCAAAAACAAGAGGCACCAGACCAGACATTCAGCCCAAAACATGCCATGATTTTTATGAAAGAAATTCTCCAAACGGGAATCATGGGTTTCTGGAAGAATTTCGAGCACCTCTCTGAAGTGACAAAGAGATGGCCTGTTACCAAAAGCCCATGAGAATATAATGGAAGGGAAACTGATGAAAACCACTTTCAAGCGTCTAAGGGGGAAAAAAAAAAAAAGGTTTGCTTGTGATAGCTCTCAGGGAAGATGTACTTGGTCCTATCATGCTTCCTGGGAGAAAAGAAGCAAGAGGAAGAGAAACTGATCTCATCATCTTAAATTAACATTCCACTTGAGTTCTTCTAGCTTGTGAACAAATGCAGGTATCCTGGCGGCTTCATCTTTTCTCCCTCACCCCCAATAGGCCGTGCTCTGATTCTCAAGCTATGATAAGATGTACGTGGAAGTGAAAGGAAGACTCTCATCTACATGGATTTTGACAAAAAGAACACCAAAATGCGAGCCCTCATTTCCAGCCAACCAGTAAACAGAGTGGAGTGGAATATAGGAACAGGAGCTATTTTTGAAGGTTTCCCATGGTTACAGCTGCTATGGAAATCATTTTCTTCTCTGGGGTTTTCAGATACGTGAGCCTAGCTTCAATCACAGTTTAAAGAAGGACGACAAAGGGAGAAAACGACCAGAAATGGCTTCCTTTATTTAAAGTTTTAAGAGCTTCCAAACTGGGGTGATTGGAGGATGGGTGCCGGCACCAGCGCTCGTGGTAACCTCAAAAGATTCCATCAGAGTTGTGCGGCATGAAATGAGATCAATCCCTTATGGTCTGGAGAGAAACCTGTGCTTTCTGGACCTACACAGAGACAGACTGATCCTTTAAAGCACAAATCCAATCTTAACTCCTCCGTGTAAAATCATTCAACAGCTTCCCACCATACTTCAGATAAAATCCTAAATTCCCAAGAAGGTCTGGCCCAGGCATTCTTCTACTTCATCTCTCTCATTCTCTGCCTTATTTTCTGCACATCAGCTGCCCTGGTTTTCAGTCCATCAAATGTGTTACATTTCTTCCTGCCTCAGGGCCTTTGCATATATGGTTCCCTCTGCCCAGGATACTCCTCCCCTCTCCCCCTCCTATCATTTGGTTATCTTTCAGATTAACTGACTAAATCTCACTCTCTTCAGTTCCCGAAGCTTGGTCAGCTCATCCTGTCATTCCCCGTAGAGAACTTGCTGCAATCATATAAAATCTGTAATTAGATGCTTCATAAGCATGAAGGGGTGCAGTAGAAGCTGCATGAGGGCAGGAACTACATGTATGCTTTGCCCTGCTGTACACAGGCTTTGGTTCAGTGCCTTGCATGTAGTTGGCACTCAAAATCTAATGGATAAAAGATTTAACGGTACGTTACAGGTAGGTTCTAATTGGCTCTAACCAATGTTAAGGCATGGTATTTCTCTAAGCCCCAAACATCCCATCTCTGGCAGCTTTACAGGAGTTTCATAAACATGAACAGGAAATATTATGTATGCATGGTACCTCAATAAAGCTAAAAAAAAATGTGGACTGGAGTTACATCTTAGGCAGGGCTTAGGTTTTGAGGTCAGTACACAAGGTCAGATCAAGTAGAACAGGGGTTCTCGACTGGGGGTGATTTGCTCCCAGGGCACATGTGGCAATGTCCAAAGATACTTTTGGTTGTCACATCTAGCATCTAATAGGTAGAGATCAGGACGCTGCTAAATAGCCTACAAGGCAGAAGACAGCCCCACACAAAAATTATTCAGTCCAAAATGTCAACAGTGCCGAAGTTGACAAGCACTGATGTAGAGAAATTACTCTTCACAACACATTTGAGAAAGGTACCGTCTTGGGAAATGATAACCATCTTTCCTGGTTTATCTCAGCCAGCCAGCTTTCCCCTAGTATTGACAGAGGACACTGCTGCTTCATTTGAGCGCCAGAGAAAGTCACAAGCTTGCACCAAAGGGCCCTAGTGCATTAAAAATATGTATCTTGGGACTTCCCTGGCAGTCTAGTGGTTAAGACTCTGCATTTCCAATGCAGGGGGCAAAGGTTCGAACCCTAGTCAGGGAACTAAGATCCAACATGCTTCGTGGCACAGCCAGAAAAATAAAAAGTATCTTTAAACACTAGCGTCCTACCTACATGGCAAAAAGGCCACACCACCAGAGGCACTGGAAGCTGAAACTACAAGAACCAGGAGATTCACGTCCTTCCTGTTCTGCTCACACTGGGGCTAGGTACCATGAGTAGAATGAGAGGCAAAATGTCCACACTTATCTAAATTATTTCCTCTAAATTATTTCCTTCTCTTTCACTCATCTTTCCCATAAGGATTAGTTGGTCCAACAGGAACACACCTGCCACCATCTTGCCAATAGGGTCAGCTTTCTATCCACTGGAATCCCCCTACCCACATCCCCCAAATGCTTCCCACTTGCACCCAGATGAAATTTCTACTCTTGAGAATGCATTCTTTTGGATCCGCCACTTTCTCATACAAAATGACCCTATTAAAATGTAAATTGTTATAAAAAATGTAAATCCTAGGTAAATTTGTAAAAGGTAAGCAGTACCTTAAGTAGGGAGGAATTTATTTTAACTTACGAAATGAACTGGTATAAAAGAACTGGTCACCAAAAGGTAAGGGACTTCACAGAAGGTAGGATCTGGGTTGAGTATAGGGGGCCAAAAAAGTAGTAGAGAGCACTGAAAAGAGTATCACTGGCTGTGTGACACCAGGCAATTGACTTACCTCTCTGTGCCTCAGTTTCTTTACCTGTAAAATGGACATAACAGCACCAGCCTCAGAGGGTTTTAGGTGAAGACCAAATGCAATAGTGGAAGTCAAGCACTAGACCGGTCCTTGACCATACAGTTTGACCCAGGGTGGGACATGACCCAATTGGAAGAAGATTGTAAAGAGAAGAAAGCCACTTGAAGAAGAATTCTTACATATTTTGCACAGTCGGCATTCAATAAATATTTGCTCAATGTTTCGTTCATTAATTTAATCTTTCCTCGGTCTTAGTGCCTTGCTAACAGAACACCAATATACTCAAGATGGCAAAGAATCTAGTTCAACAACTACATTTTCTAACTCCTCTTGTAGGTAGGGATAGTCACGGGACCATGTTCAGGCCACAGAGATGTGCACAGAAGTCATGAGTGGATGGATCTTCCATGAAAGGAAGATAAGTAAATGGAATCAATGCTTTCCCTCCTCCCCTCCCCTTTCTTCCTTCCCTAAATATAGTGAATGTGCGGGGGCGGGGGGATATGGGGGTGGGGTGAGCAAGAAAAGCTATTGTGTTCTCTGGAGGACAAGAGTATATGCTAAGGATGGATGAGCAGCACTGAGCTGGCATCCCACCCCTGAAGACCCAAACTCAATATTCCTCATTACATATTAAAAATAAAACTCCTAATTTATTGAAGCTAACTTTTGTTTTGGGGAGGAGAGGGTCTATGTTACTTGTGGCCACCTGAAATTCTTTACCAATAACATACTTTTCTTACCTTACAGAATAGCATCTATACCTTCTCCCGGTCATGTTGCTTCCAAGGCTTTAACTACCTACCCTCAACTACCTAAACACGAATGACTAATAATACCTTTATCTGAAGCCCCAACCATATCCTTAAGCCTGAATCTAGGAGAAGCCTCCGGAACATCTCCATCATAATGTCCTCCCAGCCCCTCAACCCCATCTTATCCGAACTCCGCCTTTTCTCCCCAAATCTCTTCTCTTCCTCTTCCTGGCTTCGGGTATTCAGTATCATCCAGCCTCCCAATGCAGAAACCTTTCCTTTCTTTCAATTCCACAATTTCAAGTCAGCCACTGAGTCTGAAGGACTGGCTCACAGGTTCAAGCCCGTAGTGTCCTGGTTCGGGCTACGAGAGCGGGGAAGGGGTCAGGAGAAAAGGGCAGATCCTCACAAAGGCCTTTTTAATGCTTTATCTTCCACCAAGAGCTCCAGTACCCTCATTTTCTGGAGCGGACGCAGGGCCACAGGCAGGACTTTCAATGAGGAGCAAAATGACCGCCATATTTCACAACCATCAGCCTCTGGGGTTAAAGCACGGGAGGTAATCGGGACAGTTACCGGCTCAGTTATCCATTGAGCCTGGTCTGTCTTTCCATTCTGAATTCCTTGTAACTGATGGTAGCATTGAGGTGTGTGCACGTGTTATGGGGTGTATTTAACCCCCAACCCCCCTGAGAAGCAGCCATATAACTGGCAAATTACTTCTGTAGTCTGGGGATACAGGTTTCTGTTTACTAATTCATACTCTACCCCGCCAGGATGAAATAAAAATTCAACAGGCTTATTAAAGGTCCAGCAGGGCTAGCCATCCAGAGAACCACTAATGGTGCAGTTTATTAGGCCACGAGGAGGGGCAGGCAAGATCGCTCCCACCACCATCTTCCTGCAACACCAGCCAGCTCCTGGCACTAGACTTGCATTTGGGAATGACATCAATTCATCTTAGCTGATTTCCTCTGTGATAACTTCATGACTATTTATGGGAAGCTTTAAAGGCTAAGAAATGCTAAACAAACAAGGAGATAAGTTGCCGAAATGTTAAACATCTGCCCTGGCTGACCTCACAAGGTTTTGCTGGGGGAATTCTTGTAACTGCACATAGATTATCACTGGAAACCAAATGCGGTGATAATATCTTCCAAGAAAAAGAAAACCATCCTCGGCCAGACAGACGAAGCCTATAAGCCAACACAAGATTATTTTTAGAATGTCAGCGATTGAGAAGTAAAAAAAGAACGTGATTATAAAGTGAGAAAAATTAAAACTTGGATCTCTCTTCAGAAACTATCTTGACCTTTTTCCATCCTACCCTGAAAAATTGGGGAGTGAAAAAGAATCTAATTAAAAAGGACTGCTGATATTTCAGTTAAAGTCAGGGTAATACGCCTTTAAATTTTTTAGATGAACACTTTACATTTTTCAGAGATAATCTTTCATAATAGTCTAAATTGGATGTCTTACAGTGAGTTTTTCCCTTTTCTTTTTAATTGGAGGATGTTAAAATGATTTTCTGAAATACCATTTTTTTTCCTTTAAATTTTAAGTAGCTAGGTGTGAATACCAGGCCAAGAAAAAAAAAATTGTTCTTTAAGAAACAAAATAGGCAAGTCTCTTTTCACAGACTATCTACTGTGGCAGACAACAAAAACTGAAAGTGAACTAATTGTGCAGGGAAAGAGTCAACAGGTTAAAAAGAGGTTCCACTTTTTTTTTTTAATAAATTTATTTTTATTTCATTTATTTTTGGCTGCATTGGGTCTTTGTTGCCGTGCGTGGCTTTTCTCTAGTTGTGGCGAGCAGGGGCTACTCTTCATTGCGGTGCGCGGGCTTCTCTTTGCAGTGGCTTCTCTTGTTGCAGAGCACAGGCGTTAGGCGTGTGGGCTCAGTAGTTGTGGCTCACGGGCTCTAGAGCACAGGCTCAGAAGCTGTGGCGCACGGGCTTAGTTGCTCCGCGGCACGTGGGATCTTCCCAGGTCAGGGCTCGAACCTGTGTCGCCTGCATTGGCAGGCGGATTCTTAACCACTGCACCACCAGGGAAGCCCAGAGGTTCCACTTTTATTAGGCATCACCATTAAAAAGCTTTCCCTGTGCAATTAGACGTTTTGCTCCAAGGAGTAGCCATTACCAGATAACATTAAAGACGTGCACTCAATACTGAGCACAAACAAATAGTTCTGAGCCTAGAGGCTTAACGACAACAGCAACAGTTAACATTTATTAAATATCTCTATTAGCCAGGTGTGGTAATTAGCATTTATGGAAGAATGTAATTTAATATGTGCCAGGCACTTTTCTAAGCTTATTCATGTACGATCTCCTTTAATCCTCACAAAACTCCATAAACCTTACAGGATTCCTCTTGGTTAAATCCTGTAACCATTTTTTGAGGTACGTATCACTGTTCTCATGTCCAGGTGCAACAGCAGAAATCAGTAACGTTAAGGAACTTGCCCTTGTTTTTCAGACAAGATAGGCCTGGATTTGAACGCTGGTTCTCCCAATAACCAGCAGCCTGAGCTGTAATAAGAGCTGAACTCTGAGACGCAGTTGTACCCTCTGTAAAATGGAGACCTACCTTGCAAGGTTGCTGCCAGGGCTGAAGGGACAGTGTATATGAAGCATCAAACACAGCAGCTGCCACAAAGCACAGACCCAGCAAACACTGATTTCCTTCCGTCTCTTCTGTTATCTGGCTCTTTACGTTCCCTTCTTTGCCTCGTGGGGAAATGTGGGGCATATAACTAGTCACCTGTCCTCACCTATCACCAAACGCAATCGGGAGACAATCTATGCAGCCCACCTTGTTGTTAGATGTACACACAAGCCTATGACTCCAGTATGAACAGGAAGACCCCACTGGGGTCCCAATTTACTCTTCTGAGTGCCTCTCAGAGGATGGCGTACAGATCGTTGTGGGGAGCACACAGTGTAGAAAGGGTGGTAATGTATCTTCACCTGAGTCTTGAGTGTTCAGGGAAAATTTTCAGATTACACACTTTTATCTATGCATGTCGTGCCTCAATAAAAAGCTGTTAAAAAGAATTTCCATGCTTGCATATCCCTTGCACGAGTCTGACCTTTGGGTGCCCCATACCCCGATCCACATTTCATGCCTCAAACCACTGCCCCCGCCCCCAGTCTCAGCCCAGCCCTTTGCCTCCCCCGGTGCCCCCTGCCTTCAGCCCCCATCTCGTCTCCCACTGTCACCACCTCTCTTCCCACCAGCCCTCATCCTGGCACCCCGACCAGTCTCACCAGCTGCTTCTCCTCCCTCCTCTTATCCACAACCCAACTTGACCTTCCGTAGCCTTAGATCTGGATCGCTATGGAGGGACAGACGTCCAAGGTCCTGCCAGCCCTCTCCTGTTCCCACCACCTCCTCTGCAGCTCACCTGGCTCACCACCCTCTGGCTCCCCTCTCTACCTGGCTCCGGAATTTCCACTCCCTGCCCCTGGAGCTCAGCCTTTTCTTTCTAAAACCCTGGTCCTTCCTATTTTACACTTGTTCCCACTGCCCCCCTCCTGTTATCTACTGGTTTCCTTTCTAAATTAAATTCCTTTTTGAGTTTTTTAAAAGGCAATTTTAAGAAAAATATTAAGGCGACAATCACTAATTTTCATGGCCGACTCCTACTGAGTCCTTATTACGTGTCACACATTGCTCTTAGGACTTTACAAGTATTAACTCATTTAATTTTTCTAGAGACCCTGTAAGGTACATACTATCCCAATTCCCATTTATAGATAAAGAAACTGACACTGAGGCTAAGAGAGGTCAAGTAACTTGCCCAAAGTGGTGGAGCTGCTGTAGGAGTCCAGGCCAGGCTTGTAAGCAGACCCACTACACAAAATTGCCTCTCAGCATAGGGAAGGTCCCTAGATGTGGCAAAATTCACAGAGGGGGCACATGAACGACTGGCTTTGAGAAACTCTGTTCTAAGCCATACTGCCTGGGAGACAAAGAAGGAGCTGCCAGGCCTGGGCCCTTTCCAAGTGAGCGGATCAAGACACATGGCAGTTTCCTAACATGTTCTCGGTGGGGCCTGGTGATGTCCTGGTTTTGCCTTCTCCCCTCTTCAAACGCTCATCAGGAGGAGGGCTGGGGAGAAAGCGTTCATCAGGCAGTGAAGGGAAGAGGGAGGGAAGCCGAAAAGCGTGCGTGTGTGTGTGTGTGTGTGTGTGTGTGTGTGTGGTGACTACCGGTGAACAGGAGGGACCGCTGAAACACAGGAAGCTCCGATTCACCTCTGGGGATTCTCCTTTCCACCCCGTCCTCAGGGAATCAGAGAAAAAGACGCTTCACTACACGCTTAAGAGAGGGGGACAAGTCTCTCAATGGCAAAATGCTTCTCTTTGTGAAAAGCAAAGTTTGATTGAAAAATAGAGACTACGCAACGGTGTGGTTAAGAAAAGACAAATTCACCTCCAAACCATCAATTCTACTATGTTCACAGACCTCCCAAGAGAGACAACAACTAAAATACCCGAGGCAGCACCCTCCTCTTCCTCTCCTCTCTCCTCTCTCCAGAACAAGCATCAACCTTCTTAATCTTTTCTGTGCCTTATACCCTCTTTGGGCATCTGGTGATGCCCATGAACCTGTTTCCATAGTATAATGAGCAAAATAAAATATATCAGATTATAAAGGAAACCAATTACGTTAAAATACAGTTATTAAAATATTTTTAAAATTTGATGTAGCAATTTATGTCTTTATATATAAGTGCTAAGATACAGATTATATAATTAGTATACTGCATATAAGTTATATAGTTATATATACTATAGTTATAAATATTAAGTTATATAAATTATATATATAAGCTATAATTTATGTAACTTAGTATATATGGTAGTAATATTTATTAAAATATGCTATACAAAGACCCAGCAGTAAATCCACTAACTTCCATAACTTCTTTTTTTTTTTTTTGCAGTACGCGGGCCTCTCACTGTTGCGGCCTCTCCCGCTGCGGAGCACAGGCTCCGGACGCGCAGGCTCAGCGGCCATGGCTCACGGGCCCAGCCGCTCCGCGGCATGTGGGATCTTCCCAGACCAGGGCACGAATCCATCTCCCCTGCATGGGCAGGCGGACTCTCAACCACTGCACCACCAGGGAAGCCCAAACTGACATAACTTCTAAGCAGTGATGAGCATAAACGGTATTTCAAGATGACTTCCACACTGTTACGTGACATGAAAGCATCTGGGATTTTTATTGGTGATAAAGCCACAGGTATTGCTAATGCAATTACTGTGGTCTTTTGCCTTCACGCATAATTAAGGGAAATGCTAAAGTTCAAGTTAGGGGTTAGTAGAAACAAAAGATATCAATTTTTTTCCATCCTGGTTCAGGGGTGCTCTGAACTTTATCTAGGGGAGGCCAGGTTAAGAAACACTGTTCTGGAAAGATGTCAGGAAAAGGTCAGGGTTGAAGTGGGGCGGTCCATCCGCCAGGGGGCAACAAGCAGGCTTGGAGGGGATTTTTCTGCTTCACTGGGCCAGTAATGATCAGCAGTCAGCCTGCCCATCCTTTTCACACTAAGCTGACTTCTCACAAGAAGGCATTTCTTCTTGGCCACAGACTTAGAGAGGTCCCTACAGGTTAACACACGAGCAAGGGCCACAGAGAGTCCGTCCGAGCCCCGTTCCCCCGGGGACTTGCAACCTGGAGGCTGATGCGCTATAGTTCCCTGCTTACCCTCTCAACTTCCTGCTTTTTTTTTTTTTTTTTTTGCGGTACGCGGGCGGGCCTCTCACTGTAGTGGCCTTTTCCCGTGGCAGAGCACAGGCTCAGGACGCGCAGGCTCAGCGGCCATGGCTCACGGGCCCAGCTGCTCCGCGGCACGTGGGATCTTCCCGGACCGGGGCACAAACCCATGTCCCCTGCATCGGCAGGCGCACTCTCAACTACTGCACCACCAGGGAAGCCCCCTGCTTCATTTTTAACAATCTTCGAAGTCATTTGTACCTACAGGTTACTGCCAATTGCTCAGTCTTAATCCTCCCATTTTAAATCATAAGTGACTAAGAATGTATTGTAGCAAAAAAGAAAGACTTGTGAAAACTTAAAAAAAATAAGAGTAGCTCCTTCACAGAAAGAGTTTAATTAAGAGAGGCTTAAGATATCGGAGCTGTTCTGAGAGAGAAGTGGGTCCAAAGAACACTGGCCAAAAGTCCCTAGATCTGCATTCTGGGCCCAGTTTCAACTACATACTCCAGTATGTCAACCTCCTTTGGGTACCTCTTGCTCCATCATATATAAATTAAGGATAATAATTCTTTAAAAGAAAAAAATCCAAGCACTTCCCATTTGTCAGACACTGTGCCGAATGTTTTATCTTTATTATATCAATTTTCCCTCAATGGAAACTTGTTAGAGAAGTACTGATATTCCCATTTTACAGATGAGGAAACTGAGGTTCAGAGGTGACATGTCCAAATTGACAGAGCCAGTCAATGAGCAGCAGAGATTCCAGCCTGAGCCTATGATCACCTCCCCCTGTGGCATCCCCGCTTCTGGGATTTCACAGGAATACTGAGCACCAATCAATTTCCTCTCATTTCAAGTTGATCAGATTATGAATGAGAAACTGCTTTGCTGGCTATAAATGATTCCAGGTCATGGATTTCACTCTTTGTGGATATCAGTCCGGGGACGTCTTTGTGTTAATTTTCAACAATGGCATGCCACCTCCACCCAGTCTGCCCAGTATTGCAGCTGCCCTGCCCAGCTTTGAGCAGGCTGAGTTCAGAGGCAACGTGCTACCGCTAAGGACTGAAAGAATCCAATTCCCATGAGTGCAGGCAAAAACTCCAAAACACCCACAGGCAGTTCAGATGTCCACACTAGGCATCTGAGCTCTGGAATAAAACATCCCCAGGTCTCGCATCTGGGATCACTTACTTCTTTGTCCCACTTAAGACTGGCTGGAATATCGGTTAATTCTGTACCCCAGAAGCACCGCTACTCACTTTCTTACTTTGGAGACAAGCAGGTCTACAACTCCCGCTTATTTATGCTCTATTTATTTATGCTCAATTTATTCATTTATTGCAATGCACACATCATTTTTCGTGTCTGCTGTTGGAAATATTCTGCTCCACCAGAGTAGCTGAGCACTGACACCCCTTCAGAGGTCTTCTGAAACCACTTCCATCATGAAACTGCCTTGAAGCCAGAACCACACATGGAGTGGGTTCCCTTGAACTTTCTCGTATCTTTATTTCATTTCACAGGACAAGAGGACTTCAGACTGCAAAGGACCTGACTGGCTCAGCCACTTACTCCTTCCACCAACTATTTATTGAGCACCTACCAGTAAATCGTTGTGCTATTTACATACAATGATGAACCAAACAGACACAGGTCCTGCCCTTCTAGTCGTGGGGAAAGGGGGGCTTATGGTCAGAGAAATATTCTGAGAAGGTGACATTTAAACTGAGAGTGGGAGGATGTGAAGAGAAGCAGTCAATTCTGGGATAGATGGGGAAAGGACATTCTAGGCAGAGGAAGCCACACGTACGAAGGACTAAGGGAAGATCTCACAAAACCAAGTGTGGCCGAGGATGAGAACAAGCAGAACCTTACCTGCTGGCGGCAGTATAAACTCTTTGGAAAACAGTCTATCTGTATCTAGTAAAGTCCCAGGTACACGCCCATGACCTGGCAAGGCCACTCCTGGGTACCTGCTCCAGACAAACTCTTACACATGTATCCCCAAAGGACGACTGCAGAAGCAAAGACTTCTGGCGAGACACACTTATGGCAAAACTATTAAGCAAAGCAAGGATGGTGATAAATTCATAACTCAGGATAATGGTTACCTCTGAGAGGGGGAAGAGGATGGAATCACAAGAGATAATAACAAGGTTCTTTTTCCTAAAACCAGGTGGCAGGCTCACGGGTGTCCATCACATCACTGTTGTTTATGCCTTCTACGTATTTCATTAATATTTTTTATCTGCTCAATATTTCATAAGAACTACTTCTTTGTATCCGAGTGCTGGATGGAAAATGGATTAGAGTGGTGAAAAGGCAGAAGTGGGGAGATCTGTTAGCAGGCCAGGGCAGCGTTGAGGCAAGAAATAATAGTAGTTTGGAACAGAGCATGATACAGAGGAGACGGAGAGAAGGAGATGCTTCTGGGCACAGTTAACCTGTGATTTTCAAACTGGGTTCAAGGTTTAGTTTAAGAAACACTGCTAGAGAGTGTGATGGGAGCAATGAGGGAGAGGGGCTTTCTTCCCTAATTTACTTAACCCCTTGATTTTTACAGATCTGTAAATCAAGACTCAGATGAGATGAAAAAAAAATTAGGGGCAGAACAGCACCCAACTCATTAACACCCAGCCCTCGGCCTTCTGCCACCCATTCTTGTGGCTGAATACAAACTCTCATCCTGATACCCGAAATTCAGTACCCTGTGTGTTATCAGTAGCTGAATGTTGACAGCATATTAGTCCTTGTCTACCGTAAGGATGGTCTGTCGTATTCCCATAGAGACTCCATCAGGATAAAATTATTTAAAAGCTCCTATCTCAGTACAAGGAGGTTAAACCCAATACAGTGGTTTTGCAAAAACTTCAGGGTCGCATATCAACATAACGAATCAAAATGGCATTCCAGCTGTGAATATCTTGCCACAATAAAAAATAAAACTTTTTAAATAGCATTCCAAAAAGTTTCTTCAAGATAAATCCTTGGCCATTTAATTTAATCTTTTACCCCTCATACACACTGAGAGATCTCAACATCTTTCCAAACCATTTTTTTCTATTTAGCAACATTCAACGAATTAACTTGCACATACCCTTTGACTCGGTGATTCTATGTCTAGGAAATTATCCTGCAGGTACGGTCACGTGTAAAGGCAACGAGCTGCAAATAAGAATGTCTGCTGAAGCACCGCTGCATTAACTAGAAATTTTAAACATCCTAAATGATCATCAGTGGAGAACTGGTAAAAAAAAAAAAAAAAAAAAAAAATGATGACACAGCTATATAATGGGGTATTACATGGTCTTTTTTTCTGTAAGAATATTTATATATACTGATATTAAAAGCCCACCAAGATCTAATGTTACGTGACAATAAGGAAGTACCTATGCTATGCCACCATTTATGTTAAAAACAAAACATATGTACATATATACACATATACACACATATTCATACTGACCTATGTATAACATGTGCATACCTATATGTATACATATGCGTCAAAGGACATTTAATTTAAAATATATACATTTACGATATCAGTTTTACTGTATTTTATGGCATGTGAAGCCATAGTACACACACAATAAACTTTCTTGAATAAATTCCCTCTAAGCTTTTTATAAATCAATTTCCCAGTGCGTTCCTCTTCCTTTTGAAAATTTGACCCCAAAATGTCATCCAATTTTTTTTCAGACATTTTTTATTACCAATTTAACACTCTTCTCAGATAATTTGAGAAAACTGGTCAGGAATAACCACCAGAAAGCAAATTCCAGCTTAAAGACTTTCACACAAAACTAATCTGGGATACAACCAACAGGGCAGACTTTCCAGAAAGAAACATTTTTGGATGGTGATTATTTAATTAAGAGGTTAAAAAGGCACATGCCGTGTTGTGCTCACACAAAGGCGATAGGGTTTCACTCCTCACCCACACAGTAGCACTGTGGCATACTTCTCCATGGATGTAATGTGAACCCAACCCCTCTGCTTAGTCTGCTGGTAAAATGATAGGGACCATCAAAGGGATTAATCGTATTCCTTCACTCTGTACCCTTTAATCCTAAAATAAGCAGTTCTAAACGCACCCCCAAGCAGGATATGCACTTTTTCAGGGGGTAAAATCAGTGCTACATGATGACATTCCTGAAATGTTCCAGGTTATTCCTCGATAGATGATGGCGCATATTCACACAGAGCAGCTGAACAACAGGAAAAAATACTCTCTCTTCAATACCTATTATAATATAACCACAAGTCATTCAGTCTAAGAACTTATGAAACGCCAAGGTTTCGGATGAAGACATTCCTGCCTCAGAACAGTATATTCTGGAAAAGCACATCTGCCCTTAGCAGGTATTCCTAAAATTAAAAGAACGGTTTTGGATTTTCAACCATTGAGAACACAATGTGTATCCTATTGCTATAGTCCAGCTGGGTTGAAATTTGGCTATAGGTGACTGAAAATCCAAAATAATAATAGCTTAAACAAGATGAAAATTGGACTTATCTGGTGACGCAGTGGTTAAGAATATGCCTGCCAATACAGGGGACACGGGTTCGAGCCCTGGTACGAGAAGATCCCACATGCCACGGAGCAACTAACCCGTGAGCCACAACTACTGATCCTATGCTCTAGAGCCTGTGAGCCACAACTACTGAGCCCACAAGCCACGACTACTGAAGCCTGCACCTACAGCTTGTGCTCTGCAACAAGAGAAACCAGTGCAACGAGAAGCCCGTGCACCACAACGAAGAGTAGCCCCCGCTCGCCGCAACTAGAGAAAGCCCGCACACAGCAACAGACCCAACGTGGCCAAAAATAAATAAATAAATTTATAAAAAAATAAAAACAAGATGAAAATTAATTTCTCTCTCATGGAAATACAGTCTGGAGTTATGCAGTCCAAGGCTATTATGTGTCTCTATGGTTATCAGGGATCCAGGCACTGCTTGTCTTATTCTGCTTTTTTCAACAGAGGGCTTATATCTCATGGTCCAATTTAGTTGCTTGAGCTCCAACTATCACATCCACATTCCAGTGGGCAAGAAGTCGGGGAAAAAAAGGTACATGCTTTCCCTTCAAGAGCGCATCCCAGAAGTTGTACTTACTATTTTTACTTATATGCCTTTGGCTAGAGTTTAGTCAAATGGCAATCTCTAGGAGCAAGGACGGCTAGGAAACATTGTCTTAACTGGCTCTGTGCCGGACATTATTTTGAAGGTAATATTTCTAAGGAAGAACTACACAATGTATATGAGGACAACCAGCAGTGTCTATCACATTGAGGACTCAGAAAAGAATGATACGTACATATCTTATTTTTTTCCTGAAATACATAACCATACATTCACTTATAGTGGGCGAGGGAATTTTGCTTATGGGTTTACAGACAGAGTACCTTACATTTCACCCATAAAACACACCTATAATGCATCTTCTTCAATTTCCAGTTCAAATTTTTTGTTTTATGGGGGTTTTTTGGTTTGTCTTTGTTTTTTTAGAGTACTGTCAGAACTTACAGATATTGTCTCACACACACAAAAAAAACCTAAGTCCTTTTACAATTTCTGCCTCTTTTCCAATCTTTTATAATTCTTCTAGGTCATTTCCAAGCATTCAGCTTAATTTTCATAGAAATAACAGCTCCTTTTTCTTCTCACATTCATATTTCATGGGTTTATGTAGGTAACCTACCTAACTATAGTAGCAGGTATAACTGGCATAAGTAGTGTCAGCAACAAACAAATTCACCCTTGGTAAATACACAACTCTACAACACAACTAGAGCGACCAGAAGAGTGAGAACATCCTGAAAAGGATGGCTTCTCCAGCAAAGGGACTGACTGAAAAATTTCTGTTCTCCTAAATTTCTTCTTGCCCAAATCTCCTCAGTTGGCTATTTGAGCAGGAATAGTAATATTATTGCTATTCGTAGTAATAATACTCCCTAGTAATATTCCCTAGTAATACTATCACCATGTATTAACGATGATGGGGCCTTTCCCATTCTATAATCTATCTCCCTCAATCTACAGATGAGGGAAACTGAGGTCCAGAGAAATTAATGAAGTTTCCAAACATCAGAGGTGTACTAAGCACTTCCCAAAGGCATCTGCTGCTTACTACACTTTCCACTGCTTCTCACTGGGGGAGAATGGCACTGGCATTCAGGATAGGATCACCTTCACTGTGATGGAACAATCTCACAGACCACGGAAGAGTTAACATCCTGGACCCCAGCCTACTAAATGCCACTGGCAACACTCCCAAGTCATCATGACAAGAAAACAGAAATGTACCCCTGAGTGGCCAAATGTCCACATCCCTAGATGCAGAAGTGATTTTTTGATGTTGTAGATAGCATAATCTTTTACTTGTTGTCTTCCTGTCATTTCTTGGATCACACTAGCACAGCTATGGGTCTTGTTTACACCCATGGACAACTCCAAATCCTAAGGAATCTTAAAAGTCTTTTAATCTTCTTGACAGAAGTCAACAAAGCTTAGCCCAAACATGAGTATGCATACTATTTTAACATTTCCCAGGAAAAGAGATGCTATACTTCATTGAACACAGACATCACAATTCTCCCCGAACATATTTTCTAACAGCTATACATGCTGGACTCACAAATAAACGGAAACATTAGAAATGGTAACATTACTAAGAAAACAAATGATACCTTCTCATACACCTGCCTGATGAGATCCTTTGCCCAATCTTCTAATGAGTCATTTGATGATTTTCTTATTAGAGCCATTTTCACATCTTAAAAACTTAGGCCTCTATCATATCTGTCCTAATTTTTTTTTCAATTTTCTTTTGACAATTTTAAAATTATTTCATCTCAAAATAACCCATCTTCCTTTATGACGTCCAGGTTTCCTACCATCCATTCATTTATTCATTCATTCAACAAATCCTGGTGGGTATTTTGCTATGCACTAGATATTTTTCTGGGTATTGGAGAATTTAACAAGAGAAACATGGAACAAAATACCCTCGTGCAGTTTAAATTCTTGCATAGGCTGAGGTAACTTCATCGAGGTTGACAAGGAAGGCCAGATAATGCATTACAAGTATGTCAGGTATTGGTAGATGTTCTGGGGGGAGAAAAAAAGAAGTCAGAGGAAGGGAAAAGGGAGTGACCTGAGTACTATTTTAGGATGGTCAAGGAACAATGCTTTAAGGAAACAGCATTGGAGGAGAGATCTAGAAGGAAGCAAGGGAACAAAACTGATGGATACCTGGGGGGCCGGTCCTGGGGGAGGTCCCAGCAAAGGCAGATGCCCCAAGGTGAGAATACGTCTGCTGTGTTTGGGGACCAGTAAGGTGGCCAGTGCAGCTAGAGGCGAGTAAGAGAAAAAGGAAGAGCAAATGCTTGAACTTGGATATGTTTTTTTTTTTTTTTTTTTTTGCGGTACGTGGGCCTCTCACTGTTGTGGCCTATCCCGTTGCAGAGCACAGGCTCCGGATGCGCAGGCTCAGCGACCATGGCTCACGGGCCTAGTCGCTCCGCGGCATGTGGGATCTTCCCAGACCAGGGCACGAACACGTGTCCCCTGCATCGGCAGGCGAATTCTCAACCACCGCGCCACCAGGGAAGCCCTGGATATGCTTTTTACTCTCTAAACTTGTAAAAGCATTTGTCCATAATCTAATTTTAATTTTTTTTTTTTTTTTTGGCTGCGTTGGGTCTTCGTTGCTGCGTGCAGGCTTTCTCTAGTTGTGGTGCACGGGCTTCTCATTGCGGTGCGCGGGCTTCTCATTGCGGTGGCTTCTCTTTGTTGAGGAGCATGGGCTCTAGGCGTGCGGGCTTCAGTAGTTGTGGCTTGTGGGCTCTAGAGCGCAGGCTCAGTAGTTGTGGCGCACAGGCCTAGCTGCTCCACGGCATGTGGGATCCTCCCAGACCAGGGCTCGAACCCGTGTCCCCTGCCTTGGCAGGCGGATTCCCTATACTGTGCCACCAGGGAAGCCCCTCAAATTTTAATGTTCTTTAAAAGTTTTGGATTAATCTCTTTTTATTCTAAATGGGAAGCTGCTTGTCCTAGCACCATTTATTGAATCTTTCCCCACTGCTTTTATATGTCACCTTTACCATAGACCACCGTCCCACAATACTTGGGTCGATTTTTGGAGATTTTCTAGTCTGTCACAGGAATCTATTCCTGCTCCAATACCATACTATTTTCATTTCTGTAGCCTTATAATGTATTTTACTATCTGGTGGGGCTAGAACATTTCATTAATCTCTAGTCATCTTCACAGATACCAGACCTTGGCTGGTTCTACTTTCCAGCTGCTGAAAGAGCTTAAAAACCACTTTATTAAATTCCATGGTGATAGGAAAGAGGAAGAAGCCAAGAATCTACTAAAGCTTAAGTGGGAGGTGGGGACCTTCTTTCCAATCTAAACTCCTAGCCCTCAACATCAGTACCAACAATGTAAGAGTAACCTACACTACTTTGTGATAAAAAAGCATACGGACTGCTGCACTGGACAGTCACTGAAATCGTGTTTATCTGGTGTGATAAAGTGATGTGACTATATAAGTCCTGGAGGGCTGGGCTATGGTGTTGACTGACGGTTCTCAAACTGTGTTCCCTGGACCAGCAGCAGAAACAACAGCAGCACCTAATTTATTAGATGTAAATTATAAGCACCAACCGGGATCTAATGAATGGGAAACTCTGAGGGGGGAGGGGAGCAGCCCTCCAGGTGATTCTGATGAATACGGAAGTGTGAAAACTATGGTTTAGCATCAATAAGAATCCTCTGGAGCCAGGCCCATAATATGGTGTTTAAGAGCCCAAACAGCAGTCAGGGTTGTAAGATTTAACCCCGGTTTGAGTGCTAACTAGCTGCGTGACCTTGGGAAAGTAACTCACTTGCAGGCTCTCAGTTTCCTCATGAAACCAACGTGGACGATGGTGTTTCTCTCATAACAGGTTTCAAGAATTAAATAAGACTACAAGAAACACGCTTAGAATATAATGTCCCTAGCACATTGTAAATGTTCAATTCATGATAGCTAACATGATGATAAAAAAATCATAATTTGCTTTCATTTTTATTTCACATAATTTATTCTGAAAAGCCTAAATCCATTCCTGCTGGATTTAAGATATCAGGGAATGAGGAAGCACAATTAATGTTATAGTTTTTCTGACTGTGTTTACCGAGAAGTGGCACGGCACAAGGGGGATAAGGATGGGGGAAGGACAGAGTGAGTCAGCTCCGGCAGGATTTTGTGGGACCTATTTCTAGGATGATGAAGAATTTCCTTTTCTAAGGAAGCCCACTTTTTTTCCCCTTTGAGAGCGAATCGGTTATACAGCCTAGAGATTAATTAAAAGGCCCTAGGGCGAGAAGCTCTTCCCACAAATAACTGTCCACACACTACCACTTCATTTCCTATACATCTCCCTGGCAAGGCCCAACAAAAGCTCAAAGAAGACGGATGGACTTCATAGGGTGACCCAGGGGTCAACTGATTCAGACAGCTGAATTCATCAATATGGGCAGCAAATTCCACCTCAGAGTTCCCTCTGCTAAGAGCAGCTTGTACAATCCTGTCCTGTTGCAAACATTTAACTGGCCCAGAAAAGACAAGTAAGTTGTATTTCCCACAAAGGTACCCCAGAGTCAAGGCCCAGCCCTCCCACACCACTTTACTTTCCCAAATAACATGTTTAGAAAGTCCAAATTGGACACACTGCTTACAAATATGAAACTGTGTATATATATTTACATATATATGTGTGTATATATATATATGCTTTATTTCCAGAATTATTATAATGGGTTGAATAGTGGTCCCTTCAAACATCCTCCTGGAATCTCTAAATGTGCTCATTTAGAAAAGAGTCTTTGTAGCCGTAATTAAGTTGATGAAATCATTCTAGATTAGGGTAGGCCCAAATCCAATGACAAGCCCTTCGAAGAGAAGGGGACAGAAACCCAGAGGAAGAACACTATGTGGTGACAGATGCAGAGAACGCAGTGACACATCTGGAAGCCACGAAGGCCAAGCACTGCCAAGAGTCCCCAGAAGCTAAGGCAGGCAAGGGATGGATTCTCCCTCAGAGCCAAAAGAAGGAACGAACCCTGCCGACACCTTGATTTTAGACTTTCAGCCCTCAGAACTGTAAGAGGATCCATTTTGTTGTCTGAACCCACAGTTTGTAGTAATTTGTTTCAGCAGCTCTAGAAAACTAGTACAACTACATAAAACTCTACCATAAAGAAACTAGACTAGAAGGAAATCACACCCTAAAGCTAAGAGGTCTATACACCTTCCTCTTCATGTGATGGAGTTAATGCTCTTTTTTTAAAAAAATAAATCATTTGACATTGTTGAATTTTCCAAATTGTCTACACTGCACACTTATGCAACAATTGGATCAAAATGAATGTAAAATAATAAATAAAACTGCCTTAAACTCTGTTATCACCAGGATTTTGAAGTTTAAAAAAAATTTTCCAAAATCCCTTGCAGGTGGACACATCTATTAAATGCTTTTGTCTCCCAGAGCAAAGGAAAACATACGTATGTGTCCTTCCCTGTGGCTCCAAATATTCCAGACCCAAGATGATGGAGACTCTCCCAGATATCTCTTGTCTCCAAATCTGGGACTTCTTAAAGATGAAAGAAGCCTGTCGTTATGATTTCCAAACAACTCACTAAGTCGCTGGAGAAGCTCCAAAGGCCCAGTCCTCAAGGATGCAAATGACAGGAGCCCTCCTGGGGGCCTGATTGCGGAACAAAAGACTTTGAGAAATCATATTATTAGAGTCATTTCATAGTGTCCTTGAAGAAAGAAAACACCTGCATTCTTTTAAAAAGTCCCCCGGGGGCCTAATTCCTCAGCACGCAAACTTGGAGGACCCGCTGTGGGTGTTACATGTACACATCATGAGTCAGTTTTCAAGAATTGTGAAAGCAGTTTCTGCACCACCAAGTCGTTTACCAAACATAAAATCAAATAATGTTCTCATTAAATGCCTTCCGACAGTCAAATGTGCTTGGGTCTATTTTGCAACATGGTGTCAGAATTGTTAAAGCAATGGGGAGCAGAAGTTCAAAAACAGGTCCAAAGACTGGATAATGACCATTTTCTTTATTTTTAGCTTGTTTAGATCTCAAATTGGCTGCTGAAGGGATGCGCTGTTAACTCCCTCCCTTGACTGATCCCTTTGGTGGATGTTTCCTCTAGGAAACATGCAAATGGCATTTCTGAAGAATGCCCCCCACCTGCCTGCTTTCACAAACTCCCCAGAGGCCCCAATTTAACACCAAAGCTATAAACAAGCTGAATGGAGCCTCCTTTAATGTATGCAGATCTGATCAGAAAATTGCAAGTAGCCTTTTACTGGAAATCGCATTATATTTAATTCAATTTCTCACCTTTCAGATACCCCAATAAGCTCAACACCACACCCTCTAATTTTACAGGAGTTTCACCTTTAAGACCCCAGCCTCAAGTAAGCCAACTAGCCTAGGGTTCTTCAGATATCTGACAACAGTCAGATCTCATCCCTAGGCCAGTGAGAATATAAGATTCTGTTTTTGCCAAGGTACTGTTTTATATTTAGACCAGGAGGGTCAAAATGACAAAGCTTAAGAGTCTCTCTTGGTTAAAGAATTTGTGATCTCAAGCCCTCAAGACCTGGTTTTGAATCCTGACTTCACTACTTATTATTTGCATGACCTACGGCATGTTACCTAACTTCCCTGGGCTTCAGTTTCTTCAGATTTAGAAAGGAGAAGATAAAGTACACGCCTCAGAAAATTGTTCTGAGGATGACAAGAGGTGATGCATGAAAGAAGGCAAGCACACAGCAGGTCCTCAGTCATATCAGCTCCATCCCAAGAGTATCTCCAGGACAGGGAGGATTTAGCTGCTTGGATGTTTTGCTTATTAGCACAGCTGTTCCCACCAAGTGGCACCTTTATTCCAATCTTCCATTCTTATCATCCTTCTAATAGTACATATTCCCTCACTCACTTCTTCAAATCAGCAGTCACAACATCAGACGACTATAGCGGGAAGCCAGGAATGTAAATGGGTGAGGCAGGTCAGGTAAACAATAGGGAATGGTGGGGATTGTGGAAAAAGCTGAACACGTGTGTTCTATCTAAAACAACGGAAGGAATACGAATTGCCCGAAATTTTCATAATTTTTTCATTATTCCAGAGAAAACCTTAAATCTGAATTTTTACCCAAAATATCACAGGTTGGCAACTAATCAAAATTTTAAATCCTGTACAATGTCAACAAAATGTAGGTACAGTCCAGATCTTATCTCAGGAGTTTCCAGGGTATCATCTTGGGTTCAAATATTGTATGAATATCCTTGTTTCTCATGGCTTAGAAAAGGAAGCTTCTGCTTAAGGACTGGTGACTGTGTAAATGGAAGTGTTCAGCATGGCACACTAGGCACCACAAAAATTCATACTTATTAAGCAGGCTTGGGTAAAACGAATTAAGTATTGCCTTGATGATGTGTGATTTTCACCTTGGACATGAATTTTCATGGGTGCCAGGCACAAAAAAGCCCCTTTTCATATACTGACCCCAAGGGCAGCGTCTAACTGTCGTCTTCCTGTTATAGGCTGCAAATTGTTTTTACAAACATCATATGCATATTTCACTTAAGCAAAGAGACTGTGAGCGTATAAGGTCCAATTCTTCTAAACTCCATTTCATCTAAAGTGTACATGTCCTCAGGTGTGTCTGTGATGAGCCATATGAATCTGCTATTCCACCAGCAAGTCTCATTCCTTTAGACCCTAAATCCTCACATGAGGGGGGACTCGACTCTATCTCTTCTGAATTAAGGCCCTAAGACAAGAATCATCACCCCCATTTTTAGCAAGTGAAGGGCTGTGCCTCATGGTGGGGAAGTGACTTGTTCTGTCACATAACCTACAATTGTCAGGGCCGTGAACCCAGGTGTTCTTGCTTCTTATCTAATTCTGTTTCCATTAACCCTTCTTCCAACCACAAACGTATATGGAGCCCACGTTACGCATCATGCCCAATGAGGCACAAGGCACACACTATCCCATTTAACTCTCACAATAACCACGTAAGATAACCTCATGGTAATAAGTAGTACTATTCCCACACTGCAGATGAGAAAACCAAGAAAGGCTCAGAAAGGTAAAGTCACTTTCCTAAGGATACTCAGCCTGTAAGAGGCAGAACCAAGACTACAGTTCCAGCAAAGTATCTTCAAAGCCTGTCCCTTTAACCACACAGCTAGAATGCTCCCCCAGCAGCCCTTACAAGCTTCACAGAAATCTTTATGACACTGCCTAGAAATACACATTTCTTCCCAGAGTTCAACCCCCATGGCTCTCTCATATACAATGCAGGTAGAATCCTTTTGATCTCAAAATGCTCAATGACCTAGGAATCATTCCCTTTAGGGAATGCTCCCTCAGTTCACAGGAAATTCCCTCTGGGATACTCATTAATCGCAGAGTTAAAGGATAATCTTCCAGCTTTTTGAGACCACAAAATAACAAACTCATTAGATTCCCCTCATTCTACCAACCTTAAACAATAGAAGCATAAGGATGAATGACAACCTTTCAACAGAATGTGGATATCACTTTGGGAATTAAAGACAAATAAAATGTGTTTTGAAAAAAAAAGATGACTGACATCAGTGCTCTGTGTTTTCTCACTATTCATCAGGTACAAATTGTCACTCAGGGTGATTAAACAAGGATTAATTGCCAGGTTGCTCCACAAGCTGAGATGTTTCAAAGTTTCAGCCCAAAGAAAACACACAAATACACTCCAATTTTTCAAGGAATGGGGGTGGAAGTTGGCAACATCTCTTTGGAGGACAATTTGACAAGAGCTCCACAACAGCATGTCGCAGCATAAGAAAAGCTATTGTCATATGGTGTATAATGAGGAACAAGGGAAAACAGCCAAAGCAGCCATGAACCAAAAATATTTAATTCAACGATAACCCACATACTGGATTCTAAAAGCTAATAAATATATTAGATCTTTATGTCCTTTATACACGGACATATAAAGATGTCCAAAACATATTTCTTTTTTTTTTTTTTCTTTTTGCTGTACGCGGGCCTCTCACTGTTGTGGCCTCTCCCATTGCGGAGCACAGGCTCCGGACGCGCAGGCTCAGTGGCCATGGTTCACGGGCCCAGCCGCTCCGCGGCACGTGGGATCTTCCCAAACCGGGGCACGAACCCGTGTCCCCTGCATCGGCAGGCGGACTCTCAACCACTGCACCACCAGGGAAGCCCTAAAACGTATTTCTAAGTAAGAAAAAAGTAAGCTATAAAAGACCATATGTGGAATGTGTATTTTCTATAAAATCTTGTTAATAAATAATTATTTGAATGAATCTAAAGAAATAAATCCCAAGCCATAAACAACATATATTTCTAGCTGTGGAGGTGAGTAAACTGTTTCTGTACAGGGCCAGCTAGTAAATACTTTCAGTTCTGTGGACCATGAGGGTTGTCTCAACTACTCAATTCTGCGACTGTAAAAGCAGCCGTAGATGATGCTAAATGAATAGGCATGGCTGTGTTCCATTCAAACTTTATTTATGGACTTAAAATCGAAATTTCGTGTAATTTTTTTTTTTTTTTTTTAATTTTTGGCTGTGTTGGGTCTTCATTGCTGTGCGTGGGCTTTCTCTAGTTGCCGGAGCAGGAGCTACTCTTCATTGCGGTGTGCAGGCTTCTCCTTGTGGTGGCTTCTCTTGTTGCGGAGCACGGGTTCTAGGAGCACGAGCTTCGGCAGTTGCGGCACGCAGGCTCAGTAGTTGTGGCTCACGGGCTCTAGAGCGCAGGCTCAGTAGTTGTGGCTCACAGGCTCCAGAGTGCAGGCTGGGTAGTTGTGGCACACGGGCTTAGCTGCTCCGCGGCATGTGGGATCTTCCCGGACCAGGGTTTGAACCCGTGTCCCCTGCATTAGCAGGCGGATTCTTAACCACTGCGCCACCAGGGAAACCTGTGATTTTTAAATCTTTTATAATAGCCATGTCTTATTTCAAAATCAGAGATAATACAGATACTTTGGGATGAACATACATATTTCCTCAAAAGAAAAACCTCTATTTAGGTGCTTCCGCTTCTACCTGGCATATTATCAAATGCTAATAACATAAGGAAGGTGAGCCAACCAGCATTTCTTAGCTCCTAAGCATCTTTCCCTACCTAGAGGATTCCAAGAATTTCTTAGGCGCAAGCGCGTGGACACACACACGCACACGCACCCCACCTCCTTTTTTTCCCCTTTTCTTGGCACACCAGTTGACTGAGACAGAGTGGTTTTTCCTGCCCAAGCAAAAAAAATCAGTGGGAACCCATTTCTCAGCCAAATTACAACCACTAAAGGAAACCAGGCCAGCATCTCCCCAAGTTACCACCTCAGTCATCAATCAACACAATTACCAGGGCAACTAAGGAAAGATGCTTTTCAAGGCGCAGTCCTGGCTGATCCAGTGAGCGCTGCTTGGGGAACAGCCGCTCAGAGGCCAAGCATCCTGCCTGGAAAGGCGGCCGTTGTCCCCAGACTAACCACTCTGCATAATTAAAATGACTTCACAAGGCTACCATTGCTCTGGGCTTTCCGTATCAGCCGCTCATCAAAGTGCAACTCCGGGAGGCTTGTTCTGAAAGCCAGCCTTTTAATGCAAGAGTCAAATCTACATTTATCAGCAAAGCTGAAACGTTAAAGGGATTACAAGGAGCTTAGAATCCACCGGCGGTTCATTGATCCGGTCTTGCCAGCCTCATCTCCACATGCCCTTCAGAAATGGCTTTAGTCTGTTCCCTGGTTCTTTGGTTGCCTTTGATTTTAGCACCATTCTCAACCAGGTTGGAGGGGATGTTTCCTTTAGCTCTGAACCTCCCAAAAGGTTCTCAGATTCCTTTCTTCTAAAACGAAGAGAAGCTACTTGCATATTCCCTTACTAGCGGTACAGACCCAGAGTCGGCAAACATTTTCTGTAAATGGACAGAGTAAATGTTTTTGGCTTTGTAAACTGTACATTCTCTGTTTCAAGTACCCAACTCTACTGCCGTAGGTCAAAACCAGCCACGGACAATATGGAAATAAGTGGGAGTGACTCTATTCAGATAACGATTTATGGGCACTAAAATTTGAATTTCATAGACTTTGCATATGTCATGAAATAATATTCTTTTGATTTTTTTTCCAACCATTAAAAAATGTTAAAACCATGCATGGCTTATGAATCATACGAAACAGGTGAAGGGTCTGATTTGGCCGGCAGGACCAAATAGGAGTTTGCCAACTCCTATTATAAGTATGTGCCAGGACCAGACGCATCGGCATCACCTGGGAGCTTGTTAAAAAATGCAGCATCTTAGTCCTCTGCCCTCAAGCCTGTTGAATCAGAATCTGCATTTGAACAAGATCCCCTGGTGATTCATATGCCAGCCAAGTTTGAGAATTTCTGGTCCAGAACACCGAATTTTCAAGTCTGACAGGGTTGGAAGTCAGACAGCCCCACTGACTAAGGGCTGCAGAACCTTAGGCAAGTTATTTAACCTGAGACTCACTTTCCTTAACTATCAGAAGGGGTGTAAATAATTGCACCCAACTCCAAGGACTGTTGCAAGTGAAAGATTGGAAGCATGTGAGACACTCCCCTGGCAGTGTCAACGCTTTAACAATGGCAGCTAATATGACAGAAGATATTATTTTTTTAATATGATTTTTGGAGAAATGAGAATACTCATTTAGGGTTCACAATTTCCAATCACTTCCAGGACCTGACAGGTCACCTAAGTGTTTAAAGAGGTCCCCGAATGCGACTGGAATGTTGGTGGCTAGGGTGAGTCAAGGTCACACCCATCTAAAGGGAGACCTCTTGTGTGCTGCCACATAGGAAAGTCGGCCCCATGTTACCACATCTTTGGATTCTTCAAGAGAAGCTGGAAACCTGGATTTTCATGTTAGAAAAAGCCCCTCATTTAATGCACTGTGCAGACCAAACAAAACCCATCCACAGGCTGGATGTGAGCCCAGGGCCTCTAGTCCGTGACCTCTGCCTTAGAATAGAGAAGTCACAAGAGGCAGGGAGTCACAGGGAAACCAGCCTGGGTTTTAGAGCCAAATCCTAGCTTCATTCTCAGTAGCCAGGAGACCTTGGGCCACCGTTTGAACAACTGTGAGCCTCAGTTTCTCATCAGGAAAATCACCACATCTGCCTCATCGGTTCTGGTGAGGACGCAACAGAAATGTACGTATCAATAAAAATGCGGGGAGACAGCTCTGGACAGAGTAAGTACACACACAGCCTTGTCACTGCTGATGCTGCCTTGGTATCATTATTAGCATCTCGAGTCCTCAGCGCCTAGGCATTCACAGGGCAAATCGTCCCTGTAAAAATGGCTATTTCCCCCTCCTGCTCAAAGTGGGTACACACAAGCAAGTCCAATTAATCCCCGCTCAGAAAGCCGTCTCGTAAGCAGAGTACACTAAGTGCCTAGTTATTAATGATTTTCTTCTGGCCACAGTCCACAAAGATGCCTTAATCTTCCTGTTAATGAGAATTCCCTCAGCAGCCTGGCCACTGCGGGATTTGTCCCGGGCTGCCTGGAGGGGCAGCTTTTTTGGGGCCAGGTCACCTGCAGGGAGCAGTGCCCATCTTTGCTCCCCAGCTGCCCTACATCAGGTGGAGGAGAGTGCTTTGGCTGGCGATTATGAGCCCTCTCCAACACATGGAACTCCTGCGGGGTTTGTTTTTTTGTGTGTGTTTTGTTGTTGTTGTTTGTTTTTTTAGAAATCCTAAAAATCCCCACATTTGCCACCTAAAGGTACGGGTGACAATATAAATGGGGGAGGAGAATGAGTCCTCAGGAAAATCTCCATAAAAGATAACAGCCCTCCACAGAACCGTAGGCATCTCTGCTCACACACAGAAGCCCCAGAGGGCGGAGAGCCAGCTGGCTGAAGCGGTGCCAGGTGTTGTAGCTCAGCTTTCCTCAATCTTTGCTCTGCACATGAATCAGCTGGGGATCTTGTTAAGGCCTAAAGTCAGATTCAGCAAGTCCAGGGCAGGGCCTGAGACTTCACATTTCTAACCGGCTCCCGTGAGACGGTGATGCTGCCGGTTCCTGCCTCAGGTTTGAATCAACAGGACCCTCCTCCCTTGCTTCATCTAAGTCTCTGTGCAAATGTCACCTCCTCAGAGAGTCCTCTCTGGACCACCTTATCTAAATTGTAATTATTTGTTGAATGAGGGCAGGAATCCTGTCTATTTCGTTCTTTGCCGTATCCCCGGCACAGCGGAGCACCTGGCACCAGCAGGCCCTCAAATATTTGTTCAGTGGAGAGATCCCAGCATGACGGCTGAGGAAAATGCAACTCAGGGAGCCTGAGTCTTTCGCCCAAGGTCACACAGCTTGGCAAAACCAGAGCAAGACCACAGCCCTGCTCTCTCTGGACTTCAAAGCCCCAGCTCTCTCCAGCACACCAGAAAGGGAAGCGAAGTTTGTTTACCACCCGCTTCCTCCCAAGAACTTCAGTACCTTCAGTGCTGCAGGCAGGAACGCGAGGCCATTCTGCTTTTAGGAGCTGCCTGCCGTGTGGACAATGGTTGGGAGGGGGAGCCTGTAGAAGCAGAGGGACGAGCTGACACCCATGAGCCGTAATATCTAGTGTGCCTTGGTACTTGGGGGCAAAGGCCTTTGGTCTCCTTGCAACAGACCGAAGGCAGCCTTTCAGCCTGTGTCAGGCTAGCCTTTCCTCCTATCCGGATACAACTGTCTCTCCCAGGGGCTCAGAGTGCCCCCCCCCCCCCAGTCAGAGGAGTAGAAACGGAGCATACTGTGGATTTCAAACTGCCAAAAAGAATACTGTGCCCTAACCCAGAAATGGCTGTCCCCCTTCTCTCAAAGGTCACCCAAAACATGCCCATGAGGGAAAAGGAGGGGGCAAAAAGCAAGGATCTGCTTCCCTTCCAGCAATGGGTGGAAACACCATAAAAACCGCATTCATGGAGGCTTTTCTGCTGCTAGTGAAGAAACTGCTTCTGCACGAAAACCCATCTCAGCCTCATGAAAGGCTCTTTCCGAAAGAAAGCCTCCATAATGGGCTGAAAATCAAATGCTCGTTTTCCCCTCACAAAACCAGCTGGGTTAAAAAGGCTTAAGGGGCTCTAAGAAGCTGTGGTCATGACAGTCTAAAGTGACCGGGGGACGCCCAGCAGCCTCGAGCGAGCTAGTTATGATTCCTCCAGGGCAACAGCCGAGAGGAAGCTAAAAATAATTGACAAAAGTAGCTAATGTTTATTGTGTGCCTGGTATGGAGCGAACAATGTGTTTTCAATATCTCATTTCATCCCTACAATAAAGCTGTGAGGTTAAGTACCATAATTATTCCCACTTAACGGAAGAGGGAAACTGAGAACTAGGGAGAGTGGCTGGAGGTCAGAGGTCACAGAGACCAAAAGGAGGGGCACCTGGGTACACACGCACACTGTACCACTGCCCCACAGGCCTCTGGTCAGAAGTTGACCCAAAGGCTCCAGAGTAGGAGAGGAGCCGGAAATCACTCTCCTGTTCATCACTCTGCCTTTCCCACCCCCATTAGAGCACAAGATGGTTCATACAGGAAGCAATCAGCACCGTCACACAGGATCGGGTTGAAAAAAATGACGCTTCTGCACCTATTCCCATGTATCGCCACTTTCACACTGGGGACACACCAGGGGCCAGTCCAGAGAACACCTATCTGGGCTACAACATTGGCAGGATTGATGGATGCCTACGTCTGCGCATTATATATTTATAAGGTCGCCCGGCCCGGCCTCTGCCACAGAAGTTATTAAATACTAGGGAGCCATAAGGGCTGCACTCAGTGTCCTGAAACAAAGGCAAAGAGGCTGCCAGAGCCATCAGAGGCAGGAACAAAAGCATCTAATTTCTGAAGGAGCCGGTTGGGAGTTTCCTTAGAACTGGGTGCCCAGCACACATGACCAACTGGGAGAAAGGAGAGAAGCACACACAGAGGGGAAAAAACCAAACCACACCACACCAAATCAAGGCAGGCCTTTCTCCCCAGTATCCAGAAACAGCATTCTTCAAAGGGACATGGGGGTGGGGGGCAGGAAGATGCATTAAGCAAAGAGAGAAAGGGTTCCAATGTTGCAGAATTTTCTCCTGCAACGGCTCTGGCCTTTTCATGAAGTTGCCAAGAAGGCTCCATCTCTTCTCTTTATGTAGCCAAACAGAGGGCCTGTAAGCCTGCACCCTAACTTTTCCCAGCCGGAGCCCCAGCAGCCAGATGTACTGGGAGGGCACCCAGATCCCTTGTCCCCCAAACATAATCATTCCAATCCAGGCTGGGGCTGCCTGGAAGTCAACATTCACGGCACATTAATAAGAAACATCTGGCCACCGAAGAGGGTTGACACAGCACACGCAGGCAGTGGTGGATTTGTGGTTGGGACCCAGCGTTACAGAGGCTGAATTAAAAACACAATTGGAAAACACCAGCTAGTCCCAGGAATCCTACACATGCTGTACTGCGGCACTTGGAAAAACTGTCGTGCCTTGAATCGCTTGGGACAGAGTGACTTAGATACACAGAGGGTGGGTGCAGAAGACCCAAAACTCTCACATCAGGGAAATGCAGCCTGAGCCCGGCTCTCCTGCATTCTCAGTGTCTGGTCACCACTTCCACCTTCAATATTTGTAGCAGATGTAGTCCCACTATTAAAAGAACAGCCTTTGCATTCTTTCCATGTGACTTACGCGTGAATTTAAAAGGCAAAAAATGTGCCTGTGTTCCTATATACACATATATGACATATATGTATAGATTTCCCCCCTGCAGTGGTGTGTCTTTAGGAATCCCATGTAAGGGGTCCTACCTCCATTTATGCAAGGCGAACCCTGGGCACTGGTCACCACAGGCGTTACATGGCTGGCCTCTCTCAATCCGCCCCAGTCCGGTCAACTTCAAAACAAAAAGACAACACAAGCATGTTTCCGCCGCCGGGGCTCCCTCCAGAGCCCCACTGTGCCCCAGGCGGGACGGCCTGCCTCTCCCACCCCACCTCCTCTGATTTGACTCCGAAGCTCCTCTCCGAGGTAGGGGGTTTGGGGTGGGGCGCTGCCGGTGCCCCTGGGGTGGTCTCTCGCCTGGGGAAGTCTAGGCGGGCTGTCTCTGGCGTGGGCACCAAGCCACCAAGAAATGGCCCTGGCTGGGGCTTTGTCTCCCCCAGACACCTTGGTCACGGGTTTCTAAGAAACAAAAGCAAGACCTTTCTGCTTCCCAGAGTCCCTAAGAAGCGACCATAGCGCGCTCGCCTTAGACCAGGCTAGGGCTCCCGGGAAGGGGGCAGCACGGGACACCCCAAAAAACAGCCCCAAAGTCAAGTCCGCGGCTAGAGCTCCAAGAAGCTGGAGCTTGGGTGCTGGGAATGCGACCTGCCTCAAGGGAAGGGGCGAAGGAGGGGTGCGGGGGGCGGTGACATTCAGGGTCACGGTTCCCGGTGTGGCTCTCCCCGGGACTCGGGATCCGGACTTAACCCCGTCTGCCCCTACGAGCTGTCCCGCGCGCCCGGGCCACACCCCCGCCCGCGGGGCCGGCTTACCTGGGGCCACAGGTGCGCGGCCGCCGGGCGGAAGGAGTCTGGGCTGGGGCGCTCGCGGAGGGCCGGGGTACCCGGGGATTGGCCCCGCTCGGGCGGGGCACACTCACCGAGCGGCTGGAGAGTCTTTTCCGGGAGCTCCGGCTGAACATGTCCGGGCGCCTCCTGCACGCAGCGCCGTCCGTCGGTCCGTCCGCACCGCGGCCGCGAGGGCGGGTCGCCTGGGCGGACACCTTCGGCGGGCACCTTCGGCGGCCGGTGGGCTGTCTCCGCCTCGCAGCCCCAGGCTGGCTCCGGAGCACACGCCTCGCCCTCCTCCCTCGCCTGTGCCTCTCGCCCTCCCGCCCGCAGGTCCCTCCCTCTCTCCCGGCATCCCCCCGCCCTCCCCGGGCTCGCCCCGCGGTCCACGGGCCCTTCCCGTCGCTCCCCGGGGGGCGCCCAGCTGTGCCTAGTTTCTCCCTTCCCCTGCTTCCCGGCCGGCCCACCGGGGATTACTCCCTTCCCTCACCTGGGCCCGCCCCCGAAGTCTCTTCCCTCACCCTCGCCACGTAAGTTAAAGGCACGGACCACTTCAAGGCCCTTGCTGCTGTTACCTGGGATAGGGGGTGGAGGTGGAGGGTTGGGCATGGAGATTTTGTTTTTTTAATTAAAATATAATTCACCTACAGTAAAAATCACCCATTTTAGTGCACAGTTCTGCCAGTTTTGACTAATTCATACAGACCTGTAACCAGCAGCACGATCAAGATACCGAAGTCCCATCACCCCCAAAGTGGACTCTTTTAAAAGTCTGCACCATGCGTGTAATCTATTTAGTATTTCCTAAGTGTTGGTAAATGAGACGAAGCAGGATGAAAAATGGCCCTATATCTACTTCTGCAGGAGATGCTCATTAAGTAACCACTGACGGCAAGCTTTGAATCCCCCGTGACCACGTGCCCATTCTTTTTCCACCACTTGCTAGCTAGTAATCTTCCCAAATTAACTGACTTCTTGTTGCTTCTGTCTCCTTATCCATATCAATTTTAAAAGCTATAACAAGAGTCCTAACCTCACAGCATTGTTGAGAAAGATGAGCTGGGACACCTAATAGTTGTTATACATGTTATAACAGGCACAAACTAAGGGCTCATTAAAATCAGCTGTAAAAAAAAAAAATTGCAAGCCATGGTGTCCACTTAACGTTGATGTTTCAGCTCACCACCTCCCCTGAGAGAACTTTCCTGATCCCCCATTGTAACATCTCTCACACACGCACTCCCTCATATGGCATGTAGCATACATTGAAATGATCTCGTTTACTTATTTGTCAAAAGAAGACATTCTTGTCTGTGTCAAAAAGATAATTCCCCCAGTTTAGTGTTCTTCCAGATGAGACACTGAACTTGAGTGAAGAAAAGCAGCTTGGCGGGGGGAATGCAGCAAATTAGTGGCAAGGCCAGTCTACCTGTACCCCAAATCCAAAACAAGAGGATGACGCAGCTTCCATACTGCCCCCCGCCCCCGCTGTATGTATTAGTTGATGACCTTCAGTGCCCCGAGGGCAAGGTTTGGTTTGAGTTCAAGTTTGGTGAAGGGAGTGAGGTCTTGGCCTCAGGAGCAAAATTTACAGGGGTGCCCACAAACTCAGTAATCAAGATTTTTAGGCAATAAATTAAAGAATCAAAATGAATGCAAAAAAAGTCCATGATGAACAGAAAATCCTTTTAAAGATAGGATCCTATCCTACACGTACACATCTCTGCCTAACTCACCTCACCCTAATCCTAGCTCTGGGAAAAATGCTCCAAAACTCAGGCACCTAAAGGGTAGATTCCCCTATATTGCATTTTTCCATTTACCCACCGCCCGCCATCACCAGTGGAGGGTATGCTTGCAGACGGTAAACGCCACGGCCCATTCATCTCTTGATTTGCCCAGGCCTAGCGCAGGGTCTGGCTCATTGCAAACGCTCCATGTTTGTTCAATGACTAAATAGAAGGCAGTAGCTTTGGTAGGCCTGGGGGGCAGGGAGTGTTAGCAATTCAAACCCCAGTTACAATCAGTACCAGCCCAGGATGCTCACCTGGTCTTCTCAGCAGGGCTACCACACAGCCAGCTCTGCACCACACCGCACATGGCCTTGTGACTGGCAGGAACAGGTTGGGAGGGCAGTGTTCACAATGCAGTCATTGCCTATTTGTATTTTAATTATAAAGATGTTTAGCAAAGGTCAGTAACAAAACCGGTGCATTACAAGTTGCAAACAGATGGAGGGAATGCTCTCCATACAGAGGAAGCAGCACCTTTTTCAAATTCCCTGGAAGGAAACCCAAGAGCCAGTGGCAGTAACCCTGCCCACATCTTGCTCCTGGGTAGATGTGGGTGGTACAAGAGGCAACAGTAGTAACGCCCTGGGGAACATGGTTTGAGTGTTTCTAGACCTTAACTTTTGTTACTTGATCAAAGAGGAGACAAGATATAAGTGGTCTCCACATGTTTGTCTGAACAAGCCACATGCACAAGTCCCAATCCCACCTCAAAGGGGGCGCCAAGAGTGTCTCCCCTACCACCTGCCGTAAAAGCATGTCCTCGGGGACGAGTGCCCCTGGGTCCATCTCTTCAGAGCAGGAACCCGTTTTCCCTGAACTTATTTACACCTCAGGCTCACTTATGAGTGGCAGAATCTTACCTATCTATTCAACAACCACTTTCTCTTGCTTAGGAAGATAAAGCTTAGTAACCCAGGAAGGAAAATGTATCCTCACTGTCAGCTTTAGGGGAACAGTAGACCATTTTATTTTGCTTTATCACTGCATGTGCCCCTCACAGACATCTTTGATGTATGTTTCTTCCTCATCTCTCAAGGCAATACAATTACTAATGGAACCTGAAGAAATCCTCATCCACAGCTACTGACATGGGCAGATGCTTCTGCTATAATATGAAGTGGAAAAACAAAACCAGTGTGAGCTGTGGGCTTTAACTAGTCTTAAAACGCATGCGTTGAGAAACTGGAAAGAAACACATAAAACCTTAAAATGGACTGATGGTGAAATAAGTTTTTTCTTTTTGCCTTTTAAATGTATTTCCTATAATATGTATTCATTTTATAGTCAGAAATGTAAACTTATTTATCTAGATTGAGAATAGGGTCCTGTTGCCTGAAATAGTCTACCATCAAATCTGGATCGGGTGTAGCAAGGAGCTGTTTATCTCCCCTCCCCCTTGGCCTGTATGTACTTGTCTTCTGTATCTTGGCCTTTACATTTTTATCTTAACTAAGTCTGTGACTGTTAAGCCAGGTGAAGCCTCCAGACGCCCCGTTCCTACATAGCTGCAGCGAACCTTAGGGATCTATCCACACGGTACTTTCTAAGATAGGGAAGAAGAACACAGCCTCTCAGCACGGCCTCACCCAGGTGCATATTTCTTTCAGGTACTTACTGGAAACAATTCTGAGTATTGCAACAGGGCTAAAATCTCCCTGAACAACAGCCAACACTTAGACACTCCATCACAGCATCCTCCTAGTCAGAAGTCTACAAATAGTATTTTGAAATAGACTGTGTAAAGTCATGCGTGGTGAGGGAGTGGATGGAGGTAACTAGAGAGACGATTCTCTCTCGGCAGTGGGCTTATCGGAGACTTTTTTCTTTCTTCCCAATGCACACGCTTCTGTGGTCTACAAATTTTCTTGTATGAGCATGAAACTGACATACACAATCAGAAAAAATTAAATCAGGACTTCCCTGGCGGCGCAGTGGTTAAGAATCCACCTGCCAATGCAGGGGACATGGGTTCAAGCCCTGGTCCAGGAAGATCCCACATGCCGTGGAGCAACTAAGCCCGTGCGCCACAACTACTAAGCCTGTGGTCTAGAGCCTGCGAGCCACAACTGCTGAGCCCATGCACCACAACTACTGAGCCTGAGAGCTCTAGCCCTCATGCTGCAACTACTGAGCCTGCACACTGCAACTACTGAAGCCTGCACACCTAGAGCCTACGCTCCACAACCAGAGAAGCCACTGCAATGAGAAGCCCGTGCACCGCAATGAAGAATAGCCCCCCCATGCCGCAACTAGAGAAAACCCGTGCACAGCAACAAAGACCCAACGCAGCTAAAAAATAAATAATAAATAAATAAATTTTAAAAAAAGAAAAATTAAATCAGAAGAAAACTGGAATAAAAAGACAGTGTTGGCAGGCTAAATATTTCACAGGGCATTAAATCATCTTACATTTATAAATATATTCTAATATGTGTAAAGCAAAAATGTTAGAAATGATCAAAAGTACTACACTAAGGGCTTCCCTGGTGGCACAGTGGTTGAGAGTCCGCCTGCCCATGCAGGGGACACGGGTTCCTGCCCCAGTCCGGGAAGATCCCACATGCCGCGGAGCAACTGGGCCCGTGAGCCACAACTACTGAGCCTGCGCTCCACAACAAGAAGGGCCACGATAGTGAGAGGCCCGTGCACCGCGATGAAGAGTGGTCCCCGCTTGCCACAGCTAGAGAAAGCCCTCGCACAGAAACAAAGACCCAACACAGCCGTAAATAAATAAATAAAATAAATTTTAAAAAAATACACATATATTTGATTTTTTTTTTCTGCCACACTGCGGGGCACGTGCGATCTTAGTTCCCTGACCAGAGAGCGAACCCGTGCCCCCTGTGGTGCAAATGCAGAGTCCCAACCACTGGACCACCAGGGAAGTCCCATATTTGAATATTTAAAAGTCCAGAGACTGTAACAAAAAATACTACAGATTGTGATCGATTGTTTTGAGGTTTGAGTTTCAGGTGATTTAATAGTTTCCCTTTTGCTCATCTAATTTTTATAAAATGAGTCTGTATTCCTTATATAATAAATAAAGGTAAAAATATGAAATATAAAAATAATTACATAACTTTTTAAAGTTCTAGAAGATTAGGAGGTCCTAAGTGGTAGAATATAGATTTCTTTTCTTTTTTTAACTATCTATTGTGTTTCTACAAGAAACATGTATTGTTTTGAAGTAAAACAGGCTTTTAAATTTGAAAAATAATGGATTTTAAATATGCACAAATACTTCCCTTGGAAGATAAATACCAGTATGCCTGGAAGGAGGCATTTCAGGTTTTATGTCTTTGCAGTTGTCTAAGTTTTTCCCCCATGACGTGTGTCTTTTGTAATAACAGAAAAATATGTTTTTGTTTTCCCTTCTACTGACACTCCTTTCAACCATGCATGTGAGGGCTTATAATGCTGTGCTCCTTGTTTTCCTAGTACCCTTATAAAACACAAAGGTGCAAAGCTGACGTTTTTAATAATCCTTTGCACTTAGGTAGCAGTCTACTGTTTGCAAAGTACATTCATAAATATCACATCAGAACCCCAAGTTTCCCAGGAAGGTCAGAAGAGGAACCAGATGCTCGCTGAGGTGGTGGGCTTTGTCATCACCTTGTGCTGTTCAGAGAGGTGGTTCCAGAAGGAATGAAGCCCCGCTTTGTTGTCCGAGGATTTCGTGATCTGTTCCTGCCTTTGGGGATCGCTTTCTATTAAAGCACTCTCTCTCTCTCTCTCTCTCTCTCTCTCTGTCTCTGCCACTCACACATCCACACACAGAGTGTTCAGGGTTTCTCACGTGCCTGAGGTGGGATGTGGGTGCATCTAAGGGGACACCTTTTAATTTTTTTTGAAATAAATTTATTTATTTTTGGCCGCGTTGGGTCTTCGTTGCTGTGCGTGGGCTTTCTCTAGTTGCTGGAGTTGGGGCTACTCTTCAATGCGGTGCGCGGGCCTCTCACTATCGTGGCTTCTCTTGTTGTGGAGCCCGGGCTCTAGGCACACGGGCTTCAGTAGTTGTGGCTCGCGGGCTCTAGAGCGCAGGCTCAGTAGTTGTGGCTCATGGGCTCTAGAGCGCAGGCTCAGTAGTTGTGGAGCACGGGCTTAGTTGCTCCACGGCATGTGGGATCTTCCCGGACCAGGGCTTGAACCTGTGTCCCCTGCATTGGCAGGCGGATTCTTAACCACTGCACCACCAGGGAAGTCCCAACACCTTTTAATTTACCCAAGGTGCGCTAGAAGGACCAGCATGTACTGAGGAAGGTGAGTGGACATCCTTCCCCCTTGACTACCTGTTTCTGCTTCTTCCCCAGCCTCTCTGCCCCGCACTGCTCACCTCTCAAGGCTGCCCTTTTCCTTCCAGCTCTCAAGTCGTTGTTGTATCATTTTCCTGCAGCGCCTTCTGTCACATGAATAGGAACCATAGAAAGGAGAGCGAAGGGAGCTTCCTGGTACCCATTTCCCCTGCTGCCGTAGTCTGTGCTTGAGAAGCATCCTGCAAATGAGGATACTGGTTTGACACAAGATGCTGGTATTTCTCCTCAATCCTAACTCAGAAATAAATTCTGACTCCAGCCCCTACCCTCCTATTTAATGGCCTCTTTGTCTCACCAAGACACAGGATTACTCAGTGGTTCTCAACCTTTGTAGGCTTATACTTTCTGACGGTAGACTCTTGGAGGGCTCACTTGAAGGAATTAAAACACTCAAGACAAGACTAAATGGGTCAGCCATCAGGACAAAGCAATTGCTCCAGTAAGGTAAGGACCGCAGCTGTCTTTTTTACTTCCTCTTTAGCACTCACCAGCTTGGATGCGACAGCGTGTCTCAAACTTGGCTAAACGCTAGGAATGACCTTGGGAACTCTGAAGAATCCCAACACCCAGGTCACACCCCAGGCCAATTAAATCAGAATCTCCAGGATGGCCCAGGCATCAGCATTTTACGAGCTCCCCCTGTGATTCCAACACGCAGTCACGAAGCACATCTATTGACCCTGGGAATATTTAGGCAAAGGTTTCTCACAGGCAGTTTCTTTGGCTGTGACTTGCACCTGCTATGCTTTTTTCTTCCTTCCAGAAGCTGTGCCCAGCTCTGCACCCCTCGGAATAAACTGCTCAACACCCAGGTAACAGGTGACAACATATACCTAAGGAAGGTGGGTCTGGGTGTCTGGAGGGCCTCATGTTTGCTATGCTTGGAGCAGAAAGGACAGAGCCAACTCTGCTCCAGAGGAGTAAACGATTGGGAGGGGGCTAGGGGTTTGTGATGGAGGAGTGTCTCCTCATTGGCTGTGTGCGCAGGCTTTCAATGGGAAAGATATACCTAACGGGGATTGTTCAAGGGAAATGTTGTACGGTGTCTGATGTGGTTCCCACCCCAAGACATAAGGAATCTGCCATAAAACCACAATATTCGCAGATACTTGGCAGGCTTAGATCCCGGAAGGCGGCTGGGCTTTGTGTCCAGGCTGGCAAAGAGCCAGCTCTGAGCTGACTTCTGGTGACAAGAAGGCAGCCTAAACCTGGGCCTCGAGAGTCAAAACTCAACCACAGCAGCACTAAGTATGTTCATGGGTCAGAGTGCATTGGAGCACATGTGCTGGGCTCAGGGCACCCTGATGGAGACCCACTGGATTGAGGCCTGGGTAAGGCTACCAGCCAAGGTGGCTCCTGTGCTCCAATGAGAATCATTCATTAGCCTCTGTGAACACAGAGGACGATCGAATCCACAATGTCCATGAAAGAAAAAGCGTCCGATTCCAGAAAAAAAGGGGCATGGATTTCACATCTCCCATTTACCATTGGCTTCTCCACAGGAAAACACATTTCTTCAAAGGCCCCGAGCTAAGTTATCATTTCAGAGACCCAGAGATCGGGTGTTCTTGACCCATCAAACGGATCAGATTTCTCAAGGTATCAACCAGTTGGCTTGCTCTTACCTGCCATTTTCATGAGGTTTTTTCCCCTTAAACTAGCAGCCCCCTAACACCAAGCCTGATCTACTATCTTAATGAGACACTTTCCTGATTCTTTCCAGCTGGGAAAGTTGCCTCTGTTGTCTAGGCCAGCAGTTCTCAACGCTGGCTGCACACAGGGACAGCCTGAGGGGTCATCTGCTTTAATATGTCACGTCTGGCCCCATCCCAGTCAATTAAATACGTATTCCTGGGGTGAGACTTGAAAATGGAGTTTTAAAGCTCTCCAGGTGAGTTTAAAGTCCAGTCAGGGTTTAAAACCTCAAATCCATCTCTTTTTCCATGAGTTCTTTCCTCATCTGCGTAGATTCCCCTTCTGTCTGCCGACTTTGCATCGCCCTTATCCCCCACTCCTCCCCTCCGCCTCCCTACTCAAAGTGGACAGTACATCTCTTCTACGTGGGTGAAAGAGGAGGGAAACACAGGGTAGGTAAACACCTCTGATTCCTTGTTCTTCAAAGGTGATGTCAGCAACCAGCAGCCTTGAAATTACTACCTGGAAGCTCACTTACATGACATTATCCTGCTAAATCAGAATCTGCATTTAAACAAAATTCCCCAAGTGGTATGAGTACACATTGGAGTTTGAGAAGCAGTGTTTTAATTAACACATAAGCCCACATCCTCATCCACAGGACCACCCTGAAGGCCTTCCTTGATGCACCAGGACTGGAATTCTATGCTCCAAACCCTGAGTTCTCCAAGACACCGATTCTGTATGAAGCCCTGTCCTAAATGCTGCCATAGACACCGGTTCATTTTATCCTTGCGGCAGCTCTGTGACGTCAGTTTAGTATTATCCCTAAATGAAAGAAAACAATGTTCACAGAAGTGACATGATTTGTCCAAGTTAGTAAGTGACAGACTTGAGATTTTGGTAGAGGTCTGTTTGATTCCAAAGTTGGTTCCCTTTACAGTAAAACAGGTGTCAAGGTGCTTCTCCCAGAAACGGGCAGGCACATAGAGCAGATGAGATGGCTCCCGCCATCCTAGCCCTTCTGGCGTTGCACGGAAGCTTCCTAGATTCTCTTTCTGATGATACCAGAGAAGGTGAGATCAGCTGTCCTACTCCAGCGGTGTGTCACTGTCTCACCTTGGAAATGACCGAAAGGAGTGTCAGAATGGTGTTCACGGCACTGCTGAGAATCCTCCAGAGAGCACGGTCTGTTTGGCCCCTTCCTGGTGGAATTCTCCTGGATATGGAGTTCATTTCCTCTCCGGCAGAGAATCGGATCTCTTGAGTATTAAAGCTTATACTTGTCTTTCGTTTTCTCTTCTTCAAGCCAAAAAATCATCAAACCAGATGGCCCTTTCTCTGTCGTGAACAGGACATGTACAGTTTAAAGCAGTTGTAAAAAATGATTGGAACTTAGTTTTGAACAGAACCGAACCTTCCTACTTAGCTTATAGCTGGGGTCAGTACGGCCAAGCCGCTAAGTAAAACTACTTACTCTCTGGCCCACAAAGCCACCTCTTTCATCTTCTAAGCAGGATAATCGATGCCACAGACTAGGTTGAAAACTAGATCTCAGCAGAGGCTCCCGGCATTCCTTGAGCTTGTAAAATGGATGAGTAGACTGAATTGTCCTTTCTTCATAAAGGTGGCTGCTAAGACATGGGTCTGTATCAGTCATGGCAGCCCAGCTGGTAAAACAGTAACTCTCACACGCCAATCCAAAGAGCTGTTAATTTCTTGCTCAGGTCACTGTCCAAGGCCAGGGGAAGGGGTGGGGGCAGCGGTGGGGGCGGGGCTATGCTCGTCTCCACCCAGACATTCAGGCCTAGGATTCTCCAAACGTCTGCATTTGCCATCTTCCAGAAGTACACTGTCCAATACAGCAAGTCACTCGTCGTATGTGTTATTTAAATGAAAAGCAAAAATTCACTTCCTCAGTTGCACGAGCCACATTTCCAGTTCTCGATAGCCACACAAGACTAGAAGCTACTGTCCTGGTGCAGAATAGAAGACTTCCATCATTCCAGAAAGTTCTATCGGACAGCTTGCTCTAAACTTCAGGGTCCTTCACTGGATTGTCTGTATCTGGCCTGCAGGAAGGAAGAGGAGAGAGGATGGAGGGTCAGTGAGGATTCAGATCAGGTGGGAATCACAGACATATTTCCCCTCAATTCCACCTGTAAAAACACAAGACCGGGCCCACCTTATGGCAGGGGCACTGGGAAGGGACAAGCAGCCCAGGAAGAAGCACAGAATCATAGACATGGGTGAGGCCTTGGGCATCCTGGTCCTGGTAGCCTTCTCAGATGTGCAATACTCCATTCCTTGTGTTTCTAGTAGAACTAGCCAATCTTCGAAGGAACATTGCCTTATTCTCAATTGTTGTAGATGTTAATTCTTGGTGAAAGACATGGAAATTCAGATGTCGGTGAGGGTTGACTCTTAGGTACAGGAAATCTTTGACAACAGTCAGCCACTTCACCTGATAGAGAAGGCCTCATGACATTCATGTCTTCAATGGCAGACCATGTGGGAAAGGCACTGTTTTTTTTACTCTGAATTGGGGTTGGCATATTCTGTAAAGAGCCAGATAGCAAATATTTTGGGCTCTGCAGGTCATGCAGTCCCTATCACAACAACTCAATTCTATAACTGTTGTGCAAAAGCAGTCAGAGAGGAATGAATGTGACTGAGTTTTACTAAAGCTTTAATGTTTTTCTGTTAAAAAGGTGGTAGGTCAAATTTGGCCTGCAAACTTAGTTTGCTGACCTCTACCCTAAGTCTTTTACCAGGTCCTCTTCACTTTCTAACAAAATAACCCTTTCTTCTGTCCATCCCCTCCTAAAAGGATGGTTAAAAGAAAAATGGAAATAGGGATGCATGCATAGAACCAGCTCTCTGCTGTGCTAAGCACTTTACATGAGTTAGCTGAAGTTCATTTAATTCTCACAACCCTTTAAGTTAGATTTTGTGATGGCCCCATTTTACAGATGAGAAAGCTGAGGCACAGAGATGAAGTGACTTGCCCAGTATCACACAGCAGGTAAAGGACAGAACTGGGATCAAAAGCCAGGTTTGGCTGATGCAAATAGCTGAGATTCTAAATGCATGGCGTATACTTCACTGTAAGTCATTGGGGTGCACGGTATTATTGTTTAATATCCCCCAACGTGCTAATCAGGGAAGAACTTACCTACAGACAATACTAAAGAGGAGGAATTAGATCCAGAGACGGAAAAAAAAAAAATTATAGACACCAGTTGGTAGTCGGTGGGATTTATTTATGAATACCTATGATGCCTGGGGGGAGGAGGCTAGAAGAATGAGGAGGAACTATGTAAACTATTCAGGGGTCCAAGGTCTTACCATGGCAGATGAAGAAAATCACTACTGTGATGAACACATGGCTTATTAATGTGCCACGGTGGGTGCCCAACTTTAGCCCTCCCCCATCATGTGTGATAAAGAGAATTTTATCTTTGATGTTATCTTCTCCTTTCTCCAGTTCCTGGCTTGAACACAAAAAGCAATATCATGGAATTGGGTACAGAAAAATAGGCCCAGGTGGAATGCAAGAAAGGAGGAAAGATTTTTGTTTGTTACACATTTCCTGGGCTCGCCTTTGTTGTGGAAAGTCTGGGTAGTGGACAAACCAGAGAGAGAAGAGCATCCACAGGGATAAAAATCAATCTATGTACGGAGCTGCTGAGAACGGAAAAAGAAAAGCGCCTGCAGAGGCATGCAAGCTGATCTTGGGGAGATTTAGGGCTGGGACAGTGAATGAGAATTCTGGTATAACTGAGGAGTACAAGAGAATCAAGAAGGAAAGGGAGGGCTTCCCTGGTGGCACAGTGGTTGAGAGTCCGCCTGCCGATGCAGGGGACACGGGTTTGTGCCCCGGTCTGGGAAGATCCCACATGCCGCGGAGCGGCCGGGCCCGTGAGCCATGGCCGCTGAGCCTGCGCGTCTGGAGCCTGTGCTCTGCGACGGGAGAGGCCACAGCAGTGAGAGGCCCGTGTACCGCAAAAAAAAAAAAGGGAAAAGAATTTTGAGAAATGTTACCACGGATAATGAATTGTACCCCTGACAACATTCTTTGGGAGCTGCAGGTGAAGCCCTGAATTATCATTATTATTATTTTTGCTTTTGAAGATGTGGCCCTATGCAGAGATTGGGCCATGTGGGACCATGGAATTTTTATTTGGTTACACACGCAAAGTGACTCCATTTTTTTTTTTTAACCTCTGAAATGGTTGGAATTTTCCAAGTTGTATGCAAAAGAGAATTATAACAGGCATAGCTGTCCAAGAATGGAATACAATAGCTCATGAGGTAGAAAATTCTCTTTCTCTAGAAGTGTTCATGTAACCATCTATTGTGAGGTTGAAGGGAGAAATTCATGAGTCATGTGGAAAAAGGGTTCTCCAACCTGATCAAACATCAAAAGAACCAGAGCTTTCACAATCCGTCGGCCCAGGCCCCTTCTTTTTCTTTAATGGTATGGGACCCTAACCCTTTATAAAGTTTCTCTAGGGGATTCAGAGGTCTGGGAACCAATGATGCCAAGAGTTGATCAAGGTGACCACTACTGCCTCTTCCAAGTTTGACATGACAGCATCAGCCTCCACAAACCTCTCCTTCATAAAAATATACAATGTATATGGTGGAGATACTTAGCCAATCAAAGCACATTCTATTAAAAAGGAAGTGTGTCCAAAGGATCTCTCAAATAAATACAGAGAACTAGAAGGCACAAAATCACTAAGAAGTTACATCCTACTTCTTTTTAGATCTGCTTGGATTTTACTCCTGAAAATCCGTAGGTTGAAGCTCTAACCCCCTGCACCTCAGAAGGTGACTGTATTTGGAGATAGGATCTTTAAAGATGTCATTAAGATAAAATGAGGTCAGATAAGGGATTAATATCTAACATACGTATTTATTTTCATACCCTTTATCCAGGTCTGTGGGGTACCACCCTTTCACTGAATTCACTCCAAAAACCCCTTTCATGGGAAAAGAAAGTCAGATGGACAAAAAAGAGAAAAGAGATTCTCAGGCCTGGCACAAAAGTCCTTCTAGAAGTCCAGGTAATCATGGCTAAGGGTTGTATCTGGAAAATGGCAAGTAAATGAAATTTTTATAAACGCAGTCCCACGTGAAAAGCTGTAAGAGAGCTTATGGCAAAGGCTAAGTTAGAAGGATTTTTCTGTAAACTGAGTGTGTATATCAAGGTTTGGGTTTTTAAGGATTTTCTCCTAATTGCAAAAATAATATATACATTTATTGCAGAAAACATAAAACATTGAGAAAAACAGAAGAAAAAAATCTCAAATATTCTCAATTCCATGGAATCTCAATTCCATGACCAAGAGATATTTTAAACATCTTAGAGCATATGTTTCCAAATGAACACAGATGCATATACATATATATGAATATATATGTACATGTAATAAATTGTTTTCAAAAAGTTGGAATCCAACTGTACATATTTCTTTAACATGCTTTTTTCCATTTCATCTATCCTGAGCATTTTCTCACACTGCAAATATTGTTCTATAGCCAAGTTTCCAAAGGCTACAGAGAATCCTATTAAATCCTGCTGCTGGCCACTGAGGTTGTTTCCAATTTTGATATGATAAATAATGCTACCTGTCCACATTAATGTTATTTTAAAGCAAGACACACAGATATAAGAAGTGATGCCAAGTGAAAGAGTGACATTGCTAAACGTCGTTTTATTTATCCTAAAACACTGAAGCAATGCTTTGGGAACGGGTTGACTGTCAAGTGTGCAAACACACCCCACTCCTTCTGGGGAGCTGGTGGGATGCTGGGCCAGACAAGCAGATCCCCTCAGGTTCGCCAATGCCCTATTTGACACTCTGGCTCCCAGACTTAGAAAACCTCTCTCAGTTTCTCCAATAACAATAATACTACAGGGATATAAGAGGGGAAAAAAGTGGGTGGCTTCTGTCTGGGGCTGAACTGTGGCTCCTGAAAATCTATAGATTGAAGCTCTAACCCCCTGCACCTCAGAAGGTGACTGTATTGGGAGACAGGATCTTAAAAGATGTCATTAAGATAAAATGAGGTCAGATAAGGGATTAGTATCTAACATACAACTCAGCATCAAAGAAACAGGTCATACAACTCAGCATCAAAGAAACAGGTCATACAACTCAGCATCAAAGAAACAAACAACCTGATTAAAAAATGGGCAGAAGAACTGAATAGACATTTTTCCAAAGAGGAAATGATGGCCAACAGGCACATGAAAAGATGCTCAACTTCACTACTCATCAGGAAAATGCAAATCAAAACCACAGTGAGATGTCACCTCACCCCTGTCAGAATGGCCATCATCAAAAAGAACACAAATAACAAATGCTGCTGAGGATGTGGAGAAAAGGGAACCCTTGTGCACTGTTGGTGGGAATGTAAATTGGTGCAGCCACTGTGGAAAACAGTATGGAGGTTTCTTAAAAAAACTGAAAATAGAACTACCATATGATGCAGCAATTCTACTCTGGTTATATATTCCCAAAGCACTAATTCAAAAAGATACACACCCCAACGTTCATAGCAGCATTATTTACAATAGCCACGACATGGAAACAACCTAAGTTTCCATCAACAGATGAATGGATAAAGAAGATGAGGTGTATATATATATATATATATATATATATACATACACACACACACACACACACACACACATATACACACACACACAATGGAATACTACTGAGCCGTAAAAAAAAAAAAAGAAATTTTTCCATTTGCAGCAACATGGAGGGTATTATGCTAAGTGAAATAAGTCAGACAGAGAAAGATAAATACTGTATGATATCACTTATATGTGGAATCTAAAAAATACAACAAACTAGTGAATATAACATGAAAGAAGCCGACACGGATATAGAGAACAAGATAGCAGTTACCAGTGGAGGGCAGGGAGGGGCCGTATAAGGGTGGAGGAGGGAGGTACGAACTACTGGGTGTAAGATAGGCTCAAGGATGTACTGCACAACAAGGGGAAGACAGCCAACATTTGTAATAACTGTAAATGGAAAGTAACCTTTAAAAGTTACATAAAAATTTTTTAAAAAAAGATAAAATGAGGTCACATGGGTGGGCTTTAATCCAATATGACTGTGTCCTTTTTTTTTTTATGACTGTGTCCTCTCACCGCTGTGGCCTCTCCCGTTGTGGAGCACAGGCTCTGGACGCGCAGGCTCAGCGGCCATGGCTCACGGGCCCAGCCACTCCGCGGCATGTGGGATCCTCCCGGACCGGGGCACGAACTCATGTCCCCTGCATCGGCAGGCAGACTCTCAACCACTGTGCCACCAGGGAAGCCCGACTGTGTCCTTCTAAGAAGAGGAGATTAGTGCACAGACACACAGAGGGAAGATCATGGGAAGACACAGGGAGAAGACAGGCAGTCATCACATGCCAGGAGAGACACTTCAGAAGAAACCAATCCTGCTGACACCTTGATCTCAGACTTCCAGCCTCCAGAATCGTGAGAGAATGCATTTCTGATGTTTAAGCCACCCAGTTTGTGGTGCTTTGTTACGGCAGTTCCAGCAAACAAATACAGCTCCCTAACTCTTCTTAAGAGAAATTCTGTTAAAATGATTTTTTCCTTATAAAAGTAATAAACACCCCCCTTTTATTCCAGGGGAGTCAAACCCTTAAGAGCAGGCAGCTGTAGAGTCAGAGAAATGAGACATTTGGAGACACAGGACTCAGGAGCTAAGTGACCTTCAGTATAACCTTGATGTATGTGGCTCTCAGCATCCTTATATTGAAAATAAAGATCCTAACTCCTGTGATAAGTAACACCCACCTCCGGGCGGACACTGAACATGACAAATGTGAAAAATCACCGAGCACAGGATGTAGCAGCACTGCATGAACGCTATTAGCCCGTGGCCTGGGCGAGCTCATCTCCATCCCAGCACATAAAGTGGGTCATGAGCAACCATACGATTTTTACAAAGAGACCTATGTGCTCAGAGCTTTTTGCTTTAAGGCAGACTTGCTTTGTTTAGCCCACACAATGCTTTTTAAAACTTCAAATTGGTTGTCAATATTTTAAAAATAGGAGGTGCTACATGGATTCTGGAGTTCTGCCTTTTTTGAAGAATCAGAAGATCTGGCAGTGCCGGGTCCTATTCTCTTATGGTCGTGTTCAGCCGGGCCACCTAGCAACTGCCCAGATGTCTGGCTCACTATGGTCCTTGGGCACAGAACTCATCCGTGTCACCTGCCAGGCCCTGTATTGAATTTGTAACCCAAGGCTTAACGTATAAACTAATTTTTATAAATAAAATACACACATATATATATATACATACACACAGAGAACATGTGTGTGTGTGTGTTAAGTCACATACCTCATGACTTCACTATTTCAACACCTCTTCCTTTTAAAAAATCCACTTTGACTCAGGACACATATCTGTGATTCAACAAAACTGAAATCTAAAAACGCTATCACCCCGTACATCCTGGAAAAATGAGTGAAACTTTACAATTTCCCTAATCAGATCTATTATTTTACACCTGAGGTCACACAGCTAGTTTACAAACAGAAATTTAGCTCTGGAAGAGGGCTCGCAAATTGTCTAGTCTTCGTAAACCCTCACTTTGCTAGAAACCTCAGGGATTAAGGAAAAGGTTTTGTTATCTGATTCTATTTTTATGAGAAATAAAAGAGAAAGAAAGAAATGCAAACATTTAATTAGTCGTGTTTCTTTCTTTCCCTCCCAGCAATCCCCGAGTATCACCAAGATGCTCCCAGGTATTCCTAAAACAGGTTCACCTCCTCCCAGCCCTGTGAACCCCTGCGCTGTCTCGTATGAGTTGCTAGGTAACTGAAGAAGATTTATGCACATCTATCGTTAATTTCAAAGACAGTTTTCAGCTCTGCCATAAACAGCACGAGAAGCAGACACCACACTCGCCTTCCCTGAGATGAGGCATTCCAGGGCATGTCTGCAAGATACAATATATCCTGGTAAAGGTCCAACTGTCTGCAAAAGCAGTTCAGCAAATCTGAGACATCTGGGCCCAGCTCCAGTGCCCTCTCGTGCCTCCAGTGCCAAATCCATCAGAAGTTTCATTCAAAGACCATGGTCTGCCCTCTTCGTTTGTCTGTGTGAAATCTAATCTTGTGCTTTTCTCCCCCGTCCTTCCCAGCAGCACCAATATTCAGTCTTGGAATGGAAAACTTTGTATCCCAGAATTATCTGCAAAATTATTTCTCAAGCCAGTGGTTTCATTACCTTTTTAAAGGCTCCTGTTAAGCACAAGTACCATTTATACTGGTTTGGATGACATGTACGGCTTTTATTGCCACTGCGTGGTAAGTGATGGGTGGACTCAATTTATATGATGGCCCCCCCAAACCAAAGTTTTATAGAGAGATCATAGTTATAGGGATCTTGTACATTTGGGAAGCAGTTCATGTTTTACTAGGAGCTTCCCTGAGCAGCCCACCATGGCATCCTTGCTGCAACTCCATGAGAGGCCTGGTTCATGGCATTGCCACTTCTGGCTTAGATGACTTCCAGGGTTCAAAAGTCGGCCAACTGATGGTCCAGCTTTGTTGATTCCTAATTTCTCTTCCACATAGGCTCCCAGGAGATCGCTCTAAAACAGAAACCTGAACACGCCGATTTAAACCAGCCAATGACAGTTCATCATTTACATGATCCAAGTTCACATTCCTCAGCATGAAGACAAGGGCATCCGTCATCTAGTCCCTCTCTCTTCATCTCGTCTCCCCTCACACTCATCTGATGTTTTGCATCCCACCGGCACTGCCTTTGGTACAGTTCCCTGTACGTCACACTGTTTCTGACCCCAGGGCCTTGATCACAGTGTTTACTCTGCTTCCAAAGCATACACTCCCAGCATCCAATTCCTACAGCATCTCCTCCAGGAAACATTCTCTGATGCCCCTTCCCCACCTCATCCTGGCTGAGTTAGATGCCCCTCCCCTGTGCTTCCAGAATACTCAGGACGTAGCTCTCTCAGTGCATCTGTGGAATTGCTTTATAATGTTCTGTTCATCTGTCTCCCTCACTATATGCTTGAGTTTTTCCAAGTCAGTGTCTATATACCATCTACTTCCTTTTGGTATCCGCAGAGCCTAGCACAGTGTCTACCTTCATGGTCCTCATTGTGTTGAAGGGAAGGCATGAAGAAAAAAGGGAGAGAGATTGTAAGAGGGAGGCCAGTAGCACCATCAGCCTGATTCACAGATAAGGCAACCCAGGCTCTGAGACCCCAGGCAACACATTTAACAAGCAGAAGATCCGGAATGTGAAGAGGGAGAAGGATCTTTAGAAATAATCCAACCCATCCTTTAATATAGTGGAAAGAGCTCCTGCTTGATTACTTCCAAGGATGGGGCGCTCGTTGCCTCCCCTCTGTCAGCCATGCCCGTTGTCGGTCAGCTAGACTGTGAGACGGTTCTTTCTTGGGTGGTGCGGAAACCAGTTTCCCCATGGTTCACATCAGCCTGGTTCTGCTTTGGTCTTCTGCTCTCAGACACTTCCTTTTGGCAGAGCAAAAAACTCAGCCTTCCCAGTGCGTGGAGAAAGCACCCTCAAGTTGTTCCTGCCTCTCTCAATCATCATCAAAAATGCAAAAATAACCAGATTCCTGGCCTGAACATACACGCTTTCCATGCACTCTCTAATCCAAACCTCCCTGAAACGCAGTGGAAAAACATGTCCAAGATCACACAGCTAGACTGCCACACATCAGGCCTAGACCCCGAGGGATGCACTCCACGTTTCTGTATTTAACTACCGCACAATACTCTTGCCTGGGTGAGCCCTTCAGCCGGCCGACAGTGAAAAGCTAAGCAGATTAAAGGTACGTGTAATTCGCACACTCTCCCTGTTTTTTGTTTTTTTGGTTTTTTTTCTTCCTCTAATACCAGCTTGACGGGGATCTCTCTCCTCTGAGGTTTGTTTTTAAAAATGAGTTTCTTTCTTATGCCTCCTTTCTCCCCAGCCCCAGGAAAAAGATCACTGGGTTGCCGGCTCTGCAAACGCCGTGTTATTCACGGGGTGCCGCACCAGGACAAGCCAACTCATTAGTTTCAAAGCCTCAGATTAATCTTACATTACTGTTCCCGGAGGTGAAAGGTCATTTTTTTATCTTCTTAGCTGTATCCACCCCCCACCCCCCGCCCCGCCCCGCCCCCACCCCGGGAGGAAACTGGATCTTTATGCAGGAAGAGACCCCTCCCTCACTGGACCAGCTGTTTATGTTTCTCTTCTTTGTTGTGAGTGAAATTGTACACAGAGAGGCGGGATTGTTTGAAAAACCCAGAGGTTGTTTTAAAAGTAGGAGAGTTTTGTAAACCATGGGGCAGAGACATGATGAAGAGGCTGGCACTGGGAGTGTTGAAAAAAGCTAGAGACAGTTGGCTCTGCCAGAAGGAAGCCCACGGCAACTAGAAGCAAAGTCCCTTCTCTGCCCTCCAGTTTTGCAATCCCCCTCTGGCACCCCCTAGTGGCAGAACCTAGCATGGCACCAGGTGGCTGGGAGAAAGGACAGTTCCGGCCACCAAACAGTGGTGACTTTGAGGCTGAGAGACGACAGTTTAATAACTGGCACCTGCCACTGTACCTAGAGCAAGGCTATGTGCTAAATGCGATCAGCCTGGTGTGCGGAGCTGCTGGTGGGATGGCAGCACTCCACGTTCATGGAATGGTCCAAGCTCGGTCCTAATAACCTCCCAAATCACGAGAGGGACACAGAATGAGACGTGGTTCCCAGGTTGGGCTGCCCCAGTTACACTGAAATTCCTTCTGGGTAGCCCTGGCCGGATCAAAGCTGCATTGAGGAGGGGAAGAACGCTGCATTGAACACTGCCTGCTCGTGTTCACAAGAGCTATTGTCTCATCCCTAATGGTGAAATTGGAGCGAATACATGGACCAGTGTTTGCCTTCCCTCACCCAGGCCTTCTTCCAACATTCTCTCCCAGCCCCACAGGGAGATGTGGCATTTAAGGGAGGGTGGGGAGAGGAGTGTGATGGGTGACCCCTGAGGAAGAGAGAAAAGGTAGCCTTCTCTTTACATCTCTAAGTGTTTCTCCCTGACAGAAGCCCTGGAGAAAGCACAGGCTGTCGTGCAGCTATGGGGTGTGATACTGCCAGAATGAGACAGAAATGTGTCCTTTCCCAGTGTGCTGTTCATCAAAAGTTCCCCATGAATATCTTGGAGCCAAAAGTCATTCCTTAAAGATAGCAGCCGCTAAACGGAGCAGGGAAAAGGTCAAGAGAGAAGGTGGGATTTGGAGGAAGCAGGCAAAATACAGCCACTTGAGTTTTTAATTCAACTTCATTTTAAATGATATTCAGCAAGAAGTTGAATGACCCCATGAAAAAGGGCAAGGGGGTTATATTTATTGCATGTGATGCTTCCAATTCAGTTTACTTCTCTCTCAAAGACAGAGAGGCAGCAGGGCGCGAACTGCACCAGAGATGAAAGCCCCAAGAGTGCAACTGAGGACTGGGGCTGGAAAGAAAGAACGGCTCTCGATCAGGTCCAGGTGTGGACCCAGCAATTATTCCAGCCACTACTTTTCACCTCCAAGTGGAGCTGGCGTGGCGCGGAAGGAGGGCAAGTTGCCAAGTAGTAACCTGCCAGTTGGCTGAAGCCACCTAACCCATTCCAGCCTGGAAAGAGATGGAAGTTAGGGACAAGGTCATGTTAACTTGGGTGGCTCATCAAACACTGGGTCCTGGGCCTCCCTACCTGGCCAATTGATGACTGGTTCTTAGCTCCAGTTGAGCTCCACCCTACACCGATGGGTGTAGACATGAACAAGCCTGGTTCCTGGCTGAACACGGAGCCAAGGGTACAGGTTTCTACGTCCTCTTCAGGGATGCGGTATTGAGAGTCAGTCACTCTGCCTGCTCAGCATTTCTACCTTCTCCTGGTAAGAGCAGCGTGAGTTTCCTGTGGGAGATCACTGCTTCTTCACTTTCAGCAATTATGTCTTGGTTCTAGATTCTTCTCTTTCCCCCTCACCCCAGCTCTAGGAAGAGACCTAAGTCTGGCCAACTGAAATCAATCTTGGGATTTTTGTTGGAACCATCAGGAAGGAAAAGTTCTCTTCTGGGAGCGGTGGTTGGGAGAATAGCTTGTGCATCCCTCACCTATGGCCACGAGGCTACATCACAGACCCTCCCACAGCTCAGGGGCACAGTAAGCACTGCTGTCACACTGACGGCTCTGTGGATTCGCTGGCACGCTTCTGCCTCTGGCTCACATCTGTGGTCGGTGGGGCAGCTCTGCTCTAAATGTCTTTTTTCCCTCCAGGACCAGCAGGCTACCTGGGGCATACTCTCACGCTGATTCCAGAAGCGTAAGAGCAGGCAATTCTTCTTAAGGGCGAGGCTCGAAACTGGCACACTGTCATTTCCACGCACATGCTTTTGGCCAGAAGCGGTTACATGGTCACGCCCAACATCGGCGGTGGATGCAGTCACCGGCTGAGGGTAGGCACGCAGGAAGGGTGCCGAACTGGGAGCCTTTGTGCAATCACGTGGTGTAAGCCACCTTCCCTGGTGGCCGCTTTACCACCTGATGGGACCCGTCTGCCTGAATGAAGCCACCAGAAAAGAGAGCAAAGGCAAGAGTTGGAGACATAAATGTGATAATATCGTTGGAGTCCCTGAATCCTGCTGTGTGTCCTGACTTTTCACTTACTTTAATTGTTTAAGTCCGTTTCAATTGGGTTTCTGTTGTTTGCAACAAAAAGACACCTGACTGATCTGTATCAGTCAGGACACTCGGGAAGTCTACAGTGTCAAGCCAGAGAGACGAGAGGCAGGATCCCAAGAGAAGGCAAGATAGAACAAGCAGGTTCTAGAAGCTGAGCCCAGAATGGCTGCCAGAGGCCACTGGGCTTGGATCGTGAAGCCTCTCACGAGATGCCCACAGAAGGCCAGTGGGAGCGCTAGAGGACACTGCCATGTGATCACTGTGGACCAAAGGACTACGTGGGCTCTTGTTTCTCCAGCATCCGACAGACACAGATGAAGCCGAGCAGAGGAGGCCCTGCTGACTCAGCCGCGCTGCCCCTCCCCCGCAAAGGAAAAACAACTTAAGTTCTGCAAAAGTACCACCAGGACTTCTAGGGTTGTAGGTACTAAACAAAGTCCTTGAACCTGTGATTCTAAAAAAGGAACCAAAGATTTGAGAGGAGCAAATGAGACCCTGGGCCTAAGAGGAAGGATCACAAGGACGCTCATATCTAAATAGTCTTAGCAACGACATTAACTCCAGACAGTACTATTTATTGAAAATGAGCCACACGCCAAGCACAGGGCTAAGGAATTGTCATGTATTAGGACACCTAATCCTGTCGAGAAACCCGAGAGGGTATTTTATCGCCATTTGACAAACAAGGAAGATGCAGTTAGAGACGTTCCATCCCTGTCCAAGGTCCTCGGGCTGAACCTCTGTCCTGCCCCAGAGCCCCTGAAGTTTAGACCAGGCTGCGAGCCTCCCTCACTACGATTTTCTTTGTTCTTTCTGACCTCAGAGCCCGCAGGGACCTTTTAATGAATACTTCCTTCCCTTGCCCTTTTATAGCCTACTGTTCTTTGAAATGGGGGTCCAACATCAGACTGGAGAGAAAAATACCCTCTCTGTCAAAAACTTTGCTAGAGTCTCACTTTGGAGGGCAGTTGTGGTTTCCTGCCCGCACCCAGCCCCTCTTCCTCCGGTTAAGAGCACCCAGGTTTCCTTTGGGGAATCATCTTCTCCCATCCCTCAGTTCAGGTGACTGAGGTGGGCCTGGACCCACACAGGTGATGCTGCACCCCTGCTCCCTACTCTAGGGCTGGGCATCTGAGCCTCAGCTCCCCACTGGTGCAGCCCATGACGTGGGTCAGAGAGGTACATGATATGCTGGGGCCAGAGTCTACTAGCTGGGCAACCTTGGGCCACTTACCTAAGCACTTCTGTGCCTCAGTCTTTCCGTCTGTAAAATGGGATGATAATAATATCCTCCCCCCCAACCTCTGTAGAGTTGTTATGAGGAAGCATTAAGATGATGCATGTAAAGAACGCTTTACACACCCTCAGCAAGATACAGCCGGGATCACTGCTAATCCAGGCATGGGCACACTACCTGTCCAGGCTGATGGGAATCTTTGCTAGGATTTTATTGGAAGTACTGAGCAAGTCGCATTCCCCACCCCGTCCCTCCTTCCTCCTTCTCTCTCTGGTGGGGATATTAGGCAGTGGGCTGTGGACCTGGAACAGATAGTGGGAAGGAGAGTGGAGAGGTGCAGAGACAGATTTTTCTCAGCTTTGTTCGGGGACCTGGGTCTGGCTGTGCTTGCGGTCACCACTCCCCTGGGCTTGGAGGTAGCGTGTGCCAATGATTCCCTTTGTGGGGAAAACCAGTTTTCGATGGAGTCAGGGTGGGAACGGGGCAGCAGAGTGGAAAGGGTAAGGATTGCTGGAATATGTTCAGACCTCAGCATCTTCTGACTTTTCTCTCCTCTCTCAACCCACGAGACACACAGAGCAGTAAACTAGGACAGGGGGGGGAAAATATAGAACCTTTATGGTATTTAATCTTTCCTTCCCTCCCGCCCTCAAGTCAGGCCAAAGGACACAGTCACTTTGGTACAACACATAGCCGGGTACGCATCTCAGCTCAGCCATTCCCCAATTATGAAAACATGGACAGTTTCTGCAAAGCTCTGGTTCAACCATACGAACATACGAAATGATCATTTTTGCAGGTCAAGAAATGGTTGAATATTGACAGTTTCACACTGATCAACCTAATAGTTCCCATCTGAATGGGGTTTTGCTAGGATTAAATAAGATGATACATGTGCATTTCTTAGCACGATGCCTGGCACTGAGGTACTATTAAGCGTTAATTGTTACTACTACAGTGATGATGATGGTGATGATGATGAAGAAACAGTCACAAATCAAAGCAAAGAGAAACAGCCTCAGCTAACAGCAGCAGTTTTCCAACTTGACTGAAAATTCTGCTTATTTTCCCCTACATCTTGCTCTTTGGGAGTTTTGCAATTTCTGTCTTCACCCGGACAGGGAGGCAAAAGGTTCACAAAATAAACCAGGACCCTTCAGGCCTCAGTATCTCTTCTTTATTGAGAAGACCCCCTGGAAAGCTCAGGGTTGTGAGAAGTTCTGATGACGGGGAGGGAGAAGAGGACAGGGGAGGGAGGAGGGGCTGTTTGAGAATCATCACATATATATATATATATATATATTTTTTTTTGTTTGTTTGTTTGTTTGTTTTTTTGCGGTATGTGGGCCTCTCACTGTTGTGGCCTCTCCCGTTGTGGAGCACAGGCTACGGACGCGCAGGCTCAGCGGCCATGGCTCACGGGCCCAGCCGCTCCGCGGCATGTGGGATCTTCCCAGACCGGGGCACGAACCCACGTCCCCTGCATCGGCAGGCGGACTCTCAACCGCTGCGCCACCAGGGAAGCCCGTCACTCATATTTTTAAATATCTTGACGTCAATAAAACAGCTTCCAGTTCAGTGACAACTGAGGCTTTTGTTTTGATCATGGGCTTCTCACCCACCAGCCAGTTATTCTGGTTAAAGGAGAGCATTTGTTTTCTGAAAGGTGACGATTGGAAGCATAGTTGTTCTCATTTCCTGAGCCTTCCAGGTGCGGCCACCAAGTTATTTAGGCTGTGCCTCCCAGCTTGGGGCCTTTGGACACATTATCCCCTGAATCCAAACGCTTTCCCCTCCTTCTGCACCCTCATTCACTCGTACAGCACTCTCGCTTCAGTGCGACCTTGTGGTGTGTTTTTAGACACTCCAGATCCATTGGCCCTTTGTGATTTGCCCTCATATTACTTGCTAATTCCCAGTGGTTTTTGTCACTGGACACCAAGCTCCAGAGGACAGGCGCTGACTGGGTTGACTTTATTCTGCAATGTCCCCAGGACCTCTCCTGAGGCATGGCCCATGGTGGATACTCAGCAATATATGTTAAATTACAAATTCATCTTTCAGTAATTAATAATAGTTCATTCAGGGCTTCCCTGGTGGCACAGTGGTTGAGAGTCCGCCTGCCGATGCAGGGGACGCGGGTTCGTGCCCCGGTCTGGGAAGATCCCACATGCCGCGGAGCGGCTGGGCCCGTGAGCCATGGCTACTGAGCCTGTGCGTCCGGAGCCTGTGCTCCATAACGGGAGAGGCCACAACAGTGAGAGGCCCGCGTACAGCGCAAAAAAAAAAAAAAAAAAAAAGTTCATTCAATAAATTCATTAATCAGTGACAGAGGCTTGGACCTTCCCCATGGGAAACAAGGTAAGTTTTTGAATTGGGATGCAGGGGATGGTAGCAAGGATGCCACCTGGTCCTCCGTCTGACAGGAGAACAAGAGGAAGGGAAAATCCTTTGATTTGAACATATTTCAACTCGTGATATCTGGGAAAGGGGACTGAAAGACATTTCCAGCATTGTGTAAAGTGTCCTACCCATGCAACAGAGACAAATGGGAACCAATCCTGAACTTCAGACATGACTAATAGCATAGAACGAGCAAGTGTCAGTGATTCGTTTGAAGTGAACAATGATAGTGCAGAACGGAGGAATTCTACATTAGAATTAGTTGGGGGTAAAGGTAAGGGACACTTCCTCCATCACCAGGAGACGGCGTCCTAATCACAGATCCGTGGGTAGGCCTGGGCTAGCGGCAGTGCTGGTATTTACACCGTTGGCCAGAGTTATTGGATTTTGCAAAAAGGAACAACAATCACAGCAGATGTAGGGAGGGAACATTTTGTTTGGGCTACACTCACCAATCAAACTCTAATGAATCTGCTGTCCGTGGCTATCTCGCCTGCGAGACAGGGAGCCTCCCAAGGTCAGAAACTGGGCCTTGCCTTACTTTTCATTTTCTGTTCTCTGGAAGCAATGTCTTTGGATGAACAAATGAATGATTTCTATTACTGCCACATGGCCTCTCTCCCCCAGTGAAACAAAGTACAACCCGAATCTACAGGTCAAGATAATTCTCACTCCATAAAATCCCCATTATCGAGAAACACCTGTTTACAGAATACTTACAGTGTAATAGGCAGCATTCTGTACTTTGAAAGGCACACGGGGACTATAGGCTCAAAGAGTTTAATTACCTGATTAGACAATACAAAGTAAAAACTCTTTTGGATTCCCGTAACAGAAACTCACTCAATTTAACTCAACTAAGAAAAAAAGAAAAGAAAAGGTTATGGAATCCAAGTTTAGGCACCAGAGATTAGCCTGGTGACACAGGCATGAGAACCAAAAAACCAAGAACAGAGGTGACCGCACTGCCTCACTCAGGCCGTTGCATCCACTTACTCATCTTGCATGTGACCCAAGATGGCGGCCAGCCCTAACTCTACATTATGACCTTGAAGGTCAAGTGCTCACCGTAACTGATTCATCATGGCTGTGGAAGGTGTAGATCACATGATTCGCTGCCTACCTACCTCGACTATGGGCAAGCTGCCCCCAGAAGGCATGGCAAACAGTACTGACATTTCAAATAAAGGCAAAACGATCCACAAACAGGAAAAGGTAAGGTAGGAAGGGGCAAAGGGCACAGGGTGTAAAAATTGAAGCTTTGGTTTCTGCAAAAGGAAATGCAGCAGAGAGAAGAAGGTCTCAAATTCCCAAACTCAGCTGTAATAAGGAGTTCTTCTCTCCCACAAGTCCTGGCTGTGAGTAATCAAGGAGAAAATGGTCTGTGAGAAAAACACACAACAATGTTACTTACCTTCTATGTGTATATATGCACGTAGGAAAATGCAAAGTACAAGCTCAGGAAAGACAGACCGCCAAACCTGGAACCTCCAGTAAAGAGGGTCAGCATCATGATTAAGAGTGGTGGTCCACATCAGACCTACTGGAGAATGGACTCGAGGACATGGGGAGGGGGAAGGGTAAGCTGGGACAAAGTGACGTAAAACGTAAAATAGATAGCTAGTGGGAAGCAGCCACATAGCACAGGGAGATCAGCTCCCTGCTCTGTGACCGCCTGGAGGGGTGGGATAGGGAGGGTGGGAGGGAGGGAGATGCAAGAGGGAAGAGATATGGGAAAATATGTATATGTATAACTGATTCACTTTGCTATAAAGCAGAAACTAATACACCATTGTAAAGCAATTATACTCCAATAAAGATGTTAAAAAAAAAAAAGAGTGGTGGTCCAAGGGAACTTTAGCCTCATCTATGATGTATTAAGTTTTTTAAAAAGGAGAATGGATTCATCTCTTACTTGGGTAATTAAAGTTTAATTGCTTAAATAAGAAAACTGGCTTAGAGCATGCTTCTCCAGGGAACTTCAAGAAGCTTAGCTGGCTGATTTCCCTGAGGCCAGGTCAGGGTCCAGCCTCCCACCCACCCACCCACCGTGTGGTCCCGGAATTTAAGAGGTGGGTCTGCCAACTGCATTACTAACTCAACTGAAAAAGTGACTTTTTGGAGAGTAGTATTAATTTTGATGTCAACATGTCAATTTCTTTTTTTTTTTTTTTAAAGAAAGCATCTGGTTATGTTCTTCCAACTATTGTTAAAGCAAAATTAGATGGGAAGACAAACGCACACAAATTACTATTTTGGGAGACTCTTGAGAACATAAAAATATGAAATAAACAGCATCAAGAAAATGCTCAGGGCTTCCCTGGTGGCGCAGTGGTTGAGAGTCCGCCTGCCGATGCAGGGGACACGGGTTCGTGCCCCGGTCCGGGAGGATCCCACATGCCGCGGAGCGGCTGGGCCCGTGAGCCATGGCCGCTGAGCCTGCGCGTCCGGAGCCTGTGCTCCGCAACGGGAGAGGCCCCAACAGTGAGAGGCCCGCGTAATGCAAAAAAAAAAAAAAGAAAAAAGAAAAAGAAAATGCGTTCGGCTGTGGATGGGGTATAACTGCTTCCTCCACTCTTTCTTGGTGAATTTCAGGCACACACCTCCTTCCTAAATCCTGTTCTTAACAATTCTCAGGAGCTTAGGGGTGAAAAATCATACAACCAACACTTAAAAATCGTCAATGGATCAGACACGTGATGGAGAATTTATAGCCACAGATCTTCCTAAATCTCCGAGCTAACTGTTGGTCTCAACTGCTTCCTCTACAATCCTGACCGAATCCACTGCAGAAACCACAAAATACTTACACAGTCTTCATGTGTAAAGCACTTTGTACTTTTCTTTTCTCCCAGCCTGCTAGAACTGGTATCAAATTCTCCCTCCTGCTGGGCCCGTATTGTTAAAAAAAAAAAAAAAAAAAAAGATTCCCTGGCCTCTTTATGCCTCCCTCCAAGGCATTCTGAATATCCCCTACTTCATAGGAGAAACTAAAAATAATTCAAAGCTCCTTTTTGTTACTCTTTACCAGAAACTGGGAGGAATCAGCAAACTCAACTACAAGAATTAGGTAAGAGTGTGTTCTTTGACTATACTTGGCCCATGGAAATGAAGGATTTCTTTAAAGACCAGGAATCCCCAGGTCACCTAAAGATCATGGATAGTGCTGAGGAAGGAGTCATCTACGGGCCAGAAGGACAAGGAAGACAGACCTGGGAAACCTAAGTTAAGAAACTGCAGGCTACAGCGTGGCCTGGACATAGGAATAATCACAGTCAACAGAGAGAGAGGAGCCTCCAGCTGCAGACATCATCGTAAGATCTCCTTCAATTCGCATCAAAACCCAGGCAGCATCCCCATTTTACAGATGAGAAAACCAGAGGCTAGAGAGGTAAGGTCACATAATCAGTACGCAGAGGAGCTGGAACTTTAACCAAGGCAGTCTGACTCTAGTATTTATATGCAGAATTGCTAGGAAGGAAGGAAGGAAGGGAGGGAGGGAGGCAAAGAGGGAGGGAGGCAAAGAGGGAGGGAGGGAAAGAGGGAGGGAGGGATGGTTAGTTTGAAAGAGACTAGAATTGAGAAATTCAGGCTTTGGAACAATCAGCAAACATCTTGAACCTAAGCAATGTTTGGAGGGGGAAATAAATTGAGGTTCACCGAGCAACCAGGAATATCAATCCAGCAAAACCAGACTGCACATACATGCCAAAGGAAGACACGTCAATCTGGGACCTAATGGAAACAGATGACACACTCAAATTAGGATAATTGGAGGAAGGTTTATTTAGAAAGGGCCTATTTAAATAGCTGCAGGCGCAAAGGACCATAAGGGCTAGTGCAATCACCCAGGGCTGGGAGCAGCTAAGGGGTCATGTCCTCAGATCTGAAGGGACGGGGGAGGGAGCTGTTAGCAGAGCTGACAGCATTGCACAGAGGGGTTAGCCTGAGAGAAGCCAAGACCTTAGTCTAGAGAGCACACCTGGCCAAGGTGACCTTGAAAGGAAGGGCCAACAACCCCCCCCCCACACACACACACTCCTTCTCTGCTCCTTCCCTCCAGTCTCCCCTGGGCTCTGCAGGGGCAGACCCCACCTGAATGCCAAAGGGTAAGGATGCCCTGTGACAGTCAGCCAGACACCAGGCACAGCGGAGGCGGTAGGGGGAACCCACGATGCCCACCTTGAGGATGAAGACAGTGCTTTTACCAAGAGACAGTGCAGAGGAGTGGGTAGATAAGGGCTGAGGGTTACGTACTGGCTCGTGTGTGGAGTCATAACGTCACATGAAAACCCACCCTCAGCCACTGGGTGGGAAATGCCATTTCCACAGCGGGTTGGCTAAGACCTGGGTGAAGCACTTCATGGTGGTGCAGGTTCCGGGAGCCCCGGGGATGTTTCCCTCCATGATACCACGTAGCACAGGGCCTCACAGAGGGTGTACCGACACCTACTAGGGCTGCTGGAGCGCTGGACATGGGTACTCAGGAGAAGGACTGCCAGCCTTCCGGGCCAACGAACAGAGGTGAGAAGAGTGATTGATAAGGAGTCAGACCACTGATCCTTCCACCTCTCACTCAAAGGCACAATTAGGAAGGCATCTCTTTGTTCATATCTGGACCCCACTCCCAAGGGACTAAGGGACCTTGGTGATAGAGTTGGGAATGAGCCATGTTCAGAAAAAGTTTAAAAAAAGGAACACGTCGTTCAAGCAGAGGACTCTCTACGTTCTTAAGGGCTTGGACACGTAGTGAAAGTAAAAGTAAAAAAAACAAACAAAATGCCTCCTTACGCTGGGCTGTGTGTGGCTAGAACCACAGCTCTTGTTCAAGAAGCTGGGCATCTAGTCAGGGCACCCAGAGCGTGCAAGTCTTCAGGACGGTGAGAGAGGAAGCCCAGGATCTGCAGGGCGCTGAACACAGGACAGCCAGCCCTGGGAGCAGACAAGGCTGCCCCGAAGACAGGGGCTTCGTGTTATTCTGGGTCACGGCCTGATGAGGGGCCAGTCCACGAGGAACACTACACTCCTCTGGAAGATACTGGAGATTAGGTGCCCATCAACTCAGGTTTCCTTGTGCAACCGGCTGGAAGCAAGCCGAGAGTAGAAATTACCCTAAGGTGGAAACACACAACAGCGTCCATCAGGGCGGACCTGCCTCTGGAGGAAATCGATGCCACTCCCCACTATGAGCTGGAATTTCCAACCATTGAATTTCCAGATTTGCCAACTGGCCGTCGCTTAAAAGCAAAGTCTACACAGGTGAAATTTAGAACCGAGACATATGTGATGTAGTGCTGCTTCCTGGGGACCAGGTATTTTCTTATTTACATTTTAAACCTGAAAAAAAAAACTTTTGAGGAATTTGTCTGGTTTATAAAATTGCAAGAGAAAATTAAAGAGAAGGGCATAGAAAAGGAAGCGGGATTTCTTTAGTCAGTGAATGAATGAAGGGATTTTGTTTTGAACGCACATTCCATGAACTAGAACATAAGCTTGTTCTTTATCCCCACTAAATACATGTTGAATAAATATTGAAAGAATTTTAGCATGAAAAAGTAAAGTAACAGCCTGCCCCAGACAGCGCCCTGTGGATAGTGAACCCTGACAGAGATTTTTCTTGGGGAAATATGAGCCTCTAGTCCCACAAATGAACAAAATGTGTTAAACGCAGAACATGGCTTTGCTGGTTGATTTTCCTGTCTTTTATGTTGACTTCGGACAAACTCAAGTTCATTGAGCCTTTGCTCTATGCCAGGCTCTAAATGTTGAATATGGTTTATTTAATACCTAAGGGACTTTCAAGGATACACAGACTTTGATGTCAGACACGTGGTTATTTAAATTTCTTATAATTAAACAAAATTTAAAATTCAGCTCCTATATTTTAAATTAGTCATGTATCAAGTATGCAAGAGGCACACGTGGCTACAGATGACCGCACTGCACGGCGCAGATACAGGACATTTCCATCATCACAGGAAGGACTGTTGGACAGCACAGTCCTTCTAGATCCTTCAGAGCTGTTTCCACCTCCTCTGAAATCATTTTAGGCAGAAAAGCGGCCATTAATTGAGCACGTCCTCTGGGCTGTACAAGGTTCTGGGTCAGTTATGTAAGATCATCTCACCCCATTTTAGAGATGAAAGATCTTGAACACAGACAGGCTAAGTAACTTTCTCACCATCACACAGCAAGTGAGTTGCAGAGCCATGGCTTTGCTCATTCAGGTGACGCCACCTTCCAAGGGCATCCTCCGACCCCAAGCGTTAGTGAAAGCAGCACCAGGGATAAGAAAGAAATGCTGAGGATTCTGGCCTTCCTGACAGAGGAGTGGCCACACACCTCTGGGGTCAAACAGGCTAGACGACCAAGCCCGGTCTTGCCAGTGACTTACCTGGGTGACAATGGCCAAGTCATTTATCCTAAGTATATGTAAAATGGGGGCTGCTTACAGCACCTACCTTGTAAAACTAAGAGGATTAAATGAGACGGTACACGGAAAGTACTTAGCACAGTATCTGGTACATAGAGGCCGTTTAATACATGCAGATACGATTATTATTTTCGGAGCGAATCCCTTTCTCCTAGTTGACTTGGAAACAGCAAGATTTGCCTCGCTCCCAGCAATGCACATTTCCGAGTCTAGCACGCCCTCTGCTGGCCACTCCTGGATACATCACCCGGGCGGGTGTTCCCTGAAGGGGACCTTCCTGAGTGTTCTGGGGCAACTTGACTCTAAAACAAGAACGTCCCACTTGAGCATTTGGGGGGAGGCGGGAGAAAGGGGGTAAGGTGAGGGGAAGAGGAGGATGGAGGAAGGGAGAGGGGTCTTTCACATCCCGTCTCCTCTTAGCACTCAGGAGAAACTCAGGGCTTTCTAACTTTGCTGCGATCTGATCTTCGTCGCTGCCTTAACTGACAAGCAGATAGAGAAGATGCACCTCTTCACGTTCCTAGGCTCACCGTCCAGCCCCTGTTCCCAGGGGCTTCTGGCTACAGGCCACCTACAAGCACAGGGTCGTAACTACCACCATGGAGTTACCTTCAATGATGCTAAACGTGAAGTCCCACCCCTGACCCCATATCCAATCCATCTAAACGTCCTGTTGATTTTTTTTCCCTCTAAATATATTTAAAATCTGTTCCTGCCTCTCCACCTTCTCTGCCGTCCCCCCAGTCTAAGCGGCCACTTGGTTCACGTGGACCTCTGCATCGACCTCCTCTCTTCTCCCTCCAGTCTAGTCTTCACGGCCGCTAGAGCGGAGATCCTCGCCGCGGAGCTGCAGGCAACGCCCTGGGGAGCTTTAACAAACTACCGCCGCGCAGGTGCCAACCGCACTCAACGCAATCAGAGTCTCGCGGTGGGTGGGGTTTTCAACATTCACAGATCTTGAAAGGCCTGGATGTTGCCTGCAGCCAGGAACGAGAACCACGGGGCTTGCTGTCGGGACCCGCAGCATCAGCTTCCCCTGGAGGGCCTGGCAGACCACAGACAGCTGGGTCCCACCTCAGAGTTTCTGATTCAGCAGATTGGAGCTAGGCCTGACAAGTTCCATGTCTCCCAAGTTCCCGGGTGATGTTGACATTGCTGGTCTGGGACCACACTGTGAGACAACTGCTGTAAAAATGTAACTCGGACCACAAAACCCCACTTAAATGGCTTTACGTGTGTATAGAAATCCACCTCCTATATACCCTGGCCCCCCACTCCCCTCTGCTCCAGCTACACCGCCTCCTGTCTGCCTCTTGACCACTTAAAGACCTTGGCACTGCTGCTGTCTCTCCCCAGAGGGATTCTCCTTTAGTTCTTCTCTTGTCTGGTTGCCCCTTAATCTTCTAGGCCCACAGAAAAGTCACCTTCTCAGAGAGGCCTTCCCTGATTGCCCCATCCAGGCTGTGCCTCACCTTCCCCTCACCCCTTATTCTCTATCTTAGCAACCTGTTTGTTTCCTTTCTAGCACCGATTACAATTTTCAATTATTTTATCTGTCTGCTCACTTATATGACATCTTCCTGTCTGCCATAATGCAAGTTGTATCAATGTGAGGAAAAGGGCTTTCATCTTCTTCTTCAGTGCCTGGCACATAGTAGGTGCTCAATGAGTGGTCACTGAGTGAGGGAGTGAAGAGAAACACAGAAGCAGAGAACGTGAGGCATAGACATAATAGTAATAATGGAAGCAGGAGCCGTCTTTTCCCCTGAGAGGTTGCCGTGTGCTGGTCTTTTGATATTACATCTCTAATCTACACAAGGACCTGGCAAGGTAAATGGTATCATCTTCAAGGTACAGATGTGGAAATGAAGACCCAGAAAGGTAGAGAAACTTGATGAGGCCACACAGCTGGGAACCCAGGCTGCGTGCTTGCACATTCACTGTAAAAGAGGGAAGGAAGGGAGGGAGGGAGGGAACGAGGGAAGGAGAAAGAGATGGCGGGAGGGGCAGCAAAGGCAGAGCTTGAAGAACCCTCCCCTTGGGGAATTTTTAACTCTAAACTCTTAGCCAAGGAGAAAATAAAAAACTGGGCTGAAATCAAAGAACCCCTGCCCTACTTTCCAGCTCTCTGATCCTCCCGGTATCTCTTCAGAAGAGAATGATCAAGCAATGACGGGTATCTCAACTTCAAAGATGTTTTCGCAGCTTGCCCAGAGCCTTTGGACGAAAAGCCTGGATAGGAAATGATAAAGGCAGGACCTGAATCTTGCCCTGCTTCCTGCTCAGCTGGCCCTCACCTCCACGCATCACACCTGGGAACAGCCCGCTCAGCTTCCATTTGTGGCCACCGTCTCACGACTGTATTAGTTAAGGTAACACTAGATGCTAGAACAGACAGCCACCTCCCTCCCCAGACTCAATGGCTTGACATGACAGAAGTTCATCTCTCCATTAAAGTCCAAAATCAGTGCTCCTGATGGGGGGACGTGTCCTCCTCTTGTGGCTGGGGAAAGGGACAGACTATGAGGGTTTCGTGAGCCAGGCCTGGAAGCTGTGCACATCATTTGCACTGCCAGACACTGGCCAGAATTCCGTCACGTGCTCATACTTAACTGCAAGGGAAGCTGGGCAACAGAGCCTAGCCGTCAAGGTTAGCCAACAGCCAGCCAGTCTCTGCCTCATGCCCTGAGCTCTGTGATAAGCTCTCCACCCCAGTGCACCTCCTCTCTCTGATGACAGAATTTCTACAATCGCAGAGAAGACTACAAATGCAACCAGTCCTAGGAGAGGGACAACCTTGATCTTAAATTCACATCACAGAGGAAATGACAGGTGTTCAGTGATCCCCTGAGAGGAGGCTGGAGGTTTGGGGAAGGACAAGGAAGGAAGAGGAGGCTAGATGCAGTTTGCTCAAGTCCAGTCTTGGCTAAGAGAGCACGACAGCTTTGCCCACCATTTTGGTGTGGTTTCCAAAGTCTACCTTGACTTCACTTTTAGATTTTTCAAAATTTCACTAACTGAGCAAACATTTATTATCCCTTGTTTTGCAGACATAGTCCTAGGCACTTGGGGTACCAATAAAGAAATAAAGAATACGACGTAAGCCCTATTCTTTATCTCGTTGAGATTTTAAAAATACCTGTGATACAAGTTGGACACAAATAATATTCAAGATTATATTCTACATGTGCCATAAATGATCTCATTTAATCTTCACAATAATCCTATGAGGTAAGTACTATTACTGTCTCCATTTTACAGAGATGAAAAATGAAATAAAGATGAAATAATTGTCCCAAGTCCCACCACTCTAAAGACGCAGGAATGAGTCTTAACTATATTATGCTGTACCTATTAAACTACAGGGCTGTATGCATATTGACATAAGCACAGGCATAATGCAGTCAGCTTTAGAGAAGAGAAGGAGGTTTGGAGTTCTAAACAGTTACTGAATCCAAGAACAGGTTGAAACTGAGCTCAAGTAATTGCAAGATGAGCCTGGAGCGAAGCAAGCTGGGTGGCCCTGGAGGAGATGCTCTTGCTTCCTGTTTGTCAGTTCCCCCTTCTGTAAAAGAGGGAGCTGGCTCAGATGATTCCTAAATCCCTTTGTTCCTGTACAAGCAGCACCACCACTGGGAAGGGCAGAAGTTGTCATCAGGCAGATTCAGGTTCTTTCTACCTATCTGAGCTTTTGTTTTCCCACTTGTGAAACTGGCATTGGGTCTGATTTGCTAATTTTTCTTTCCCTCGTGTCTGGCACAGGATATATAATAGGAGTTCAATTAATCCTGGTTCCCCCCCTTCATCTCGCATCTGATTACAGATGGCAGGAATCGTGGGAGCAGAAGGCAGATCGTGGGAGCTGCTTCTAAGAGTGCAGAGGGTATCTGAACCTCCATGCTAGGGAACCAGGGGCATCCAGAGAGCAGCTGAGGACCAAGTGTAACACCTGCCCCATCTTCCCCACAGTCCACGCCCTTTTCCATCAAGCCCAGGGCAATTTCCAGTCCCATGAATCTGGATGCCCACAGATCTCTCAGAATCCCCCAGAAGCAGGTTCAGGACTTTGGGGTGGAGGGTGCAGCGAGATGAATAGCAGATGTCCCCGCAGGCCTCCCCAGCCAGCCTTCTTCCTTACGAATACTTCTGGGACACTCCCAGGAGCTGTGCTCGCCTGGCAGATACTGAATAAGGCAGAAGGAGCAGGGAGGAAAAGCAGCGTCGTGGAACGGTTGCCTGGTTACATGGTAGTCTGGGTTGCAAGGTCTCCTCCCCTGGAGGCTGAGGGTGAGGTGCTGAGCAGGGGAGCGGCGGGGAGGGGTACAGCTAGCATCAGCATCTAGATGTGGTGCCTTCCTTCCCCCACCTCCAGCTGCCCACAGGCCAGGCCAGGACAAGCGGACCAGCCACGTGGGTAGGGAGCCTCGCTCACTCGCTGACCAGCTGGAGGACTTGGGCAAGTTGACGTAGCCTATCCCTGCCTTCCCTTCCTCACCTTTCAAGTGAGTCTAATAATAGTACACACCTCACCGGGGTCCAGCAAGGCTTCCAAACAGATAATGCAGGAAAAGGGCCGAGCACGGGGACTGGAACACAGTAGGCTGACCGTAAGAAAAGCTAGCGCTGTCCAGCCAGAGCTGGAGGCTGATGGAGGGAGCAGTGCAAGTCCCGAGTCAGAACAGGCTACCCAATGTGAGGTCCCAGTGCAAACTGCAGGGCCCCTCGGTCAAAAAGCAGGAAAGAGGTGCTTCCATTAAAGGCACTAAAACAGAAAGCTTTTTTTCTTTTTCTCCTTCGGCAGTCTCTCAGGATGACAGTACTTTCTGCTTGCTACTTAATGCCATGGGCGTGGGGAGAGTGCACACCTTCACAGGCACCCAGGAGCCCACCCCGCAGCCTGGTGTGTGTGTGCATTGCCCATTAGCTGCCCGGGTCCTGGGGGAGCAGGATAGGGAGTTAGCATCTCCCTTTCCCACAGGCCTTCCATCCCAACCCGTGGTGGACAGGTGACACCAAACATGGCAATCTCTACACCAGGGTGCACTAGGCACCTGAGTCAGGGTCAAGAGAAACTCACTCCTGCCGGGTTGCCCACTGAAAGCACCATGGTGCTGCCAGCCTAGGGCGGGGACGGCTGTGGTCATGCTCTCCCCTGAGATGCTCTGGGGTACGGGCGGCAGCCCTCCCCATGCCCAGGCCCCTGATGGGGATGGGTGGGGGGAACGGGGCTGGAAGAGCAGCGGGGAGGGGCAGAATGGGCCAGTCCTGGGACAGCAGGGAAGCTGGGGGCTGAGAACCCAGCTGGGGAGGTAGTGGGAGGTAGGGCTTCACGTGAACTGAGGTTCCCAACCCTCGGTACAAGCTCCGTTGTCCTACCGGACTCAGCTTCCAAACCACAAATTTAAACATTAAAATGATTCAAGATGTGACAGCAGGCCATTCAATTCCAAGTGCGGGTCCTGGTCTTACACCATCACAGTGACCCTGAGCTCTGATCCTGGCTGTCACTAACTCCCCCTCTCTAGGCCTTGGTTTCCTCTTCTCGAAATGAGGTGGGTGAGGGGATGGGGCTATGTGGTTTGTACATCCCCTTCCAGCTTCTATATTGTATAACTTCTGTCCCACTGACATGCTGTGTAGCCACAGGCAAGTCCCTTTCCCTCTCTGGGCATCAGTCTTCCCATCTGTGAAGTGGGAATTCCTGAAGCACCCTTCCAGGGTTAATGCTCAAAGACATGCCTTTTCTCCTCCCCTCCTTTGTTTGAGGGGACTTTTCCTTTTGGAGGAGGAAGTAAATATTTGGGATATTTCTGGTCTCTTCCTTCTGCCCAGGAGGGAAGTACAATCACCTGTGTTATGAATTGAATGTTTGTGTCCCCCTGTGAGATAATAGAAAATATACATTGGTCTCTCCCCACAGTTCCTGGCACAGAGCTCTTGAAGCCCTTGTAACTTCCTAAGTGATAAGTATACTAAGGGCATCTTTTGTTCTAATATTTGGTCTTTGGCTCCAGTTCCTGACACAGGGAAACTCTTGTAATTTCCTGGGTGATAGGACTGTCTTTTGTTCTAATGATGTAACTCTGGGTGGGTTCCTGAGTGGCTCCTGGATGGGGGCTGCTCACTATAAAGGCCAAGCGGTGATTACAAGCTTGGAATTTTCAGCCCCTGGTCCCACCATCCGCCAGTCTCTTGAGAAAGGAGAAAGGCTAAAAATGGAATTATGATCGATCACACCTACGTGAGGAAGCCTCCATAAAACCCCCAAAGTGCAGACTTTGGAGAGCTCCCAGGTTGGTAAATGCACCCCTGTACCAGGAGGGTGACACACCCAACTCCACGGGAACAGAAGCTCCCGTGCTCAGGATCGTCCCAGACCCCGCCCTATGTATCCCTTCATCTGGCTGTTCATCATATTCTTTAATAAACTGGCAAACATAAGTGTTTCCCTGAGTTCTGTGAGCTGATCTAGCAAATCACTTGAGCCTGAGGAGGGGCTCATGGGAACCTCTAATTTGTAGCCAAATCAGGCAGAAGTTGTGAGTCACATGAAACGGCGACTGGCATCTGAAGTGGGGGCCAGTCTCGTGAGACTGAGCCCTTACCCTGCGGGATCTGACGCTACCTCCAGGAAGGTGGTGTCAGAATTGAGTTAAACTGTAGGACAGCCAGCTGGTGTCACAGAATTGCTTGGTGGTGGACCGTCCCCCACCCAAGCATTTGGTGACCGGAAGTGTCAGAAGTGAGGTGTCCTGTGTGAAAGTAAAGGAGAAAGATGCAGGAGGAGAACTGTAGGCTTTTCCACTCAGCCCCCTTCCCCCACAAACCATATGTTGAAGCCCTAACCACCACCGTGAGGGCATCGGGAGGTGGGGCCTTGAGAGGCAATTAGGTTTAGATGACTTCATGTGGGTGGAGCCCACCCTCACCTCACTGATGGAATTAGCGCCCTTTTAAGAAGAAGAGACACCAGAGCTTCCTCCTTCACTGTGTGAGGATACAGGGAGAAAGGGACCATCTGCAAGCTAGAAAGAGGGCCCTCACCAAGACTGAATCTGCCGGCACCTTGACCTTGGACACCCCATCCTCCAGAACTGTGAGTAACAAATGTCTGTTGTCTAAGCAGTCCAGTCAGTGATATTCTGTTACAGCAGCCTGAGCAGACTGATACAGCCTGTAAGGAAGGCTCACCAACCGATGGAACAGAAGGGCAAAGAAAAGCAGGTCATCAGAGAAGTGGTGAGACAGCAGGCAGCACTGTGAAGTGACTCATTCATTCATTTACACATTCATTCATTCATTTGCCTGGACACCTGCAGCAGCCTCTACCCCATCTCCCGGCTTCCACGCTCTTTCCTCTCAATCCACTCTCCACACAACAGCCTAAGGGAGCTACTTATATGATAAACAGAACTGTGCCCTTCTCTCCTGAAAACCTCTATCAGCTGGGGTTAGGTTCAACTGTGATAGACAACTCACACTGATAGTGTCTTAAATAAGACAGACGTTTACCTCTCTCTCACAGAAGCATCTGGCGCTGTTAAGGCGGCACGATGGTCAGAATCCAAGCCCCGTCTAGCTGGTAGCATGGCCATCCCTGGCTTCCATTTCCAAGGTTACTTCAAAGTCCAAGATGGTGCTAGGGCTCCAGCCATTGAATCTACATCCCATAGGGCAGCAAGGCTGGGGGGACACTCCATCCTTTCAAAGATACTTCTCAGGAGTTGCATACACCACCTCGGCTGACATTCTAGTGGCTAGAGCTTAAGTCACATGACCATACCACCTACACAAGAGGCTGGGAAAAGTTGTCTCTATTCCAGGCAGCCATGTGCCCAGTTCAATGTTGTGGGTTTTATTAATGAGGAAGATGGGGGTGGGGGATGGATACTTGGAAACCATTGATCTTTACCACACAATCCTTCCACAGCTTCCTTCTGCCCTCAGAATAAAACCTATACTATGCCCCAAATGGCCAGGCCCATTTTCCTACCATCTCTCCTCCCAGCCTCCTTCCCTCAACATGTTGCAGGCCCACTGGCCTACTTGGGGTCTCTCAAAGGCCAAGGCTCTTTCCCACACAGGGGTATTTACCCATGCTGCTCCCTCAGCCCTGGGACACCCACACGCTGCTCTATGCGGGCTGGCTCTTTCTTCAGGCCCCAGAGAGGCCTCCCTACCACGCCATCTAACAGAGCTCCCCTCATCCTTCTTTCTTGACTCTGTTTTTCCTTTGTTTCTTTATAGCAAGAATGACATCTTAAAACTACTCTATTATCTGATTTTAAAACAACAACAAACAGACCAACAAAGCCATGAATCCCTGCACCAAATGCCTACCTTTTTGGTTGATCTCTGCCATTAGAAAGGCAGCTTGACGAGGGGAGGGTTTGTGTCTGCTTCAGAACTGTACCCCAGAGATTCTCTGAGCAAATATTTATTGCTCTCCCACTATGTACCGGGAACTTAAAAGACAGGACACAAATCCAGGCTTCTTCTCAGCTGCAGAGAGGCCACGAGATGAGACCTGGGCTCCATCTGTTGGAGAGGAGCTGAAGGGGGCAGGGAGGTAGAGAAAGGAGTCCAGTAAGCCCCTAATAACAGCCCTGCAGCAGCCAGGCTTATGGTTAGGGTCCTTTTTTGCCTCCTTTCTGGCTCCATCCTACGTCTCCACCCGCATGTTAATGACCTACTGTTACCTTTTATGGCCTGTACTTTATTCCTTATCCTTGTAAGAAGCTTTATACCCTTTCTGGAGGAGGGTGAGTGTATAAACAAACACACACGAGATAAAATATACAAGGTACTTGGGGGTCTGCAGTATCCAGGAATAGAAGCCTACTCTACCGCAGTGCCAGGCTCCTCCTGCGGACCACAGAGCCCAGCAAACACCCAGCCATCGACCTGCCAACTCCTCTGGGGTGTCTTTAAGGGCTTCAGCTGGGTGTGTCCAGAAAGCAACTCACAGCCCTTTTCAGGTTGCTCTCCCGCAGTCTTGGTGAAATCAACTGTCTGAGGCAGAAGCCCAGGCGCTATCCTCAGGAGGTACTGTGACACAGTGGTGGGAACGGTATTACTGGACGTCCGAGGCCAGGTCATCCACTGTGGTGGGGCTGTCCTGTGATTATAGGACATTTAGCAGCATCCCTGGCCTCCATCCACGAGATGACAGGGGCACCCCCATCCCTGAGTTGTGACAACCAAAAATGCCTCCAGAGGCTGTTCAACGTCCCCTGGGGCTAAACTGTCCGGATTGAGAACCACTGGTTTAGAGCAAGGATTTAAACCTCAGACTTTGTGGATTCAAAGCTTAACTCACCTGTGGAGTGTGGGGTCAGTTACTCCATCTTTCTGTGCCTCAATTCCCCTTCTACAAAGTGAAGCAACTAACAGTCTCTCCTTCATAGATTAAATAAGCTGATAAGCGTAGAGCACTCAGGATGGCGCCTGGCGCAAAGATGTGTTATGTTAGCTGTTACTCTTAGTTTTGGAATTGTTCCTGACTCCTCAAGCCCATCCATCACCATTTCCACATAATTTTACTGTACAAATATCGCTAAAATCCATTCACTGTTCTCCATCATCACCCTTCTCTTGCCTCAGCAACTCTTGCCTCTGATTAAAGACTTCCTGTAATTCACTCTCTCCACAGAAATGAGTTCGATCTGTTCAAACCCTTCTGTGGTTAAAACCAGTCACAGAGTTCCAGTGTTTTTAGGAAAAAGCCCCCCACAGCCTAGAGATTACAGAATGACCCCTGTCCATCTCCAGAGCCTTGTCTCATAACTTCATCTCCCCTGTTTGCTAATTCCAACCACAATGGTTTTTCTCTCCATTTCTCAAAAATGCCATTCTGGGCTTCCCTGGTGGCGCAGTGGTTGAGAGTCCGCCTGCTGATGCAGGGGACACGGGTTCGTGCCCCGGTCTGGGAAGATCCCACATGCTGCGGAGTGGCTGGGTCCGTGAGCCATGGCTGCTGGGCCTGCGCGTCCGGAGCCTGTGCTCCGCAACGGGAGAGGCCACAACAGTGAGAGGCCCACGTACCGCAAAAAAAAAAAAAAAAAAATGCCATTCTCCCTCCTACCCCAAGGCCCTCAAGTGTTCCAGACCCTCTAAACTGGAACCTCAAAGGCAGTGACGGTGGGAGTTTTCAAAATAAAGACAGGCCGCTGCCTGGGAGGAGTAGAAAGGATTTACGTGACTGAGCCTGGAAGGGCTGCCTTGTTCAGTGGGGCAGTGTGTGCACTGCACACTCAGCCGAGGGGGCCAGTGGAGTCTGCAGTTCACCCCAAGCTCCACTTGCTAAGCCACACCCTGGTGCAGAGCCATCTGCTCACCAAGCTGTTTGTTTCTGGAGCTGCATTCTCTGAAAAGGACTGTCTTTTGCTAATTTGCAATGAAGATGCCATACAGTCAAGTATCAGCTGTACAGTCAGAGCACACGGTAGGTGATAATAGAAGAGCTGTATTTTAGAAGGTACATCTCTTTTCTGTTACAGGTACATGAAGTTGCCAAAGACAAGGGAAGAGACCAATTACGCCAACTGCCAGGCTCTCCCATCTTCTCTTTCTTTCCATACCTAGAAAGTAAACTGTTTCCACATCTCTGGTACTAGTTCAGAGTTGAGGCCAACTTGAGAAAAACTGCCCCTTATCCAGTGCATCCAGCAACTGGATAACTCTCAAGCCTTGGAGTGATGCAATTAGCAAGTTTCATAATTAAATTCATAGTAAAATGCCTCTGGGAATTCAATCTTTTTTTTTTCAATTAACTATTCTTATTAAACCTCATTCATCTGTCTCATAAAAATTGTAAACTAGGGCTTCCCTGGTGGCGCAGTGGTTGAGAGTCTGCCTGCCGGTGCAGGGGACACGGGTTCGAGCCCTGGTCTGGGAGGATCCCACATGCTGCAGAGCAACTGGGCCCGTGAGCCACAATTACTGAGCCTGCGCGTCTGGAGCCTGTGCTCCGTGACAAGAGAGGCCGCGATAGTGAGGGGCCCGCGCACCGCGATGAAGGGTGGCCCCCGCTCGCCGCAACTAGAGAGAGCTCTCGCGCAGAAACGAGGACCCAACACAGCCATAAATAAATAAATAAATAAATAAAAAACAAACAAACAAACAAAAAAACCTGTAAACTAAGCCTAGCCATACAGAACATACATCCTAGTAAATATAATTACCACTAAATATTTAGCCTCACAGTTAAAACATTTCAGAGCCAGAAGAGACTTCAAAGATCACCCAGAACAAACATTCACCTTAGCGATGGGCAAAGTGGGGCTCAGACATTGGAAGCAACGTGCCCTGGTTCACTCAGCTTGGAGGTGGCATTGCAAGAGGATACCCACCCAGGTCACCTGTTTGCCACCTTACTATTCCAGAGGCTATAGCAGAAAAAGTAAAAAAAAAAAAAAAAAAAAAGAAGAATCCTAATTCTCTTACCAGGCATAAAGTATAAATGAAAGCTGCGTTTCTATCTACTTGGTCTCTCTGAATACAAAGGGTGCTTTTCCAGAGTATTGGTGGGCAACTCTGCTTTGCATCTAATTACAACCATTTACAGGGACTGTTGTTGCTTTTCAGTTGCAACACATTTTGAGGTTATCACTTTGAGGGAAACACCAGGCCTGGGTTGCTGAGGCCCAGACAAAGATGCCATTTTATCACTCTCATTTTATTTAACAGGACTAAGGTCTCTGAGACCACCGAATTTTAAGAAAATCCCAGTCCTATACGTTTAGATTAGCAGAATATAAAATTAAAAAGTGGGAGAAAAAAAAAAAAGTGGGACTTCCCTGGGGCGCAATGGTTAAGAGTCTGCCTGCCAATGCAGGGGACGTGGGTTCAATACCCGATCTGGGAAGATCCCACATAACGTCGAGCAACTAATAAGCCCACGCGCCACAACTACTGAGCCTGCACTCTAGAGCCCACGAGCCATAACTACTGAGCCCACCTGCCACAACTACTGAAGCCCGCGTGCCTAACGCCCATGCTCCGCAACAAGAGAAGCCACCACAACGAGAAGCCCGCGCACTGCATCGAGAGTAGCCCTCGCTCGCCGCAACTAGAAAAAGCCCGCGCGCAGCAACAAAGATCCAACACAGCCAAATATAAATTAATTTTTTAAAAAAAGTGAGTGCTTCCCAAAAAGGGTTGACCAGAAGATGCCAAGAATATTCACCCCTTGTGTATTTAAATGGGGTCACTTCTCATAATCCATTTGGAACTCAGTGGCATAGAAGTCAGCATTTTATGACACGTACGTGTGGTATCCCCAGTGGGTGTTTATTGTGGAGCTGGAGTCTCCACCTGCCACCATCGGGCAGATCTGGGTTTAAATCCCGACTGTGCCACCTACTAACTGTCTCCCTGTGCACGTCACTTCTCTGAGCCAGTCTTCACGACTGTACATGGAAACACTAATAGCTACTTCTCAGAACTGGGAGGATAAAATATTCAATAATATAATGTACAAGAGAACTCTGTGAGCACTCCAAGGGGAGCTGAGTCCTGTTTACCCTGTTCCTCTTACAAGGCTGTGAGGTCTTTGTAAGGCCTTTGCCTCACCACACCTCGGTGTCTGCAATGCCAGGCACGGGGCCTTATATTCTAGGCTGTGCTCAACGAATATTTGTTGAATTAATTAACAAACGTATGAGTGTGGGAATGGGTTACATCTTTTCCTGTGTCTGCAACGTTAGCCAGCTGTAGTGTGTTGAATGGTGCCCGCCCCCCACAAACGATCCTGTCTGTGTCCTAAATCCCAGAACCTGTGAATGTGACAGTATTTGGAAAAAGGGTCTTAGCAGATATAATTAATTTAAGGATCTCTATATAAGATCTTCCTGGACTATCTGGGTGGAATGTTGTTTTAGTCCATTCAGGCTGTTATAACAAAACCACCATAAACTAGGCAGCTTATAAATAATAAACATTTATTTCTCACAGTTCTAGACGCTGTGAAGTCCAAGATCAAGGAGCCAGCAGATTTGGTGTCTGGTGAGAGCCTATTTCCTAGTAGTTCACAGACAGCCATCTTCTCACTGTGTCCTCACGTGGCAGAAGGAGCAAGGGATCTCTCCAGGGTCTCTTTTATAAGGGCACTAATCCCATTGATGAGGGCTCCACTCCTGTGACCTAATGACCTCCCAAAGGTCTCATCTCTAAATATGATCACACTGGGGCTTAGGTTTCAACATATGAATTTTGAAGGGACACAAAAATTCAACTTATAGCAAACTTAAATCCTTATGAGAGATAGAAGAGAAGACACAGAAACAGAGCAGTTCTTTTGAAGATGGAGCCAGAGATTGGAACAATGCAGCCCTAGGGAATAAAATCAGCCACCAGAAGCTGGAGGAGAAAAAGGAGGGACTCTCCCCTACAGCCTCCAGGGAGAGCATGGTCCTGCTGACACCGTGATTTCCGACCTATGGCTTCCAGAACTGTGAGAGAATACATTTCTGCTGTTTCAAGCCACCCAATTGGTGGTAATGTGTTTCGGAGCCACGGGAAACTCATATGCCAGCATGTGGGAGGCACTCACAAAACACTGGAAGAAGAAAAGTGAAGAGATTCCGACTCACATTTTCGTACCAACTCCTTGGACTCTACTGTATACCCAGAGCAGTTTATCCAAGTCAGGTCAGCTGTAAACCGCAAATTTGGGTGGGGGCACATTAACCTTTGAAATTCCACAGCAGAAGGAAGAAGAAATCCTGAAAAGCCACTAGATGTCACGGCTCGCTTTTCCTAGAAGAATATACTGCGTACTTCCTTACCCTGCCCTGCCCCCCAGACACCCATGGCAGATGATGCTTCTAGACAATACCCACTGTTTGCTGCTGAGAGTCAGAGGCACCCCTTAGACACCCAGTGGAGACACCAAAGAGCAGGTGGACATTCAGTCTGGAGTTTCACAGGGACCAGAGCTGGCATTCAGAACGGTTCCAACCTCCACCCTGAGCTCCACGTTTGTGTATCCAACTGATTCCCCCCACCCCATGTGCTACTTTACCAGACTTTTCCACCTCCAAATTTAGCCCCTTCATTCTTCCAGATACTCTGTTCTCCTTGATTCCTCTCTTGGTCTCAGATCCCTCATCCCACACATTGGTGTTATCCTGAGAATATGCCTAGAATCCAGTCACTTTGCACAATCTCCATTGGTACCAGAGACCACCATGCTTTCTAGACTGGACTATTTTAAGGACTTCTTCCCACTTGGTTTTTCTGCTTCTCTCACAGTCTCACTACCTTCTAGTCTCCAATTGGCAGCCAGAGAAAGCTCTTTAAAAGCTAAATCAGAGCTTCCCTGGTGGCACAGTGGTTAAGAATCTGCCTGCCAATGAAGGGGATGCGGGGTTCGATCCCACATGCCGCGGAGCAACTAAACCCGTGTGCCACAACTACTGAGCCTGCGCTCTAGAGCCCGCGAGCTACAACTTCTGAGCCCATGTGCCACAACTACTGAAGCCCACGTGCCTAGAGCCTGTGCTCCTCAACAAGAGAAGCCACCACAATGAGAAGCCCACGCACCGCAACGAAGAATAGCCCCCGCTTGCTGCAACTAGAGAAAACCTGCGTGCAGCAACAAAGACCCAATGCAGCCAAAAATAAATTAAAAAATAGATAAATAAATTTTAAAAAGCTAAATCAGGTCGAAAGGACTCCAAGCTCATTCAGAATGGAATTGAGGCTCCTTATCCTGGTCCATAAAGCAACGTATAAACTGTTCCCATCTCCCCATCTTGCCCCTTCCCTCTCTGATTTCATCTCTTCCCACTCTCCCTTCACTACACAGATGGAACCTCCTGGTCTCTTTGCTCCAAGCCTTTGCTCCTGCCTCAGGGCCTTTGTACCTACCATTCCCTCTTGTCTCTTCCATTATTCAGTGTCCGATCCAGAGTCACCTCCTCAGAGAGGCCATCTCTGACCACGTTATAAAACAGCATTCCCCCCATCATTTTCTAACTCTTCTACCCTGCTTTATCTTGCTTCTTTCCATATTGCACATCCTGCCAATAAAATGACCTTGGACACGGCACTTAAAAATTCCACACCCTGCTGAGAGATATCTACAATTTAATCAGAAATCTATAAGAATTGTGAGAAAAAAAAAAAAAGCCCGATTCTGGTCAAGTACCTGTGTCTTTTAGACCTGGGAATAGATGGATTTACTTAGAGTGAAAGAAATGCAAAAACCAACACCGTGTTCATCTGGGTGAAGAGTCGTAAATTACATGTGAATTTAAGGAACAGGGGTGAAGCCACGGCCTTTTTCTTCAGGCAACTCTGGAAAAGGGGTTCAGGTGGCAGGTGACACGTCAAAGATCTACCTGCATCACGATTATTAAACTCAGTGAACCTGAAGGCAACCTCCCAAACCGGAAGGGGCCGATATTGTTTCCTTAAAGGTTAAGCATATTTCAACCCTTAGGAATTCCCGATTAATTGTAAAAATGTTTAAGAGAATCAAATCTATAGTATTAATATTTACATATTAAATATTTTAACACCAAAACGGTAATTTTATATGCTGATTTTGTCTAGTAGAATGACGAGATCAGCCAAGCAACACCCATTTAAACTATGAAATTGAGTAATAACTGATCTTGACTTAGGATTTTAATTTAAAATCTTACTAAAATTTTATCAAGTGTTAAAACATTTAAGACACTTTAAGGATCACCCTATTTATTAGCTTAATTTAAAGGTTTACCAAAATGACTTAAGCACCTAGGAGGATGTGTCAAAAACACACAGGAGCTACTAAAAACTTAAACTGAATATAGAGAATTTATCCACATAGCTTAATTAAGTTTGCAAATGCAATCAAACATTTTTCAAGTGCCCTTAAAAATGGCTTATATGTTTTAGAAATAGATGCATAAGCTGAGCTTAAACACTTGCTTTCTTCACGTGACTTTAATAAAGCAATCATTAATTCCTAAAACCAAGATATACTTCAGAACAGTCTTTTCTGTACACACACCATGGAGGACTTCAATCGTTATTTACCTCATTTACCCCTCATTAGAATATAAGCCCCACAAGAATGGTATTTTGTGTGTTAATTCACTGCTGTACTCTCAGTCCCTAGGGCTGTATCTAGCACATAATAAGCGCTCAGGAAAAGGTTACTGAGTGGAGATAATTCTCCTTGCCCCAAGATCCTATATGAGTCTCAGGTGCTTAATATATTCTGAGAGACTAAAGCCCAGTGACAGTATGGAAGATGGCCAAGATCCTGAATGAAGTCAAACGGAAGGGTTCAGAGGCGGTCCAAGGACCACGACTTCCTGGGTCCTCTGCTCTTTAAAGGCATCTTTACTTGCTGCCCTCCTCCATGAAGTCTTCCACTGGACTCAAAGAGTACCTGACATCACTGACATGACTCAACCTTGTGAGGTTACTTTTGTATTTATTTCATCTCCTCTGATGATGGCCTGAAGGGCTCTACATCTCTATACCACGCCAGTATCCTCACATGCCTTCCAAATGAATGGATATATAAATGAAGGGACAAACAAATGGCACTTTTGTGAAGCGACTTTTGTGCCCATTGCTGCCATAGATGTTAACAGTCCAGGTCTTGCAACCAGGCTGCACGAGACCACATCCCAGTTCCATGGTGTGGTGGTGGTGGGTACCCTCAACCCATGTTTAAGAAATATTATGAATTCTTCAACCTTTAAAAATAAACTCTAGCCTCAATCTGCTACCAGACAAGATGAAGGGAAATGCTAAACTCAGGATGCCCCTGGAAACATTTAAAATTGTTTGTTTAAGATATGTCAATAGATACCTGCAAATGTAAAGACTTACCGGGACATGCAGGCCTCTGGGGGAAGAGTTTCAATGTGGTTTACATTTCAGCTTCGATATTTATAAACAGAATGAAATCCGGAGGGAAGCAGCCCGGGAAGATAAGCCTTTAGGTAAATAGTTTGGGAGGTACCAGAGGCTGCTTCTGGGGATGGGCCATTAGGGCTTAACAATGGGGGTGGCTGGGTAGAGCTGGAGAATAAGTTGAAATGGAAGGAGGAGAAATAGAAGAGACCAGGATTTTAGACCAGGGCTTCTCAAGTTTTAAAATGCACACAAGTCACTTGGGCATCTTGTTAAATGCAGCTTCTGATTCAGTAGGTCTGGGCTGGGGCCCAAGAAGTCTGCATTTCTAACAAGCTCCCAGGTGATGCCAGTGCCGCTGGGCCATGGGAAGCATTTTGAACAGCAATGGTCTGTGGTAGGAAAGCATCATACACCCCTCTAAAAACATTAGTACGACAAAACAACCCCCCCAGAAACCGAGAAATACACACAGTGCTGTATCTATTCTCATTGGGTAGGTGTCTTAGAGGCTGTCTCTTAACATAAACTACCTTGAAAAAGTGCTGATAAGATTCATTTATTTGCTTAACAAATATCTATTGAGCATCTACTAAGTGTCAGACGCTGTTCCAAGTTTTTGGGGTACAGTGGTGAGCAACCACAACAAGGTCCCTGATCTCGCAGAGTTTACATTCCAGTATGGAAAATCAGACAAAAATCTCATAAACCCGTATAGAAATCCACAAGCTATAAAAAGATGAAATGGTCTCAGGTTGGGAGAAATGCCAAAAGTGAATAAAATAGGGTTACAAGTTAGAGGCTGGTTTGGGAAGGAGGGCTGTCGGGAGAGGTGAGAAGTAACCAGCCATGCAAAGTTCTAGGGAGAGAGTGTTCCAAGCAATAACAGCCAAGGTCCAAATTGAGAGTTTGGCAAGTGTGAGGGACAGTAACTCAGTGTAGCTGAGTTGCAGTGACCAATGGGGAGAAAATTGGCCCTGAGCCAGATAATGGTAAGGAGCTGGGATTTCATTCTAAATGGGATGGGGTGTCAGCAGAGGAGTGATGTGAATATTTTAAAAAGACCACACTGATCAATTATAAAATCACTTGCAGTGGCACAAGCCATTATGTACTTCCTAATAAAACAGAATATGAAAGACACAACATCACTTATGAAATAGTCTCCTGGAATATAAGTACTTAGATCCAACATCTAGTTTATACGAACGACAGGAGGTAGAAGAACAAGTTCAAAGACATCACGAGAAAGCACTTAGACAAACCCAGAAGGTGGGACCACTGGCCTCCTTTCTTTTGAACAAATCAGTGGCATGAAAAAAGGGAGTGGGGTGCTTCAGACGAAGAGACAGTTAAAAGATATCACAATCAGATTTATACAATATATGGATCTTACTTGATCGTGGGTCCAAGAAACCATCTATAAGGTGACATTTTTTAAAAAAATAAATTTATTTATTTATTTATTTTTGGCTATGTTGGGTCTTTGTTTCTGTGCGAGGGCTTTCTCTAGTTGCAGCAAGCGGGGGCCACTCTTCATCGCGGTGCACGGGCCTCTCACTGCCGTGGCCTCTCTCGTTGCGGAGCACAGGCTCAGTAGTTGTGGTGCACGGGCTTTGTTACTCCGTGGCATGTGGGATCTTCCCAGACCAGGGCTCGAACCCGTGTCCCCTACATTGGCAGGCGGACTCTCAACCACTGCGCCACCAGGGAAGCCCGTAAGGTGACATTTTTGAAACAACTGGAAACATTTTAAGATGGAAACAGGATCTTAGGTAACAATAGGGAATTCTTTTAATTACTTCAGATGTAATAAGGCATTGCATTTAAGGAGGAGAATGTCCTTACTTTTCATAGATGAATATCGAAGAATTTACGAGTGAAAACTCATGTTTGAAATTTGCTTTAAACATGCTTTGGATGAATAGAGAATAGCCAAAGTGATGGGATGTCACCTCCGAGATTAGGTGATAAAAGCCCTGGGACTTCCATCTTGTTGGCATTCTCTTTCTGGCTCTTTCCGCTGGTTCACTCTGATGAAGCAACTCGCCACGTCATCAGCTGCCATAGGGAGACATCACTGGGCAAGGAACTGAGGGCAGCCCCTGGCCAATAGCCTGTAAAGGACTGAATCTTGTCAATATCTATGAGAGTGAGCTTGGAAGCAGATTGCTCCCCAGTCAGCCTAGAGGTGTCTACAACATCCCTGACTGTAGCCTGTAAGAGACCCTAAAGGGGTCTCAGACCCAGCTAACCATACCTGGAGTCCTGACCCACAGATGCTGCTGTGACATCACACCAATGTGTGTTAACTTAATAAGTTCGGAGGTGATTTGTTATGCAGCATTAGATGATAGACAGATATATAGACAGATAAACAGATATATCAATAGATTAACTATATACCATTATTATAGAGATTTACCATAATTCATTTAACTAATCTATTATTAATGGGCATTTAGGTTATTTCCGAGACTTCTGCTATTATAAATAATGCTGTATTACACACGTATTAGTCCACTCATACCTTTAGGAAAGCATTCTTTTTTTTTTATTGAGATATAATTGACATGTAACATTCTATTAGTTTCAAGTGTAGGACATAATGATTCAACATTTGTATACATGGTGGAATGATCACCACAATGAGTCTAGTTAACATCCGCCACCACAGGATGATCTACTCTCTTAGGAACTTTCAAATATGAAATATAGTATTGTTAACTATAGGTTAATAATTAAGGTACACTCCTACTTTTGAGAATGATTAAATTATCCTCCAGAAGTTTCACCAATTTCTATTGCAAAACACTGCTGAAAAGCATTGCAGAGGTAGAGAACACTCGGGCAAATATTGAGTATTATCAATTTTTCCTCACTTGATAGATGAAAAAAATTATCCTTGATGTTTTAATCTATATTCTATTGATTTATGAACGAAACTGGGCAGTTTTCATCTGCTTGTCATTTTTTTAATTAAAAAAAAAACAGACTGCTTGTGTCTTTTAAACATTTTTCTTCAATTTTCTTTTATTCTCATCCTTTCTCTGTTTTATTTTGTTTGTTCATTTTTCTTCAGTAAACACTTATTTTTTAAAAACAGCTTGCTCATCATCTTTGTAAACGGGAATAATGCCTTAATCTGGCAAACATTTTCCTCCCAGTTTGTAATTTATCTTTAGGCCTTGTTTATGGGTTTCCTTGTTTTCTTTTTGTTTTTGTCTCTAAAGGTTTTACTTTTATGTGGTTAAATTGCTAATTTTTCTTCTTTATAACTTCTGGGATTTGCGTCATTTCCAAAAATAATAATCATCTTAGTGGAAGATGCTGGTAATGACAAGGATGACGATGGTGATGATGGTGGAGGGAGGGAGGGGAAGGACGATATTTACTTCCTTTATTGTGGGCCAGTCACTGTTCTAGGAGCCTGATGCACATTATTGCACTTAATCCCTGAATTGTCTTCTGAGTTCAATGCCATTATAACTGATGTACAAATGAGGAAACTGAGTTCTAGGGAAGTAAGCAACTTGTCCAGATTTTAGAAACTGCACTCTTCACCACCACACACTTGCAAAGGCTGTTTTTGATGCTGTTTCTCCATGAGTTTATGCCAACACAGAGCCCTGTGGTCTGTGACCGCCAAGCCAACTCCACTTCCTGGGTGCTGGGGATGATTACAATGCTTTTTCATTACCAAGGAAACCTTTTATTCCACAGGAAAGTGGAGCCATAAATGATTGAGCGCACACAAGGAGACAGAAATGGAAATCGTTGCTAAAAACCAGCTCCTACCTGAGCGACGGATTAGGACTCAGAACAGAAGCATGGCCTTTTGGAATTGCTCACATCCTGTACCAATTAAGCGTTTGGGGAAGCCGACAACGGCTTCCTGATGTGGAAATCACTTTGAAACGTGTAGGCTGGTAGTTAAAGCCATTAGTCCCACTTGGGCTTCAAGGACAACTACAAAGAAAATATTTTGTAAATTGCACAAGAAGCATGGATTTGCCCGATCCCTGGGTTAGCCCAAAGTGGTCAAGCAATTGCTTTTAACACTTTATTTCCTAAGTGGACTAATACCTGGGGAGATGGAAAACAAACTTGACTTCAGACAACATGAGGGCTTCTTAAAAGCCGCAGGTCTCTGCACCAGACAGCTGCTGAGTGAAGAGCTTGGCTCTTTCCTCGGACAAAGACTTTTTATTTCAGGCCCAAGTTCTGGAGGGGGGGGCGGGCAGGGGGGATGCAAATGAGCCCAGAGCCTCTTGCCTGACCTTTCCTTGATGGAATGGGGATGGCTGCTCCAGCGGAAAGGACACAGAGGCAGCATTTCTAAGTGTTGCTCAGTCATATTAAAAGTTGAACCCCAAAGACAAATGGAACAGGAGCAAAGTCTAACCAATTCAGTGGAAACTGACTTCATCTTAACTTCACAGGGCCTGTGGCTCTCAACTGTTGGTATCTAGTCCAGAATATATTTGAGCAATCACAGGAAATATTCCCGGCGGGACTCTTTTCTTCCTTTCTCTGCTCGCTCATGTGAAACAAGGTTCTAAATTTTCTCTTCTTTCTGCCAGCAAGCTCTCTGGTGTGACAGGTCAGTGTGTCAGGAGTGAGGAGGTATGGGCTCCAGTCTTGGTACCGTCCTTTCACTAATTTAATGCCCTGGACACAGCTGCTTCGGGTCTCGTGCACGCTGAGTGCGTAAGCCCCTGGGTTTGGGAGTCAGGCTATCAGGCTCTCTTAACCTTCGATTTTCTCATCTTTAAAATGGGAATTTAAAAAGGGGCTCCCCCATAGAGCCGTCATGATGGTTCCATGAGAGGACACGTGCAAAGCACTTAGGGCTCAGGGTGAATGGCACCCCCTGGAGTTGTGCAACGGAATAGCTCTGGCCTGTCACGTAGTGTATGAGTCAGGGTTCTCCAGAGAAACAGAACCAACAGGAGATATCTACCTATAGATATCAATATGAAATAGAGGTATATTTATACATAGATATAAATATGGACTATACCTATAGCTATGGCTATCTCTCTGTATAGATACATAATATATAATATTCTGTTCTATCTATCATCTATCTAGAAAGATTTATTTAGGGAAGAGATTTATTTTATGGCTCATGCAATTGTGAAGGTTAGAAAATCCGAAATTTGCAACTGCAGGCTGCAGAACCAGGCAAGAGTTGCTGCTGCCGTCTGATGGCAGAACTCCTTCTTCCTCAGGGGGCCTCACGCTTTCTCTCCAGGCTTTCAGCTGATGGCTGAGCCTCCGCCACAGTGTAGAGGGTAACCTGCTTTACTCAACTCTACTGATTTTTTTTTTTTGGCTGCGTTGGGTCTTTGCTGCTGTGCACGGGCTCTTCTCTAGCTGCAGCGAGCCGGCCGGGGGTGATTCCTCGTTGACGTGCGCGGGATCCTCACCGCGGTGGCCTCTGCCGCTGCAGAGCACGGGCTCCAGGCACGTGGGCCTCAGTAGCGGCAGCAGGAGGGCCCAGCAGTTGTGGCCCGCGGGCTCCAGAGCGCAGGCCCAGCCGCCGTGGCGCATGGGCCCAGCCGCTCCGCGTGTGGAACATGCGGGATCTTCCTCGACCAGGGCTCGAACCCGTGTCCCTTGCACTGGTAGGTGGACCCCCCAACCACTGCGCCACCCGGGAAGTCCCTCCACTGATTTAAATGTTAATCATATTTGAAAAATACCTTCCCATCAACATCTAGACTGGTGTCTGACTCAAAACTTGGTACCATGGCCTGGCCAAGCTGACACATAAAATTAACCATCACACATAGTAAATGTTCAATAAATGCAGTTTTATGATGCTTGGGATATAGTTCTTATTATTGTTGTTGATCTATATATCCTTTCAGGCCCCTTCTAGCCCTGACGGTATCCTCTGATACACAGCTTTCATTTACACTTTGGGAAGGGAAACAGAAAGAACTACGGTATTTTGCGAACAAGTGGAGCCTGAGGAAGGCACATACATGAAAACGCAGTTTTCTCAACTCTAGGACATGGAGTGGAGGTAAGAGTGTGGGCCAATACCTTCATACCTTTCCCACGGTACCCCTTCCCAAAGTAAACCATGGTTTCTATAGCATTTAGTCAGTTTCTAGTAGCTAAGAGATACTGAGTACTTAACACAGGCAGTGTTCCAAGTGCTTTAAATGTAGGAGCACATTGAGGCCTCACAGCAACCACGTGCCATGGGTACCATTATTATCCCTCATCCCACTGAAGAGGAAGGGGGGGGCCAGGGAGTGTACGAGTCTTGTCCCAGGTCACACGGCTAGGGAGTGAGGGAAGCAAGACAAGCCATTCCATCTTGTTCTAGAGCTTATGGGTACCAACTGCATGCTCACAGAGGACAAATACGAAGTGCTTGGGGTGACAGGGTGAAGGGAACTGACACTGCCTGGACAGCCTCACTGCTGCATGAAAGAAGAGGCTCTGAAAGGTAGCTTTCCCTAGTCTACACAGGATCACTTGGGGAGCCTATTAAAAGGCAGATTCTCAGGTTCCACACCTAAGGATACTGATTAAGCTTGGTGGTATGCCCACGAACCACAAAGGGACCCCCTGAAGTCTCCTGCCTTGGCCCAGAGTATGCTGGGGCCGAGAAGGCTCCCAGATGTGTACCCATTCTACGGTATTGTGAAACTTAGCACCAAGCACTGAAGAGATATCCTGGCTTAACAAGAAAGATGAAGAAGGCACTGTTACCAAGGGTACCTATGAAAGTTTCTATACTTAATAATGGCTCATGTCCTAGAAGGCTGTTATAACATAAAGATGGCCCTATAAGCCTGATGGCAGGTCAGATCTATCCAAGCATGAGAGAGATTCAGAATTCAGTGCACCATCACTTTAGTACCATAAGAATTCTATGTCCTGGGAAGCATATGCAAGAGCACAAAATTCTTGACAAGTTCAAAAGTCTTTGGACCAAGACAGGAAGATGTCTATATATATAAGGGCCACATGCCAAAGCCAATGAAGCAATCTAACTGTTATAGAATTTGGAATGCCGGTGGAAAAATCGCGTAATATGTAGAATTTGAATCCAGGAACATGGGCTATGGGAACATCCCTCTCTTGAAGTTGAAGTTCACTGACATAAAGGTCAGTGTGGCTCACTGGGAATTTGGACAATCACGTCAGCATCTGGCCAATCTCTCTAGTCCTTAAATGTGTGGAAAATGTAGTAGACAGAATAATGACCCCTCACTCCCACCCCAAAGATGTCCACATCCCAATTTCCAAATCTGGGAATACGTGACCTTTCTTTTGACAGGGGACTTTGCAGATATCATATCAAGGTAAGGATCTTAAAATAGGGAAATCATCCCGGGTTACCTGATGGACCCAATGCAATCACAAGGATCCTTAAAAGAAGGAGGCAAGTGAGTCAGAGTTAGGAAAAGGTGATGTGATGAAGGAAGCAGAAGTAGAAGGGGACAGAGAGACTGGAAGATGCTACGCTACTGGCTTCCAAGACGAGGGGAGGGGCCACCAGCTAAGGAATGCAGGCAGCCTCTAGAAGCTGGAAAAGCCAAGGACACAGATTCTTCCCTAGAGAACAGAGAAGGAATGCAGGTCTACTAACCCACTTTAGATGTCTGACCTTCACAACTATAAGATAATAAACCTATATTGTTTTAAGGCTGGTTTGAGGTAATTTGTTATGGCAGCAACAGGAAATAGAGAGCCGCAGAGCAGCTCTCTGCCCAGCAGAGGACTCCGGCTTTCTGAAGACCCAGGCCTGAGCCTGAAGCAGCGAGTGCCCCAGGAGCCCCAGAAGACAGGTGCTGGGCTGGTACAGGACCTGCCCGGCGGCCTTGGGGGGCATCCCAGGGCCTTGCTGACATGCTTTTCTATCGAATCCCCACCTGTTCCTATTTAATCCTCATTAAAGAGCATCTACAGCTTAAAAAAAAAAAAAACACACAAGTCTTCCCTAGATGGAGTGAGAAGAACCATCCCAGTCTCTGCTGTTCCAACTCTTATGCTCGAGGAGAACCTCTGGTTTTTACAACAGTTGGATGAGCTCACAACTTTTACTCATGCTAAGAGCAAGATTTAGAATACAAAAATGTCTAAGGGAATCAGAACCACTATTAAGATTTTTGGTTTTAGGGACATGTGAAAATTTGATAGCTTATGTAATTGTCATAATTTTAAACATCTGAAATATTAGAGTAGTAGCTTATAAGGCCAATTTAAAACATGTCATTGAGGGCTTCCCTGGTGGCACAGTGGTTAAGAATCCACCTGCCAGGGCTTCCCTGGTGGTGCAGTGGTGGGGGCTCCGCCTGCCGATTCAGGGGACACGGGTTCGTGTCCCGGTCCAGGAGGATCCCACATGCCGCGGAGCGGCTGGGCCCGTGAGCCATGGCCGCTGAGTCTGCGCGGCCGGAGCCTGTGCTCTGCAATGTGAGAGGCCACAACAGTGAGAGGCCCGCGTACCGCAAAAAAAACCCAAACAAACATGTCATTGAGTACTTGATTTTCATTTGTAATTTTAAGTTAAAACCATTCTAAATCAACTTGCCACTTAGGAGTATTTAAAAGAACTTTAAGGTCACTGATTTACGTAATATTTATATTTTTATATTTATAAAAATTATCTAAGTACTCAGAAATATTTACCTCTGTCAGATAATTAAAGGGCTTAAGACAGGAAAACTTCATTAAATATATAAATAGCATATAAAATATTTAAAGGCTTTTTGTTGAGTAAGTGACGAATGGAGAAAATATTGTTCAGAAGTTTTTAAAAAGTAATTGCTAAAAAGTAGGCTGATAAAATAAATAGTAAAATAAATAGTAAAATAATAGGATTTGTAAGCCGAACTCCAAAGCTGAAGGAAGAGCTAGGTTTTTGAACTTGTAAATGTAATAAACTGAATATTAATTGTCTTTTCTACCTACAGACACCATTTGATCTAACTGTAACTCTCCTATCAACAGCCTGCAAGGCATTTGATTCTAAATCCTAATAAAGTGACATAGTATAAGTTATATAGGAATTTTATCTTCTTTCCTTTGTAACTGAATGTCCTTCTTATTAGCACTTTAAATATTTGCTCCTTCTGTCCTTATCAGAAATCACTGCAATTAATAATGCTATAAAATTGGCTGTATCACCTACTGAACAGAAAAAACATGTGCCTAGGGCTACACCAAAGATGGTCTTCAGGTTTCAGGGGAAAAATTGATATTTGGTATTATTTAAAAAAATAGTCTTCATGGGGAAAAAAAACCCTAAATTCATGGTCTGAGGTACATATTTAAGGGGAGTAGCATAAACTTTTTAGGGCCTAGGGCCTCTAAAGGTTTTATGCACACCCTGAAAAATCACCTCTAAAATACCAGCAGAAATAAACTGCAGGTTTAATAGTGCAATGCCTAGACTTGATACCAAAATAACAGAGCAGGACCTCTCAGGCCATCTGTTGGTGGCAGAGAGAGTTTCCACACCCACTGCGGTTGGTGCCAGGCTTTTATGGTGATCCAGGGCTTTGTTAGGAGCTATGTAAGTTCATAAAGAAGAAATTCCTGACCACCCTGTTTAAAACAGCAACATGCTCACCCTGGGGCGCCAGGCATCCCTCCTTCTTCTCCCTTCTTTATTTCTCCCTCTGGTACTTCTTTACCATACTAGGTTTTGCTTACTCTTTATTACTTTTGTATGAATCAGAAGAGAAACAAACATTGACACGCTAAGGCAAAAACAGACACGGGGCTTCCCTGGTGGCGCAGTGGTTGAGAGTCCGCCTGCCGATGCAGGGGACACGGGTTCGTGCCCCAGTCTGGGAGGATCCCACGTGCCGCGGAGCGGCTGGGCCCGTGAGCCATGGCCGCTGAGCCTGCGTGTCCGGAGCCTGTGCTCCGCAACGGGAGAGGCCACAACAGTGAGAGGCCTGCGTACTGGAAAAAAAAAAGAAAAAACAGACACGTGTGAAAGCTTTGGGGCATGAAAGTTCTTGGGATTCAGGGAGAAGCATGACGTGCCACGATGGTATATGGGTGGCTATCATGGAAAATACGCTCAGATCTATTACTGGAAAAGAACTGCAGAGTGCCTTACTTGCTCATTGGTTTATTTTCTCTCTCATCTGTCACCACTAAAATGTAAGCTCTGAAGGCCAGAGATTCTTGTGGGTCTTGTTCACTGCTTGTGGCAGAGCAGCTAATCTGCCCAGGGGCCATCCTTCCCTCCTTCTTTTTAGTCATGGAAGCCCCACCTCCACTCAGCATTAGCGGGGCACATGGTTGCCAACTAGAGCACATTTCCTCTTGCTTTTAAATCAGGCTCTGCAGCTAAGCAATTGCTAATAAACTGTGAATATAGAGATTATCATACTAAGTGAAGTCAGATAGAGAAAGACAAATATCATACGATAACACTTACATGTGGAATCTAAAAAAAATGACACAAATGAACTTATTTACAAAACAGAAACAGACTGAGAAAACAAACTTCTGGTAACCAAAGGATAAAGGTGGGACTGGGGAGGATAAATTAGGAGTTTGGGATTAACATATACACACTACTGTATTTAAAATATATAATGAAGAGTGACCTACTGTATAGCACAGGGAACTCTACTCAATACTCTGTAATAACCTATATGGGAAAAGAATCTGGAGAAGAAGAGATAAATGTATATGTATAACTAAATCACTTTTGCTGTAAACCTGAAACTAACACAATATTGTAAATCAACTATACTCCAGTATTAAAAAAATTTTTTTAAGTCATTTTTTAATTTTCAGGTATTGCTTGAAAATGATTGGCCCCTTCCTGCAGACTGGACACAGACATAGTGAGGATGAGCCACATAAGGACACCACCTCGAGAAAGGCCAGGCCACAAAACAGAAGGAGCCCAAGTCCTCTGAAGACATACAGAACAGAGTCACGTAGCAGGCCCAGCTGCCTGCTGACTTCTACGCGGCGAACGAGAGAAAAATAAATGTCAGTCTTATTTTGGGGTCTCTTTCTTACAGCTCTGTGATGAACTGAACTGTGTTTTCCCAAAATTCATATGTTGAAGCCCTGACCCCAAATATGACTGAACTTGGAGATATGGATTATAAGGGTTAAATGAGGTCATAAAGGAGGGGCCCTATCCAACAGGGACTGGTATCCTTATAAAAAGAGGAAGACACACCTCTCTCTCTCTCTCTCTCTCTCTCTCTCTCTCTCAATGCTCACACCAAGGAAAGGACACAGTGAAAAGACAGCTGTCTACAAGCCAGGAAGAGAGGCCTCACTAGATATCAACCCTGGTGGCGCCTTGATATTGGACTTTTGGCCTCCAGAACTACGAGAGAATACATTTCTGTTGTTTACACTACCCACACTGTGGTGTTTTGTTATGGCAGCCCCAGTGGACTGACACAGACTCTTAGCCTGTACCCTAATACAGCTGACACTTGAACAACACCGGGGTTAATCCACCTATTACTTACTGTGTTCTCTGTATCCACAGTTCTTCCATAGCTGTAGATACAACTAATGCCAGGCCAGGTAGTGCTGTAGCATTTACTATTGAAAACTATCCACGCCTAAGCGAACCTGTGCAGTTCAAGTTTGTGTTGTTCAAGGATCAACGGTACACTGCTGCATCCCTAGTGCCTAGAACAATGATGTGCAACAAATAGTATTTGGATAAACAGTGAATAGAACACAAAGACAATATTTAATCTGTGCGGTGCTATAAAGATATAAAGAATGAACAGAATCTAATAGATTATATCTGTGCCTTCACCCATCCAAACATTCATCTTTCTATCACCCTGGTTGTATTTTCAGGCAAATGAAACCTCACCTTTGAATTCCGATCAGTGCCTTCTCTCCCACAGGCCACCCCGAATCTACCCACTGTCAGCTCCTGTTAATTTTACCACCTCTATCACTCTACAATTTTCTACCATTACAATGGTCACATCTCCAGCCCAGATCCTATTATCTCTTGCTTACTTTATGATCATTGCTTCCAAACCATTCCCTCTTGTCAGTGTAGTTGAACCTGTTGCGGAGACTTCTAATTGCTTCTCTTAAGTCTATTTCGTCTTCCGGGAACAGATCCCTCATTTTATTTAGTTTGGCAATATACTCTGTGAAATAACCCTAATTCTCCACTGCTTCTGCGGCCTAGGTGTAAGACAGGACTCAATTCTGGCTGAGCAGATATAAGTGGAATTTGTTGGGTGAAGTTTCTGGAAAACCTCTTTCACAGAGTAGAAAGCTGGGACGAGGCTACTTTTTACCCTTTCCCCCACTCCTTTATTTTATTTTTATTTATTTATTTATTTTTTTTGTGGTACGCAGGCCCCTCACCGCTGCGGCCTCTCCCGCCGCAGAGCACAGGCTCCAGACGCGCAGGCCCAGAGGCCATGGCTCACGGGGCCAGCCGCCCCGCGGCATGTGGGACCTTCCCGGACCGGGGCACGAACTCATGTCCCCTGCATCAGCAGGCGGACTCTCAACCACTGTGCCACCAGGGAAGCCCCCACTCCTTTGTTTTTGTTGCCTAGAATTTGGGAGTGATTGCTGGAGCTCTAGCAGCCATATGGAAATAGGGAGGACTGAGGAGAGAAGGAGATAAAGAAACTATGTCCCTGAGGAGTTTGTGGAGCTGCCATACCAGCCCTGGATCGCCTCTCTCCAGGCTTCTTGAATATAACAGTGAAATACACTTTTTAACGTGTAAGCCATTGCAGTCAGGTCTCTGTAATTATCAGCTGAACGCAATTCCTAACTGATACAGAACCCATGGCTTTCACGCTGTCGGCTTAAATGTGCGGATGCGTATTTTGAGTGCAGCTATAGAAAACACAATCCCGCACGGTAGACAGGAGGCATTTCAATAGCCTCATTTTACACATCTTTATCCTACTACGGTTCAGGATGCTACAGTTACTAGATGTCAGAGAAAGGACTAGAACCCAAGTCTCAGATGAAGCTGAGGGGTGACAAGGAACTATGGAACTGTGGTGTGAGCTATGGGATTTGGAGATTTTATACTTGCACACATGCATGTGCATGCAACCACATACACACACACGGAATCTCCTGTGGATATGTGTTGCTTTTGCCTGTCTCCATACCATCTACCCTTTTCTGGTAACACAACCCTTCTCTTCTGGGACAGCTGGTCTTTCAACTGAAGTTGGTGATCACGTGCCTCTAGGTGGGCACATAATCCCAGCCATCTTGACAATGTGATTGGTCCAGAAGTAGTCATGTAACCCAATCAGAGCCAAAGTTCTTTCTGAGACTGTCACTTATTCACTGTATGTGACCTTGGGCCCATGTGTATCTTGAAGGCTCTGTCTCCTTATACAAAAAATGATGGCAAGTCTATTACCTGCTCCACTTGGTGGTTCTAAGAATGAGCTAAAACGATTTAGTAAAGGGCCCCGGCATATGGTGGATATTCACTTACTATTAGCTGTTCATTAGATTTCTTTGGAAAGCTCTCAATTCCCAGGACACCGTCAGTCTCTAGAATAGAAACTACTGTTACATAATATTAACAATTAAGCCCCCAAACCCCACTTAAATCTCCTCTTCTGTTTGCTCACTTGTTCCCCATCACACAAACAAGAGGTTTCTGTCTCTAAGTTTCAGAATAACCACTTCAACTGATTTAAGTGATGAAAAGACAAACCTTGGGGACAGTCCCCATTCTTTATCTGTCTCCAGAATGACAAACACAATCAATGGGATTAAGAAAGTCTGCATTTCTTCTCAGTCCGGAAATCTTAAAAACTAGAGATATGTTCATTCCAATTTGAATCAAGAGTCCAGAAACCATGTGAAACACAAATGTTTGGATGTGGTCATGGTATTTATTCATAGTATATTTTCACACTGTATTAATAATGGAGGATAACACTTATTCATATATTGATATAACTTCCTGGAGCACTCTGGAGTTTGTTTGGCTTTGGGGAATGCTGCCAGGTTTCTCCTAATCTCTTTGGTTTTTGGAAATGGGAGGGCTCCTCAAATCAAGTGTCTGACATGGGCCGTGACCTTTCTTCAATCAGGCTGGAAGGGCAGAAAGACCACGGCTTTGGCACTTCCATTTTGGAAAGGAGAAAAAAACAGGACTTCCAAAGATGAATGGAATCCAAAGATTAATGGGCAATAAGACTCAGGCATCTTGTACTCCACAGTTCATTTCTTCTCATAAATGCCACCAATTACTGCAGCAGCCATGGACACTGGCAGGGTTTCAGGCTCAGGGCTCAAAGGCGTCAAGTCACCAGCTAATATTTTCATACAAAAGTCAATCCTGATAACTAAGAATCCGGTTCTGAGTTTCTCCAGGTGTGCTGAGGTGTCGAAGGTCACCCCCACCTCGTGCATCCTCTGTCGCAATTGTTAACACAGACACCATTTCAGAATCTTGGCAAAACGCTGAGCGGCTCTCATTTGCTTAATGTCACTCTGTAATGAAGCTGCTTGGGGGACCCTCCATTTAACCACAGAGAGACCAAGGCACCATGAACTGAAGTAAAGTATTGATAAGAATAACAACAACAAGAACAAAGTCCAACTCTCTTCCCAAAAAGGCATGTCCAAAAACAGGGGTAAACAGTTGGTCTTATTTTTTCCAAGTGATTCTGTCCACTGGAAGTTGTCCTTTAGCTTCTCCCTTTTATTAAAAGCGTTTACATTTCTGAGTCTGATGATCACTTAAATACATACAACATTAGCACCAAGGCAGCCACTTTTTTCCCAGAGATCACATGAAACTGAATAGATATTTAACATAATTAATAGCTGGTACAAACTGTGACATCACTGAATTACTGATTGGCTAATGATACGTTCCTAGAAAGGCCAAAAATATCCTCATACGATTCTTGTAGCACCTTGATGGCGGCTAGGTTGTTTTTTTAAAAAAAAATTACAGTTTTAAAAAAGTAACAATAAAACATTTACAGATAGAAAGTAAACAATAGTGTACCGTGATAAGGAAGGATCACTTTTGTCAAAGTACTACATATAACGTAGAGTACGTAAAATGCAGCGGTCTGACTGCAGGGGACAAAGTAACGTGAAAGGCAGTCATAAAAGAATCATTTTACGTACAAAAATATTACATCACAATAAATAATTTCAAACATAAATATTAAACTTTACATCATAAGGATATTCCACATTTATATACACACACATACATACATGTGAATATATGTGTGTATATACGTATATATATATGCATATGTACACACACACACACAGGCATACAAGTCCTCACACACAAACACGCTCACACACATACACCCAAATTTTAAGGTGGAGGTATTTCATCACTATCCTTCATCCATCCCATAACGGCTTCCTCTTCAGAGCACCTGAAAACAAATGAACCAACCAGGAAATGTAAATCTTCTGTCTCAAATGACATAAGTCAAGAGAAGGTAAACCATAAATTTGTACATAGAGAACTTGAAAATAACACTATTTTCTCTGGATTTAAAAAATAACACTTGCTACAAGTAACATGGAAATTCCAGGGGTGTATAGAGAATAAAATAAAAACCATTAGCCTGTGATTCCCCCAACCCGAGATAACGTTCTTCAAATACTGCTGTATTTCCTTCTAGCCTTTTTTATACATGCACGTAAATGTTGTGTATCTGTGCTCACTCGAATGTTACTGTACATAAAATACATATAAAATTTACTTTATTGGATATAAAATATATAAAATACATATTGAATGGGAATCTCTAATGGATACCTGCTGACTCTGCCTGCCTCTCTCCCCTCTTTTCTGATAAACTCCTTCTGGTTCTTTGGCAACCATCCCTCTTCCAAATGAAGCTGTCAGTCAGTCACCCAACTCTAGGTGGGTATATGATCCCAGTCTCCTGGACATTGTGACTGGTTTGGAAATGGCCATGTGACAAATCAGAGCCAGAGTTCTTGTGCAGAACAGATGCCAGAGATGAGCATTTACTTGGAGCCGTGAGCTGTAAAGATGATGTAAGCCTAGAACTGCCAGGGACCATGGTGTGGAGGAGATGATCTGCCTGAGAATGAAGACACTTAAGAAGCAAGCATTGTTGATGGATGGAGAAAGAAAGAGTCCTGATGACTCTGAGCATCTAGATCCAGCCATGCCTGAAGTCAGACCGCCGCTTGGACATCTCAGTTACTTAAGACAGTAAGTTTCTTTTTCTTTTTCTTTCTTTTTTTTTCCCCCCGTGGCCTCCTGAAGTGGAAATAATCCTAATGTGAGATCATAAGGTTGAATATGGATTTTTAATTAAACACTGACACTGATACGTAAGTGTCAACTAGGTATTCCTTTGCCAGGATCCTGAAGAGCCTAACGGGGTAATGGGCTGCTGGAAGCTTGAGGGAAGTTGTAGGAGGGTCGCCTGAGTTGGCTGAGCCCTTGTACGTAAAAGGCACTGGGATGAGAAAAAGAGTGATCAGTTCAGTCCTCTGCCCAGCAGAGGGACAACTTGCTGGCATACTATAGTTATACCAGGAACTGTCAAACTTTAACAGGCACGACTCTCCTGCGGATTTGTTAGAGCGCAGATCCTGACTCTGTAGGTCTAGAAGGAGGCCTGAGATTTTGCACTCCTAGTAAGTCCCCACGCGATGCGGATCACGCTGGTCCTTGGATCCCACTGTGAGTTACAAGCGTGCGGAAGAGTACATTAACTGAGAGGCTCTGGGGTAGGACACTCCTGGGTTATTGCCAAGGGAATCCATCTGACCTTAAGCCAGCTACTTAACTGCTGTGGATCTCAGCTTCCATCTGTAAAATGAGGATAACAGCCCCAGACTGTGGCTTCGTGGTGAGGATTCACTGAAATAACGCCTGCCCGGCGCTCAGCACGGTGCCTGACACACAGTCAGGGCTTCATGAACGTCATTTATATTACACTTGGAACACTCCTTGGCAGTATTTCTCAAAGGGTGATCTGTGAGTTACCTGCATCAGAATTCCCTGCATTAAAAATACAGGTTCTTGGATCCACCAGAGACTTAATGAAGCAGGACTTCTAGAGATGGAGCCCAGTAAGCAGCACTTTTAATAAGCACTACAGAGGAATCTGGTACAGGACGTCTAGGGACTGCATGTCCAAGAATGGAGCACAGACGGCCTCAGGCACATGAGGATAGATGAGCAGGAGAGACAAAGGTCAAATAGCACTGAGTCAGCTTCACCTGCCTAGGGGCCAACGACCCGCCCACATCTGCTAATCATTAGGCTACAGAAAGAATGAGACAGAGTCAGGGACAGACAGACACTTACCATGACTATAAAACTCGAACCTCCAGGCCAGTGCCAGAGGATGGAGCACATTTTCCACAGTAACCACCGCATTTCCCTACGACCCGGGTACCATCCTGCAAAAAGATGCATCATCTTAGTTCACCTGCTTGGCTCATAGGTTTCCAGGGCTTGCACTGGCTTTTAGGGAAATCATTCCTGTACACACAGTAGGTAGCACTTCTGAATAGAAGTGGGGCCCAACATCCTCACCATGGTCTAAAGTAGGGGCTGATGAATGATGGCCTGTGGGCCCCTGTTTTTGTATGGCCCACATCTTCGCAGATTACATCCTCTTGGAGAATGAGAAAACACTAGGGCAGAAAAACTGAAGTGTAATTTACCTGTACTTCTTCTACACAGACCATTCGTGGAGACTAATTCTTTAGTCCCTTCACACTCAGCATGGTCTTCTCAAATAAACAACTGAAAAGTCTCAGTAAAATCTACCTACTGATCGAGAACCAAAGGAAACCACTCAAAAGCACTGCTTTGCTTTTTTTAAAAAATAACTTTATTTTTATTTACTTATTTTTGGCTGTGTTGGGTCTTTGTTGCTGTGCGTGGGCTTTCTCTAGTTGTGGCGAGCTGGGGCTACTCTTCGTTGCGGTGCGTGGGCTTCTCACTGCGGTGGCTTCTCTTGTTGCAGAGCACGGGCTCTAGGCCCATGGGTTTTAGTATTTGTGGCACGCGGGCTCAGCAGTTGTGGCTCATGGGCTCTAGAGCGCAGGCTCAGTAGTTGTGGCATACGGGCTTAGTTGCTCAGTGGCGTGTGGGATCTTCCCAGACCAGGGCTCGAACCCACGTCCCCTGGGCAGGCGGATTCTTAACCACTGTGCCACCAGGGAAGTTCTTTGCTTTTTAACTGATTATTGATGTAGCTCCCAATGTTAAGAACAGCATTTATATTTTATAGTTAAGAAGCAAACCGAGAATACTACTTCTTGATATGTGGAAATGATATAAAATTCAAATTTCAGGGTCCATAAAATTTTATTGGAACACAGCCACGTTCATTCATTTCCCTCATGTCTGTGGTTGCTTTCAACTTACTACAGCAGGGGTGAGTGGTCAGGATGGCCCTTGCAGCCTCACGCTGCCACCCTGCACACACGTCACAGTGACACAGTGTAACGTGATAGCGTTTTGAGTGCCATGAGTGTTGCTATATCATAATATTTTCTTTCGTTTCTTTTATTACCAGTATATGTCAAAACAAGAAAAGAAGACAAACATAGACTTTACTATTGCACTTTATTATTTTAAGATTTTTTTTGATGTGGACCAGTTTTTAAAGTCTTTATTGAATTTGTTACAACATTGCTTCCATTTTATGTTTTGTTTTTTTTGGCCATGAGGCACGTGGGTTCTTACCTCCCCGACCAGGGATCGAACCCGCACCGCCTGCGTTGGAAGCTGAAGTCTTAACCACTGGACTGCCAGGGAAGTCCTGACTATTGCACTTTTAAGGTACAGTAGCATGTGGATTATTCTGTTGTCACATTTAGATGGCAAAGCATTGTGTTCATCATGCAATGGCACTGCAGCTGTGCTAAAAGAATACAATATACCAACATCACCACATTCAGCATGTGTCACAATATTCCCAACTCACAGGAGAGCAACGGTCAAGAATTTAGAAAACTGGGCTTCCCTGGTGGCGCAGTGGTTAGGGATCCGCCTGCCAATGCAGGGGTCACGGGTTCGAGCCCTGGTCCAGGAAGAGCCCACATGCCACGGAGCAACTAAGCCCGTGCGCCACAGCTGCTGAGCCTGCACTCTAGAGCCCACGCCACAACTACTGAGCCCACGTGCCACAACTACTGAAGTCCGTGTGCCTAGAGCCCATGCTCTGCAGCAAGAGAGGCCACCACAGTGAGAAGCCCTCACACTGCAATGAAGAGTGGCCCCCGCTCGCCGCGACTAGAGAAAGCCCCGCACAGCAGCGAAGTCCCAACACAGCCAAAAATAAATAAATAATTAAAAAAAAAAAAAGAATTTAGAAAACTTAGAACAGAATATCTCACCATAGTGTAATTCTTCACAAAAATAAAAAATCAAAATGAGTAAGAATAAAAGATGAAAATGTGTAAGTTTCCAAATGGCTCATTTGTTAGCAAAACAAATAAATGTTTTCTTTGAGTTAATGGTATCTTCTTTAATTGTAATTGCTGAAAAAATGTGTCCAGAGAAAATCAACTTGTTTAAGACTATTATCCCTTTGGTAAGACCAGTTGCTCAACAATTTAATGACATTTGGGAGCCGCACCAATAATCAATTAAAAAACAAAGCGAATAATTGGAGTGGTTTCCTTTGGTTTTTGGTGAGTAGATAGATTTTACTGATACTCTTCAGTTGTTTATTTGAGGAGACCATGCTGAGCTTGAAGTGATCAAAGAATTAGTCTCCATGAATGGTCTGTGTGGAAGTATTTCAAAGAGGTTGAGAAAACACTAGTGCAGAAAAACTGAAGTGTAATCTGCTAAGATGCGTTCACAACTAATCATGGGAAGAAATATGTGCGGAGCGGGAAAAGCTTTAGTTGGACCGATTTACAAAGCTTGTGAAAATGTAAGATGTTTAAAGCCTGTGATTATTCATTGTGGAAAATACGTGGACCTACCTGGTGTTACAGAACCGGTGGTGTTAATAATGAACTTCCTTTTCTATCATAAACTTTACCTGCATCAGTTTTGGAAATTTGGGGTCAGGACCAGAAGCTGAATACCCTGACTTATCCTAACACAGAGCAGATTGATGACTCAGCAGTGGTAAAGTTTTACTGTGATTTTGAGCTCAGGGCTGGGATTAAAAATTTTCTGAACAAGAAGAACTGTTCTCAATCACTGTCATTGAACACTTAATGGCTTTGGACATTATCTTTTGCTACTGACTTGATAATGTTTCTTAATGAATGGGAGCTAAAATTACAAGGCAAAAACTGCACTTATAGGCAAAAGTTATACTGTGGTGAAGTCATTTCAATAACTAACATTGTTTGAATCATAAATCATGTTAAGGCAGGTTGCACACTTCCCACTCTGTCAAATGTTAAAACAAGAAGCTTTATCGCTATTCCACGTACATTTATAGTGGATATATTTTCTGAGCGTGAAATACAGTTCCACCAGTATTTTTTGCACTTGGACGTAAGCGCAAAGGAAATTTTCATATTTCAAAATCCATCTAATGAGGTAATTGAGGGGCTTCCATCTCACCTTCAATTACAAGTGATTCATCTGTAATGTAATGACACGCTGAAAGGCAGATATCAAGTGAAAAGTCTAATAGAATTCTACCAACGCCTGCCAAGACATGAATACGGTCAATTAAAATGATATGGTTGTGGACAATATTAGTATTTGGCAATACCTATCCCTGCAAGATGACATTTATAAAGATGAAGTACAGAAAATCTCATTTCAGATCCGCATTAACAAATAAACATTTAGAATCAATTTTGACAGCAGAGAACACTAATTAAGCAAAATGTTGTCCTCTCTCAATATTTCATACTTTTCCTTGGTAGATCTGGATAACAAAAATTTATACTCAATTATTATTACACTTTGAATTGAATCACTAAAATTTTTATGTCAATTTGTTCTTGCTCTTGTCATATAAATACATATATAATATCAATGGTTTTTACCTCTTGGCTGGCAAAGTCTAAAATATTTACTAGCTGGTCCTTTACAGAAAAAGTTTGCTGAACCCTGGTCTCCAGCCTTGTACGGGCTGACCCTGCCTGCCTGTCTGGATTTGTCTTGTCCCATCTTTTCTCTCTACTCCTGCTCCTCCGCATTTCTTTGGGTTGTTCTTCTAACACGCCTCTTATAACACAGGGCCTTTGCACATGCTACTCCTCTCACTGGAACTCTCTTCCCTCGCCCTCTCTGTGTGCACTGGACCACCCAACTTTTGCCCAGTATATTCTTCAGAACCCAGCCCAGAGACCACTTCCCCTGAGAAACTTTTCTGACGCAGTTACCTGCTGCACAGCACCCTATAACATGGGGTAGTTCTCTCTTTATGTCTGTCTTTCCCCTAGAGTGTAAGCCCCATGATGGCAAGGCCGGTGCCTTGTTAAAATCCGAGTGTTTCCAGAAGCTAGCTGTGTGTGGCTCATGACGGTTCTAATACACATCTGGTGAATGAGTGAAAGAAGAAGGCTGAACAGGTACATTCTTCTTGGTGAACTGCAATTCAGATGGCCCTGCTAATCAGTCCCCTCAATGCTTCCCCGTGCTATGAAAAGCTCCTTGCTTCATTGTGGCACCATACCCCAGTCTGAAAATTACCATGTCATGTGAGCCACCCCCTACCCCTGACTGCTGAACAAGGTTTGGCATCTAAGGTGTTTTACATTTTCCTCTACTGGGACTAACAGTGGTGTGAACCATACTTGTGCATGCATTTCAGGATATCTTTGGGCTGTATTTGATTCATATGGTCAAACTATGAAAGTCTCTTGAAAACAATGGATACTCTCACTTAAAAAAAAAAAGAAAAAGGAGGGCTTCCCTGGTGGCGCAGTGGTTGAGAGTCCGCCTGCCGATGCAGGGGACACGGGTTCGTGCCCCGGTCCGGGAAGATCCCACATGCCGCGGAGCGGCTGGGCCCGTGAGCCATGGCCGCTGAGCCTGCACGTCCGGAGTCTGTGCTCCGCAACGGGGGAGGCCACAACGGTGGGAGGCCCGCGTACCACAAAAAAACAAAAAAAAAAATCCTCTTTAAACCTCCGTTTCCTGGTGCATCTGTAAAATGGGGATAATATGAGTCTCCCCTTATAGGTTTGCTGCAAATGAAAGGAAGATACAAAGTGCTCAGCATAGCAGTTGGCCTAATGTAGTACTCTGTAAGTATTAGCGATCGTTGTCATAAAGGTGCTTTTTATGTGTGGATTACCATCATAGCCTGTTCATGGAGGTGAGGAGCAGCCTGAGTAAGGACAAAATCGCTGATACTAGCTCTGCAATGTTCATGTTACTGCATTAACTAGGACTCAATTTGATTTAGGTAAAGCCTGAACTAAAACTTACTTCTATTACAGAATAAAAAAAATATACTGAGAAAATGAATAGCAAATACATGATTGCCATGGAAACAGTGCCTATTTCAGAGAAAAACGGTATGTTTTCCAGCACTTTTGAAGCACCCGCTCCCATACAATGAAACACTAATTGGAAAGCATTTTTATTTCTTCATTAAAGCAAGCCCTCTAGAAATCTCTTTTCTATAAATATTTTGTTAGTAGAGTTTGAGCTATTACATATAATTAAAATGAATGACCTCTGTTCCATTAAGAACAGTTTATAGGGCTTCCCCGGTGGCACAGTGGCTAAGAATCTGCCTGCCAATGCAGGGTACACGGGTTTGAGCCCTGGCCCGGGAAGGTCCCACATGCCGTGTAGCAACTAAGCCCATGCACCACAATTACTGAGACCGCATGCCACAGCTACTGAGCCTGCGTGCCACAGCTACTGAAGCCTGCGTGCCTAAAGTCCGTGCTCCACAACAAGAGAAGCCACCGCAATGAGAAGCCCACGCACCGCAACGAAGAGTAGCCCCTGCTCGCCGCAACTAGAGAAAAGCCCGCGCGCAGCAACAAAGACCCAACACGGCCAAAAATAAATAAATAAATTTACTAAAAAAAAAGGAATAGTTTATAGTTCATACTTTTCACTCCTTTCTCTGCTTTTTGCAGTCAATGTGACCAAGGTAGGTTGACTCATGTAATTTAGCAAAGCCAACACATCTTTGATTGAAATGTGCTTATCTGCATTTCTTCGGAGGATGCTGGGGATGAAACTGCCCATAAAACACAGTATTTTTTTTTCCTGACTATAGTCCGAATCACACTTATATATATGAATATATGTATAAACATCTAATCTTCTATCGGTTTGTACAGAATAAAATGCACACATCTATAAAAGGTAGTTTCACTCTACTTGTCTGTAATATGATTTTCATACTTGGTGGATAATTGGGTTTTCACAAATGAATTGTGGGTTAGGAGGCAGCTTATGGTAGATAAACGAGGACTGATACTATGCTTGCTATATGCGTGCACACACACAGGTATTTATCACGTGACCTTAACTCCACCGGTTGCAAATGAACTAAAAGATTAAAAGACAGGAACTGAGTCCATCTCCCCTACAGTAATGCAACTTTCATTAATTTTTAATTTCAAAGCAATTCTTCCATTTACAGCTCTTCCCCTAGAATAAGGAATGACCGTTGGGCCCCAAGGCCAGGTACCTCGGAAACACAGGTCCCCAGCTCTCTGTGGACCCTGCCCAGCCCCCAGGTACACGAAGCAGCATAGAGCCCTGAGGGTACCTCTCCCATCCTGCCTAACTGAACCTCCCTTCACTGTGCCTGGCTCTGAAGGCCATTCCGGAACTTCCTCCTGGACAGAAGGCCAGACAACAGCTCTGAGAAGGGGCATCTTTCTGGGGGTGGGGGGATCGTCCGGATGGGGCCTGAGGACCCTTTCACATCCTGAGCACATTCATGAGTTGAGGATGCACAGAATATCACTGGCAAAGAAGCTCAGAACGTCAACCTGTGCTCTCCAATCTCACAGCCGGGCCAAGCCCCCCTTTCTGTCTGGCTGCCCCTCACACACAAGCAGAGTAGAAACTTGGTATCCCTAAGTCAAGCCACTACAGCTGAAGCATCTGTCTCGAGGTCCATCCCTGGGTCCAGGGGGCGTCCCACATGCCTTACTCCCAGGTGAGGCAGGGCCCACATGGACAAAATCCACGTGGTGCAGTGGGGGCCAGCCAGGTCCAGGCTCAGCCTCTGCTCAGGCTGCAGTCCCTTGTCCTTCCATTGCTAGCAAGCCTGCTTCCTTCATCACCTTGACCAATCCTGCAACCTTAAGGCAAGCCTCAGGCCTATGAAAATGTTGTAACATTAACAGCTAATACTTACTGTGCCCCTGCTGCCTGCCCAGTGACATGTAAACAGCTTTATCTCCCTATTTCATTTATGCTCCACAAGAACCCAACTGGGTAAGGACCACCAGGGTCCCCATTTTATGCGTGAAGAAACGGAGACCCCTGAGAAGTTAAATAACTTGCCCAAGGTGGCAAGGCTGGTAACAGCACATCCAGCGATCTGACTTAAGGGTCTGGGGCTTAACCTCCATACTCTGCAGCCTCTGTAGGCTTTGATTTCAGTACCCTTCCAAGAATCTGATGAGAAAGCTGGAGGAACGGGATTGAACGCATATACACTGCCCAATACACAGGGGCTATTTCAATAACAAAAATCATTATTCTTATACACACACAGGCAGCCAAGAATGAACCCTGACACTGGGTCTTGTTTTTACCAGATTTGTTCCTGCTGGTGAGACCACGTTCCTGCCCTGCACGTGGTTCTGGTAATTCAGTTCTACCCTGAATGACTAGAGTTTTCCTTTAGTTTCGCTTGGGGAAAACATTTTATCGCCAAGCAGATTTGGAAAATGGAGAGTTTCGCTGTGTTTTTCTCTCTGTAGCTCCCAGCAGAAAAGTGAAGGAAAGTGAGGGTGATGATGTGACAGGTGAATCAAATCAGGGCTATTTGGAGAAGGGCTTAGGACTGGCCAGGATCTGCGTGCTGTAGAGGACACTAGCCTCGGTCCCTTAGAAGCAAGACGGTGCTCAGTCATGGTGGGAGCAGGACATTACACAGTTTTCCAGAGTGTGTTCCATGGACCACTGGTAATTCAGGGAAATTAAAAGGTATAACTTTGAAAAGAAGGCCCTGTGGTTGGTTTAACTTAGGTCAGTGATTCCTAAAATGTGATCCCAGACCAGGGTATCGGCATCACCTGGGAAACTGTTGAAAGTGTACATTTCAGGCCCCTCCCCAGGCTGGCTGTGTTTTAGCAAGTCCTGGCCCAAGTTTGAGAACGAATGATTTAGGGAAATGCTGGTTTGAATAAAACCACACAGGTTTCCCTCCTGTACACTTTATTCCACCCTAAAATACACACACGCTTACTGCGACTCTTCAAGAAGGAAAAAAAATATACAATTTTTCCCGGTGTCTTTGCCTGCGGGAGCCTATTTTCATGGAGTATCCCTAGGGGATGCTGCTCTGTGGACCGCGTAGCAGGTCAGGCACACGAAGCATCGTTTCTCGGGGCTGCTAGGAGCTAGAGAGTGCTCAGTGCTGGCTCCTGGGGATTCATAAGGAGTGTTCGACAGACCCTTGAGATTAATTTTGAGCTCAGGCTCTCTGAGCTGTCATGGAACACCAAGATTTAAAAAAAAAAAAAAAAAGTGCTGACAGGCAATTATGAAACCAATTCCCTTCAACACAGGCGTAATCCCCCAAAAGCTGGGGAAACAGCCAGCCGGTCTTGGCAGGGCAGTAATCTTTGTCTCCACAAGGTGGCGCTCCCGGCTATAATTGTATTGTTAGGTTCTGGATGAAAACTGCAGTAATGACACTAACAAACAGAATTGAAACTTAGATTACAGTTTACACAGATGGCTTTCTATATAATCATGCTTTAAGTCTGACCACATTTCGGTCAATTAATTTTTTTGTTTGTTTCTCTCAGTCACTGAAACATAATATGTAGTAGGAGCAGGGAAGAACTTAATTTCAGGAGTGTAAAGCACACATCCTAAAGCACGTGTGTTGTCTCTCAGCTCTCTTTATTCCTTTCAGTACAAGAAAAAAATTTTAATGATTAATTTATAAGCAAGCGATTTGGTCATTTAGTTAATCAGATTTGAAGGAGCTGATTGGCTTAGATAGAGAAAAGAGGGAGTGAGAGAGATTTTTCTGTTTGTTTTTTTTCCCCCAAAGACACAAATTTAACACTGGAAGCTAAAAGAAGGGATCAGGAACCTCTGAGATTTCCCCCGGACATCATAATTGATGTTCCTTCCCCTCCTTGGTGGAAGCAGCTTGACTGAGCTGTTTCCTTATGTTCCGATTTTGATAGGGTTTAGAAAATAAAAATACCAGACACCCAGTCAGATGTGAATTTCAGATAAACAACACATACTGTTTTTTTAGAATAAGTATGTCCCATGCAATGTTTCAGACATGATTAAAGTAAAAAAAAAAAAATCTTGCTTGTTTATGTGAAATTCAGATTTAACGGGGCATCCTATATTTTGTCTGGCAACCTCACCTTGGAATAACACCACACTTTCCAGTCCTCTTCTTTTTCCTCCCTTACTCACTTTCTTGAGACCGGGAGGCAGAGCTCACAGCTGAGGCAGGACTGGGGCCACAGGCCACACCCCGTAAGTTTTACATTTGCCTGCGGGTCAGGCTCCTTCCCCACATCATGGCAACTTCTAGGCTGCAAAGGGCAGTGCTTTCTGCCCCCGCTTATGCATTAGAGTCACCTGGGGAATTTCAAATTCCCCAGAGATTCCCCTTCAGTGACTCTGGGTAGGGCCCGGGCACATGCATTTTAAACCTTCCCAAGTGATTCTTATATACACCCACGCTGAGAAACAGTACACAGATCAGAGCGTCGCAAGCTGTACTGAGCTCAGGAGCCATCTGGGGCCTTGTTCAGCTACAGGTCCTGCTCAGAAGCTCTGCGGCCCCAGAAACTGCGTTGTCGACAAGCTCCCAGGCAATGTGGGTGCTCTGGGGGGGATCGATCCCACCTTGAGCAGCAAGACTTTAGAGCCTGAAAAGCTGACTTGGAGAGCCTGTGTTTCTCAACCCTCCTCATGAACTACCCCTTCTTCCAGCCCTGTTTGTATTTCAATTCTTCTGAAACAGACTGACATCACTGTCCCTAAGCTCACGTAGGTGAATTGCATGTTGGCTAATTAATTGCAAGGTGTCTGAGCCACACACTCCCTTAGAGGCTGCTGGCTACTTTCAGCTTCCTAGTTAGGCATCCTCCTAATTGCTCCAATGGTTCACAGGTTCACATCTCCAGGAAGAATTCACCAGAAGAGAAGCAAGACTCTCTGCTCCACGCACCTGTACACGCTTCAACCTTCGATTTATGTCCTAAATTTTCTTGCTGACACGTTGTAAAATGGTTTGAGGAAATGGGAAAGCACACCCGTTACTTTTAGCACCGCCGCCTCACAGGGAGGGAGGAAGGAAGAGAAAACAAAACCCAGCCCCCAACCCATTAGTAACCTTACCGGCGACTTCTTAATGTCAGAGACGGCATAATTCCCTTGGGAGATCCATCTGGCAGATTCAGTTAGAGACAGGCCGGTTCCGTAAAGGTTGATGCTAAAACGACCCTGGAATAAATGGCCAACGAGAAAGATTTTTAGTCCACGTGACTTCCCAAGCAAAGGCCACACAATAAAAGGGAACTTGGAGAAAGATATTAATTATGATAGCTACTAATAATTGAGGGTTCTTTTGGGCGGGGGGAGAGTGGAGTTGTGAACGAGGCACTTTACAGGCATCATCTCATCCATCCTCGCAAGAGCTCTCAGAAGGGGATTTTCTTTACAGAGGGGGACAGCGAGGCCCGGCGCAGGTGATTAACTTCTCCAGGAGACACTGAGAACCCAACTCACATTTTCCTGACTTCAAAGTCCTCGCTCTCAACTACCGCTATTCTGCGTCCCTAACTCTGCAATCCTGATGTTGCTTACAATTATCAGATTCCTTCAGGAACAAAATGCCACAGTGTAATTTTTCTAACAAGATCTCGCTGCCAAAGCTTCCTTGGGTTTCAGCTCCCCGCTGCGCTGAGCACGCCGAGTCCTAAGCACAGCGGGGCGGGACTTCAAAGCAGAGGCGCGTTCTCTGGAGTTGCCAGCAGAGGGCGCGCGCGGCCTGCTCTGGACCGCAGGGGACCCGCCACCGCCACCAGGCCCAGGGAACCTAGACCTCCCAGCCCCGCTCTGGGATTCCTTTCCAAACGTGGCCTCGGGTGTTTGCCTTTTTATTTCCAAGGAGACGCTGCAGCAGAGAATCTCTCTTGCTTTCTCCACTTGTCTCTGTGTCTTTCTCTCGCAAAAATGACTCCACAAAGGCATCTAAAATAGATTCTTGAGGTTTCCTACTCCACCATGAACAGTTTCGGAGTTAAAAATGTTCTTTCTCTGCAGACGTGGGTGAAGGCTTCCTCTCTGAGCCTTACCATCCGGTTCTTCGTCAAAACGGTCTTTAATAAATCAAGGAGAGCATCAAGGTGGAGACTCACATCCAATCAGAGCTAAGCGTAAATTCAGCTTTTTCACCTGATTATTACCCTGTAAGAACCTCAGTTTGTCCATCTGTAAAATGGAAGGTAATACGAGTGCCTCCTTCAGAGTAGTGTAGTGAGGGACTAAATGAAATTAGCCGTGGAGTGAACGCCTGGTACCTAGTAGATACTCAAAAATATTGATACCAGCCCTGCATTTTCTAATTGTTTTGTAAGGGTTAGTTTTCTCTCTCTAATATAACGGTGAGCTTATTGAGGGGGGGGACTTGCTATTGCTTTATTTATATCAGTTATGGTTTGTAACATGTGACTAGGTACTTGATATTTACAGTCTTAACTAAATATTACATCCTAGCTCTTCCACGAAGACTTCCAGGATTAGGTGCAACTTGGAGGTTTCCTCTCCATGTCGGTTCCATAAATACTTGCTAAACAGAGTTTATGAACTCTTTAGGAGCCTGAAATTCCACATCTGTACCCTGGGGACAAACAGGATTCCTATTCACAGAGGTGATGGGAGGATTTAGTTTGGTCTAAGTCAGTGGATCTTATCAGAGGGCAACTTGGCTCCCAGGAGAAATCTGGCAGTCTCTGGTCGTTACGTCACAGCTAGTGTGTGTGTGCCACTAGCAGCTAGTGCAGACAGGCCCAGAGATACTGTTAAATATCCTACAATGCACAGCATGATCTCACACAACAGAGAATTATCCAGCCCAAAACATCAATCGTGCTGTGGTCTGGGGGATGAAATTATCCTAGAATCCTGACTCTTCTACCTTTAGTGTGACCTCAGGCTTACCTCTCCTGAGCCCATCTGTAAAATGGGTTAATAAGACATAATCTGTGAATAAGAGTAGAAGGTATAACATACCTAGCTTATTACCTGGCACAGAGCAGGTGAAATTTTAAAAATATTTTTTGGAACTTGTTTTATGACAGTACTACACAGATGTTAGTGGTTGTTATGCTGAGTGGCTTCAGTACGCAGGTATCCGTGACCGTGGCTACACCGGAGGCTCAGCCTCCTTGCCCAGCCTCCTCAGACACGGGCTTCTACATGCTGTGTTAGCCCACCCGGCCATGTTCTTATCTTACTATCATTCATGCCCTGAGGAGGGTGTCCACACCAATCACAAATGCCCAGACCTCATTGCTGCCAAGGATGCCCTTATCTCTCCTTCCCTATCCTGTTTCCCACAAAGACTGCCTGTTCTGCCTGCATCGCAGAAGGCAGACTTGATCTGCTTTGACGTCAAAGTCCTTAGAAGGTCCAGGCTTCTAGCCTGAGGATGCCCCTGGCTGATCTGGGTGTCCAGTGTCTGAGCACGTAGCCAAGCAGACAACTTGCTAGCTAGATCTGCCCTTTCAGAGTGAGTGATAAGCAAGAGTTTTTGTCCTTATTCTCTTCCTGGCCTTTTCAGGTTCAGGGATTTGCATTTTCAGCCAGCGTCCTAGTTGATAATTAGCACTCTAAAAGTTGAGTGTCACCAGAGGAGTCAAGACCTACCCGTCCTTTCTAGCTCCAGTCTGGAATATCTCTACCCCTAAAGGCCTTACCTTCAGGGTCTAAAGGGCATGAGAGCTTTAGCTACTATCTCTGTTGCTGATTTAAAAGAGTAAAGGTAATTCAGACATGCATACACTAGATGATCCAGAAAAGTTAGCCAAAGATGTATAATACCTCTGACAAACAGAGGTTCTGTTCTCTGTTGGACAAGGGTGAATGCTGCAAAAGTCTTGTCTGGACACAGGATCAGCCAGGCGTGTCTACCATCATGGGTTGGAACTCAGACACACTTGGGATCAAATCCGGCCTCTACTGAGCACTAGTGCGGGTTTGCGTAAGTTACCCGATGTCTCTACACCTCAGTTTCTTCATCGGTCAAAAGGGGGCAATCTCATAGGCTGCTGTGGATGATTAAATACTACGCTGATTTACCAAGGCTGAGCACAGTGTCTCAAGTGTAGTAAACACTCAATGAACGCTATTAACACCAGCATCAGTAATGACAATGCTGCATCCACTGTGATCAGGATAACAAAATACGTTCTGGGTGCATCATGAGTTCACAGCTTCTGGGGACCTCCCCAAAGCAACAGCAATGGATGCGGAGGAAGAAGCAGCAGATTGTCAAACAGAGCATCCCTCTGCTTTCATTTCTCTGTGGTCATAGACCAAAGGACAAGCAGGGCTCTAAAATAGCTTGCACAGTCATGCTTTCTGCAGACTTGTCCCTGGAAAAGTGATACGAAAAACTCCCATCTTTCATCAATATAGCTGGTACTCAGTACACTTCTGAGGAAGTGAATTCTAGAAGTATCCGATATGGTTTGAAGAATGGGCTGGAAAAAATACAACTTAACCTCTCGCTGGCTTTGGTTTTCTCACTTAGCAACTGCTTTAGTGTCAGGATTTAGCAAATCAATCGGTTCATTTGTCTCTGAGTTATTAAAATAACTGAATGCAAATTACCTCGCATTTACTTAAGTTTCCCCAAAGATGCACATATCGAAACAAGAAAATCCTGAGGCATTTGAAAAAGGCAGGACTGGCCAATCTATAAGCTGTTAAATGCAACCCATACGAATGGGGTGTTTGAAGTCTCCAGTGCTCTAAAGAAACCGCACTTCAAAAGTTTTCAATTCCTGGGTAATGGAGAAAAGGCCCCTTTTAACATTCTGTCCTTTGTTTATTTTCTTTCTCCCCTGAGTGCTTCCTTTTCACTTCTCTAAAATGTTTAGCAATACTTTCTAAAGCTCGGGGCTGAGAAAACACGTTGTTAAAAGAAAATTCAGATGTGTTTGCCTTTGGATGGTCTCTGTGGCCATGTGTAAAGGCACCCTGGGGAGACAGTGCCTGGGATTCTGAACACCACCCAGTCCCAATTCCTAGAATCCGTGAAGGCCCACAGCGACGCGGAAAACTCCTGTCACAGAGTCTGACAACAGCTTTGTAAAGACCTCGTGTAAATCAACGGAGAGACTGGGGCCACGTTCTCCTGTCCAGAATCACCTAATTCATCATGTCTGTCCTACCTTCTCCTCGCAGAAGCTTCTGGCAAAGACTGATGCCTGCTTTGCAAAATGAGCCCAGGAAGATTATCACAGCCTGTTCCGAAAGGCAAGTCAAAACCTGCCACACCTCTAAAGGGGCAAAAACGTGTGCAACTCTAGAACGGGTAAGACTGCCGTGCAGCTGCTCTGGGGGAAAGCGAATTCAGGAGACAACTCTGCACGTCTTGGTCTAAACACGGCGCATTTACACATCTGAAACAGGAGGGACAGTTTTTCTGTCTCATGCAATATTCAGAATCTTTAATGGCTGACAGTCGGGGTGTTGGAACCCACTTGCACTGGCTTTTGAGAGACAACTGTGTGCATCTCTCCCCAAACCCTCCATTTCGTGACACGATATTGATGACTTGTAACCAGTCAGGCAGAAAATTTACACCACAGAAATGGGCAAATGCTGCAAAGCATTGCTTTCCCCCCCGCCCCGGCCTCTTCCCTTGGAGAGCCAGTTATTAAACATTTACCCACATGTCACTGCATAATATTCATTGTTTTAACATCGTCCTGTGTTTAACCAAGCCCTTGCCATGTGATATCTAATTGGTTTCTAAACGTTTACCATGATCACAGATGCGTTTTGCTGAACGCAGAAGTTTGGCCCCTGGCTGGGATCATTTCCTTAGGAAACACCCTGAGTAGCGGAGTGACTGGGTTGGGGGCTGTGAGCATCTGTGAGGCCCTTGATACAGGTGGCCAAAGTGCCTTCCAGAGCCGCTGTTCTAATTACATCTGCAGAACCAGATGCAGTCACGGGGGTGGGGGGATGTGAATCCCTGGGTGGGGGCTGGAGAGCTCCCGACTCGTACCTGAGGGCACTTGGCGGCGCTGTAGCAGTCCCCGGCGGTGGCAAAAGGGACGGGATGTCCTTCGCGTGTCCTGGCAAACTGTAAGTCAGTGGCTGTGGGGTTTTGGAGAGAGGGTTACAGGGAGCAGAGAGGTGAGAGTATGAGAAAGAGAAAGGGAAGGGCCAGGATATTAACAAGGAGACAGAAGGGAAGAAGAGTTAGAGAAATCGTAAGAGGAAATGGGAGAGGAAAAAAGAAAACAAACCAAAGTATGATTAGTGAGCAAACGGATCCAGATGTACACTTGCTCTCCCCTCACTGTATCTGTGGGTCTGAGAGCTTCCTTCTCTGGGTTTTACCAGCGCTTTCTGTCTCTTCACAGTATGGAAGCCAAAAGGGGGGCTTAAGATGACTTTGGAATTGATTCCTATATAAATAAATATGTGAATCACCTCGCTTAAATGTAGTGTAATTGGATGACTGTGAATCTCCTGTAGGAGCAGCCGCTGAGGCTGCAGGACTGCAGGACGGGGCGGGGAATAAGCCAGCAAGGCATTTCCAGCCACTCAGCAGTTATTCCCCGAGGCTCATCTGTCCTCCCGTGGCCCAGGCACTATTACCACCAGAATGGGGAGCAATTAGAACTCACATCTTGAAAGTATTAACGGCAGTTTCTTAAGTGTGGGGCTAACTTTTTAAAAAAGTTTTTTTAAAAAAGCCAATAAAAACAGTGCTCACGTTTTTAACCCTCTGGTGGCTCCCGAGAATAGCTCTGAGAATGGGGAAGGCGTATCAGGAGGTGGCACACTGAGAATCCTACAAAATCTGGTGGGAACTAGAGACCAGAGGCAGCTTTTTAAACCTTTCTGCTTTGCCTTTCAGGAACAGCAAGAGAAGGCCTTCATCTTTCTGCAGGTTCGTGGGAGGGAAAGCTGAGTCCCCCAACTTCCAAGGGCAGAAGCCCTGCCCACCTGAGCACGCAGAAGCCCTGGGTAAGTGGGAAACTGCAGATTCTGCCCTTAGCCCTCATCAGTCTGGCTGAAGGCAATTAAAAATATCTTGGGACAAATCAGATTTAATCTACCTGCAGAGGAAAGCAAGGCAAGGTTATGGGAACATGTTAATGAAGAAAAATTAATTATTCATTATTTGTTTCTCCACTACTCGAGGGAACGTGTTTGGATATTTGAGCTGTCTTTAACCACTCCTGTGATTAACATCCTTAACAAAAATGCAGTGTTGGCTGGAGTATGACATCAGTCCACGCTCGGGCTAGTTTAAAAAATGGTAATTCTGTCCTCCGTTTTTCTTCTGTAAATCGACAATCAGAGAAAATTAGTTTTACGCCCATGTGCATGTTTGTGTGTGTGTGTGCATATGTACACTGCTAGTGGAAGCCCAGGGTGGGGTGAATGTTGCTACATGAATGTCATAGCTTTGGAGTTTGCATCTGCTACCTTAAAACTTCTTCTCCCTTCGAAAGCTCTGCTACCAGGACTTCCCTGGTGGTCCAGTGGTAAAGAATCTGCCGTCCAATGCAGGGGACGCAGGTTCGACCCCTGGTCAGGGAACTAAGATCCCCTATGCCGCGGGGCAATTAAGCCCGCACAGCCCAACTACTGAGCTCACACGCCTCAACTAGAGCCCACGTCCTGCAGACTACAGAGCCCACATGCCCTGGAGCCTGTACGCCACAACTAGAGAAGAGAAAAACTGCACGCCACAACCAGAAAGAAGCCCGTGCGCCACAACGAAGAGCATATGTGCCGCTACTAAGACCAGACGCAACCAAAAAATAAAATAAAAATAAATAAATAATAAATAAATCTTAAAAACCAATTTGGCTACCGTGCTTGCTTTGCCCACCTGGCTCACTCCCATCTGGCCTTAAGGTCTCAATTTCAATGTCATATTTTGGGGGACGCTGCCCTGACTCCCCCACGGCGATGGTGCCCTTTCATGTGCCTCCGTCTCCTCCATTCATTCATTCGTCGCAAATCTGATGCAGCACCGCCCCTGTGCTCAGCACTTCCCAGGCACTGCGGGGACAGCAGTGATCCAAGGGTGCAAAATCCCCCCCTCTGGCAGCTCAGACTGGGATTGTCATCACTGGACCCTAAGTTCCTCTTCCCATCCTCTGGGCCTCGGCCCAGCCCCTGTGCAGGATGTTTTTGTTGTCTGAATGCAGAGACCCATGGACACATCCCCCAGGACGTCCCATGGAACTTACTGATGATCTGCATGGTGGTCAGGTCTATTCTGATCTTCTGGAAGCTGGAAAACCCAGCCGCCGTGTAGTCTTTCCGACACTGACAGTCATCACGTCGGCTCCCGTTGTAGGGACATTCGGTTGGGTTGTGCAACCTACATTACAGAGAGAACATCCCAGTAAGGATGGGGAGGTCCTTCCAGGGATCTCCAGGCATCTGGGATCTTCTGAGCCTGAGCTCTCCTACCTGTGCCCGTAAACCTCAGAAAAATTCTCAGAGTCACCGTGGACCAGTGTCATGTACTCCTTGGGGCGGTCAGAGTGCATCCCTGCACAGAAGACCTGAAAGACAGACCAGAAATAACCTGCAAGGGGTGGCTCAGAAACGGGACCATGAGGGCCAGGGCCGCTGGCTCTGAAACCAGGCTAGAAATAACGACTGAGCTCCGACGCGTACCTTCAGGAGCTTTCCCGTGACGATCAGGAAATATTCCCCATCTTCACCGGCACCTTTCAGCCTTTTTACTTCCTTGCAGTTCTGGGGCAACTCGCCTGGAAAACACAGACCGCGAAAACAGGCTGTGATTCTCCAGGATGTGCAGTGGCCGCCGACGGAAGGAGTTACGTTACGCATGCTCATGTCTGTCTGCAAGGGGGCCAATTTCTTAACAATAAATTCTATATTTCTGAAAAAGGCAGGCAAGCACAACAACAATGAAACCTGTTCTTCAAGCTGCAGAAGGACGGCTTCAGTGGGCCAACTTACAGTTATAGATATTGTGGCAGGTTTTTCTTTCTTCCGGCTTCAACTCATCAGGGCATAAGTGGCTGGGCTGGTCCTCGTTGGTGAGACACTGCACAGATCTCTGCATCACTCCGACGCCACAGGACACGGAACACTATAAGGCAGAGCAGGGTCAGAGCTGTGGCTGCGGAACCTGGAGATATGAGCTTCTCGTGGTGTGGAACTCAAAGCCTGGAGGCTTGCACAGGAACCCCGTGTTGCTGGAAACAAATATCTGACACATGTAGGGCACTTCCTATGGGCCAGTCTCTGTGCTAAGATTTTTTTTTTAATAAATTTATTTATTTTACTTATTTATTTTTGGCTGTGTTGGGTCTCTGTTGCTGTGCAGGGGCTTTCCCTAGTTGTGGCGAGCGGGGGCTACTCTTCGTTGCGGTGCACGGACTTCTCATTGCGGTGGCTTCTCTTGTTGCGGAGCACGGGTTCTAGGCGCACGGACTTCAGTAGGTGTGGCTCGTGGGCTCAGTAGTTGCGGCTCACGGGCTCGGTAGTTGTGGCTCACAGGCTCTAGAACGCAGGCTCAGTAGCTGTGGCTCACAGGCTTAGTTGCTCCGCAGCATGTGGGATCCCCCGTGTCCCCTGCACTGGCAGGCATATTCCTAACCACGGAGCCACCAGGGAAGCCCTGCTAAGTCTTATATATACGTGTCTATACGTACGTACATCCATACCTACATATGTGGTCATACATATGAAACATATATATATAATATAATTTCCTCATCTGAGCCTCACAACAACCCTATGAGATAGTACTGGCATTTTTCTATTTTTACAGAGGGGAGATTGAGGCTCAAATGTTAGGAAATTTGTTCACGGTCATGGTGGAGCCAGAATTTAAACCTTAACCCCTTTCAACTGGTCCCACACTTTTGCCCGATCATCACTTTGCATCAGTGAAAGCCTCACAGTCAGGAGCCAGGGGGCTGGGGCAATTTTCAAGGGCGTTCCCAATATCAGATATTCTTACTCGTTGTAACCCCAATGCAACCAGGAATTCCCGATGCAGAAGCACTAGTGCTTACAGAATTCTTAGCCACAGAACCCACAACGAACAACTCTGTAACCCTTTTTCAGTGACAGACAAGAGTTCTGGGTGCTGTTTAATTTTAAACTGTGGTAAAATACATGGAACTTAAAAAGTTGCCATTACAGCCCACGTGCTTTTTAACGCATGAACGCATTTCAGCTTCACAAACACCCCATTCTGCAGGGGAGGGAACAGACACGAACGCTTGGCCCCTTATCGCAGGTCGTTCAGTTGGGAACAGCAGAACCAAGAATCAGACGGAGGCTGTCTGGCCTCCCCGCCCCTGTCCCCCTCTAACCAGGCCAAACGGCCCAACAAGCAGAGAAGCCCCCTTCCCCCTTCAGCCCATTTCAAGATACTAACTCCTGTTTCTCACCCGGGGCTCTCCTGGAAGGACAGCTCAGGCAGGACATGTTTAAGTCGGGGTTTGAGATCCAAAAGCTTTCCGATTTCATCACTCAATCGTCTACTTACGCTCCCCCAGTTGCCAACTCTCCAGGTGGCAGAGACAGGGCACTCCCGCAGGTAGCAGGGCTGGACGCTGGGTGGCTGTGCGCCCGGGCAGTTGATGGTGGTTTGATAGCTGTACTCATAATTCTCCTTCCCGGTGTAAATCTCGCTACAGGAGACAAGCCTTTGTTTGTAGCCCTTTCCACAGGTCACTGAGCACTGGGAAGAGAGCGGGTAGAGAGCAGAGGTTGGAGCGGGGCCTGGGGGCAGCCACAATAGGCCCCTGACCTCCATGGTGAACACTGACCTCGGGACAATGGGGCAGAGAGCTCTCACTTTATTAGCTTCTTACGGGCCGCGGGGGACCTGCAGCCCTACAGGAGCCTTCTGGGATCCAGGGCTGCCACTACACCTTTGGGCCCCCGCTGCGGGCGGGGGGTGCCTCAAGCCCCCGCTCTGGATTTCACGGGGAGACGGGGCTGGGGGAGGTGCTCCAGCTGTCACCGGGTCCACTTACAGTGTCCAGAGCCCTACGTACTGGCAGCCAAATCACGCCTTTCCAAACCTACAATGACCGCATCAGAGAAGCGACCAAGTGGGCTGGAGAGAGCGCCAGAGACCACCTGTGTGTGAAATCCAGGCTCTCCCGGGACTCAGGGACAACCTTCCTTCCCTACTTGATGGTCTGCTTTCCCATCCGCCCTCCACTTAATTTCCTTCTTTCTTCTCTCTCCCTGGCTATATACTGTGACTTAAATGTTACCTTTCTGCTTCCCTCCCCCCAGCCCGGCTCTCTCTAAATCATGCAGTCATTTAGACCTTCTGCCGTAATTATACGGCATTTAAAAATACCCAGATGATACAGAAAAGGAGAAAGAAAAAGGTATTTTACTGGTGTCCCAGCTCCTTCTGTGATGGGACAACTAACTGGTTATTAATAAGATTTTAGATTACGTTCAGCCTCCTCAGCTAAGTATTTTACATAATACTTTTAAAAGAAAACTGAATTAACCAACAAATTATTTTGATGATATTTTTGGGCCAAGTCATCAAATAACTGGCCACTCCCTGTGAAAATGCAACATAAAATTAAGGTAGAGTTTCAGGATTCTCAAGATCAAAGGTTCTTTGGGTGGGGGCAGACGAACCCTGGAAACAGTGTGCAGCATGTGGTGTGTTTTGCTTTTTCTGGGGTGAGGGACCATAGCTTCTGCACGTTCTCACTTGCTATTAAAACCAGTGTCTCTTTTTCCTGGTGTCTCCTACGCTGTCGCTTTAAGCCACGTGGCTTGCCGCCCCTGTAACTTTTCCAGGGGGAAGGCTCCCCTTGACGCGGTCCTAGAGTGAGCAGGGAACTGGCCCAGCCACAGGCATGCAGAGCATCCTTGGGCTTTGCTTTCCAGCTGGCTTAAGACACGCAAATGCTCTGCGTATGTTTCTTCCTTCTCCGGCTGCCGCTGTTCAAATGCCCAAAGATGCAGTTGATGCCAGGCCAGGGGAGTGCAGGGCTAGTCTGAGGTGTTTCACGCATGGACAGATGGCTAATAAATGCTGTCTGTCCAAGCTGTGGGTATCTTAGAGTATCTAACTCAGTGCTTGCACACCCTGACCTCAGTGTGGACTAATTTAAACAAGGCTGTACTTCTGAGAAGGCAAGTGCTAAGACCCTTTCCCCTTACCAGCCACAAGCAAAAGCAGCCCAGTGCCCATTTATGTGGGGGACGCAGTGGGAGACAGGTGTTGACAGATGGAAATGAGCCCCAAATATGGTCAGGTTTTATTCAGAGGCCTCCAGAGCTCTGAAAAGAACCCTTCAGTAGCTGTTAAGAGCATCCTGAAAATGTTGAGTGCCTCTGGCTTCCTTAATCCATTTCAGGCCAGAGCTGTTGAGTGTAAGAGGCTCTCATCGCTGGGGAGGGGAGAGAGGAGGGGAAGGTCTTATGGTTGACTCTCCACACCTTGGTGCCATGTGCATGTTTCACGATGAATGCAGATTACTTTTCTAACTTGAAAATAACCATAAAGCAAAATGAAACAATAAGAATGTGGGCTTCTTGCGCTAGCGATACACGTCGGGCCCAACCAGGGAAATGCGCACATGGGCCAGGGCTGACGGAGTCTTCTTCTCCAATAGGGAGCACACAGAACTCTGCAGGTGATGGAGGCCCCAGACAGAAGGCAAATCCTGCTGTGGCTCTGGCATTTTACGAAAAGCTTTTCTAGAGGGAATTCTGATCCAGTTCCTTGGGCATCACTCCCCCTGGCAGAGTCCCTTCCCATGATCCTGGTATCTGTACAAAGTCCTGTCTCCATCCCTCTCATCTTTGCCTATAGCTTGCAGATTTTTCAACTCATGGTACACCTGAAAATTTGCAGATGTCTGGAAGGCTTTTTAAAAAAATTTTCTCCCTATCTCTTCTTTTGGGGGTTAATATTAAGGTTATGGTAAAGCCACAGGAGGAACATTACGCAAGTCTCAGAAAGAGACCAAAACTCTTTCAGTGTAATAACAACACACCAAATCCAGCTAAGATGAGCACGTCAACCTCGGCAGTGTGACAGGCACACGAACTCCAGCAAGACGAGTGACCAAGCCAGTGACCAAGAACCAAGCCAGAAACCAGGAAGAAGAGGCCCCCAGGAGGCAGACAGATGAATGGTCTCAGGGACAGAGGCCTGAGGAGGGAGAGAGGCCAGAAAGGAAGGCTCTCCCTTCCTGAGAGTCCGGGGGTGGCCTCGTGCAGCAACCCAGAGAACCAGAAGTTAGGGACCATGCCTTTCAAGGCACTGGGAGGGGTGAACTGAACAGAAGAGAGGAGCCCCCTGGACCCACCTCCCTCCACCCACCTTGGTATCTGAATGGGTTGGAACCTGTGCGTCAAACCCAAAGTCAAGAACTATTTTGAACACTCATCTGGACTTCCCATGTTCCTGGATGGGCAAGAGTAAATCTATTTCTAATGATCGAGACCACATCTCTCCTCCTTTCTTTGAGGACATACCAAGAACAGGTAGGGCTGGTATAGAGCAGAGCTTCTCACCCTCAGCACCCCTGATATTTGGGCTCAATAGCTCTCTGTTGTGGTGCTGTCCCGTACACTGTAGAAGGTTTAGCAGCACCCCTGGTTTCTACCCACCAGATGCCAGTAGCAGCCTACCTCCCCCGGCTGTGACAACCAAAAATGTCTCCAGACAGCGCCAAATGTCCCGCAGGAGGTGGGGAGGGGAAGGCAAATTCACTGGGGTAGAGTGAAGGATGGGGAGACATAGTTAGACAAGGCTTTAGGAACAGTTTTAGTGCAGAAACAATTCAACACCCAACAAACACATCATCTAAATGCAAATATTCATCCCATTGAAACGTGAAATTGCTGCCCTGTTGAACTCTAACGAGACGCCAGCAATAGCAAAGCACTTTTGCTATGAGCCCAGATACGTCCCTTTCACATCTCTAAATTCTCTGGGGCAAATGAAAACTAGTGTTGATGTTACAGGTCTTTCAGTATTTGAAAGTATCATGAGGTTTGAAAATATAATCATATGACTGTTACTATTGGTTTATGAATAATAAAAAGCATCTAGGTAGGCATTGTGTACGGGAGGAGATAAGGAAAAACAGACACTTGAGATTCCTTGGATATTATGGAAAACGATTTCATTCCTCTGGATCAGAGGTTGTTAAATGGGGAACCAACGTCTGGCCCACAAAAGTGTTTGGTTCGACCCACACAGTGTTTTAAATAAATAATCTGAGCCCACATTTTAAGATTAGGAGATAGCACAGAAAAGTCCAAAGTTTTGTCCTCTCTTGAAACATCAGGTTTGGTTACAATGGACCCACATTTCTGCATGGCCTCTGTTGGAGTGGAAAAGAACCTGTTCCCCTTACACAACATGTGCTAGTTAGTCACAGTCCCCACCATTCCCTATTGCCTCCCTGATGCTAAGACATTTTTGTGTCATACTTAACTTTCTTCAGGCACCTACAGGAAACATGAATTTGCAGTGTCTGTAAGAATTCATTTCTAATCATACTATTAGGACATTAAAGGGAATCACAGGACGTAGAGTTGAGAGGAGCGTGGATACCATCTTATGCACCCCCCCCCCCCACTCTGCACCTGTAGGACTCTGGCCCAGGAGGGCTGAGGGACTTGTTTGAGGGCTCCCAGTTCTCAGGGATAGAACTGGCAGGTGGGTGTGAGTCTCCCACATTCCTGCCTTCATCACTCTGTTGCCCTCAGGCCATCGCTGACCTGAAGGCAGATCCAGAATCCCCAGGACTGTACCTCTGACCATTCTCCTGTGATCCAGACATACTCGCAGGGCTGCAGGCCACAGCTCTCGCGATCCACAGGCCGTGTGCTCATGTCACAGTGCATGCCGTGAACCTCGTCACCTTTGTCCTCACCCACACACACCACCTTGCGGTACCTGGAGCCTTTCCCACAAGTCTTGGTGCACTGTTAAAGACAGACAAAACAGGTGGTGACATGGAAAGATAACAGATGATTTCTTACATCCTGTTACCATGATGATTTATTTTCCTTCCTATATACTCTTTAAGACTGCGAGATCTCTGAGGGTACGCATTACTAGAGAACTCATTATTTTACCCCCATTACTTAACAGTGTAACATAGAAGAACAAGGCTGACTACATATTGGATTTATTCCTTTAGCTCTAACCCTTGTTTTCTGTTGCCTGTGCTTAGTCGTGCTGGCTCTGCACCTTTTGTAAAAGAATGTTGCCTACAGCCTGAAATGTACAGGACAGCCTATTCTCAAGGCTCTGGCCTTTAAAGTGTAAGTATAAAAGAAGCCTGAATTCTAACTCTGGAAAGATGGTTCTTTGGGACACTAGTCCACCAACTTCTCCGTCTGCTGCTGGCTTTCTGAATAAAATTGCTATTCCTTGCCCCAACACCTTGTCTCTCGATTAAGTGGCCTGTCATGCAGTGAGCAGCATGAACTTGAACTCGGTAACAACACCACTGTTCCTGTCATAGCGATCAGCATTCAGTAAGTGGCTGTCTGAATGAAGCCGTGAAAGTGTGAATGAATGAATTTCAGGTTTGGAAAGGGCCTTAAGGCCTGACTACTTCACCCATTCAAACAAACGCTGAATCTCTTTAAAACTTATGGCCAAAGGGTGTCAAAATACCTCTAGAGTCAGGGAAGTTATTCCCCGTCCAGGTGGCCCATTTCATCTTATAACATGGAACTAAGCCTGTCTCTTAGCCAAATCCAGCCTGTTGTCCTACTTGTCGATTCCAAGGGAGCATACAGAACAAATTTTGTTCCTCACAAATAACCCCCTTCAGGGACTTGAGGAGAGATTTCCTGTGGCCCCTATAGCCTTTTCTTCTCCAGGGGGAACTGCTCTCACCCCTTGATCATCTGGCCAATATTCACCAAGTTCCTAAGACGTGTCAGGCCCTGTGATGGGTCTGGATGACCAGAAGCAGACACAAATAGCACAAGCCCTGCCCTCAGAGAGGAGCTGTGTTTTAGTAGCAAAGACAGACGTTAAAGATGTAGACAGCTAGGCAGCAAGATTTAGGCATTACTATAATTTCTCCTTTTCAGATGAATAAACTGGGACTTAGCCTAAAGAACTGATTCCTGGTTATCCATCTCTTTGTCAGGTGAATGGCATAGATATTTTTTATTCCCATAAACCAACTGGAGAAAATAGAGCAAGTGGTATGTTTCATTCTCGGATGATCTCTGTGCTGATCACAAATTTCTTATCTTTTTTGCTTTCACCAATAGAAAACCCCACTGTAGAAGTTTTACCTTAGTTATCTGTGTTGTTAAAGTTCTCCCAAAGCCTGTCCTATCTGAAGCACCTGCGTCACCCAACATTTCAAGACTCCAGATTACATAGGAAAGTCACTGTAACCAACCCGTGTCAAGGACAGCTTAGGTTTCCTTTAACCAGGGATTACAAACTCTGTTGCCCCTGGGCCTTATCCAACTCCTGTGAGCTGTCATTGTTGTTCACATAATGTCTCTTAAACGTTTTCCTTCTAGTCGTTTTAGGGAGGGCCTTAGACCCCACCTCTTTTTTGTCTCTCACAAGCCTGCTTCTCTTTTATTACCCAAAGCATCCCAAAGGCATTTGACTTTGGATTCCAGCTTGACTCAGAAATGTCTTTCCTGATATACTTCTTGCCTTTCTTTTTCTTTCTTTCCTTTCCTTTTTTTTTTGGTAGCAAAATACACGTAACGTAAAATTCACCATTTTAACCATTTTGAGGTGTACAATTCAGCGGAGTGTAGTCACTGGTCATGTTGTGCAATCGTCATCACTATCTACTTCCAGAATATTTTCATCACCCCAAAAGGGAACCCTGTACCCATGAAGCAGTCACTCCCCATTTCCCCTTCCTCCCAGCCTGTGGCAACTACCGATCTGCTTTCTGTCTCTGGATTTGCTTGTTCTGGGTATTTCATAGAAATGGAATCATCCAGTCTGTGGCCTTTGGTGTCTGGGTTCTTTCATTTAGCATAATGCTTTCAAGGTCTTGCCACATTGGATCAGTACTTCACTCCTTTTCATGGCTGAACACTCCATTGTATGAATATACCACATTTTGTTTATTCAAATGTTAATGGACATTTGGGTTTGTTGCCATCTTTTGGCTATTATGAAGAGCGCTGCTATGCACATTCATATGCAAATTTGAACATCTGATTTCAATTCTTTCGGGTATATCCTTAGGAGTGGAAATGCTGGGTCATCTGGTATAACCATGTCTTTTGTGAGATGCTTTGTTCTTTCAGAAAGTAGTAGGGATATGTATGTGGTTGTGTCCTGGTATTGTAAACCTGTGGTTGTATCCTTATCGTTTGCAAACTTAATTCAAAACTTCTGCTGCTTGGAAGCAAATCTCTACATCTAGAGTATGGAACCATTTATAATTTTTGTGGGGCACAAATATGAACAGCAAACAGTGTGAGATGAGCACAGAGGAGCAGATCCCTTCCCACCAGTGCAGGAGGCTGGCTGAGCTCAGTGCCTAGCTCAGCTCTGACTCAGCAGTTCTGGGGGTTTCTCTTCCCCTGGAGGATGCTGGGAACCATCGTGAAGGAATAATGTTTTTGTTTCTTCATTAAAAAAAGCCAAATGAGGCCCTGAATGTTACAAAACAAAACAATGGTTAATCTGTGATGTGTAGATCTATGCAGAAGACATACTTAACTCCCCATAGAAAAAGTAATTCCTTAGAAAATCAGGACTTAGGTGACTCAGAGAAGATCATGGTTATTGAGCAGCCTACCTGGACCAAACCTTCCAGTGTCCTCTTTCATTTTCACTAATCTTTAGGGCTTTAATCTGTAGCAATAAGTAACAGTTTAGAGCAGAAAGCAAGGATTACTAAATACTTTCTGCTTGTTAGGTGTTTTTCCCTTGGTCTTAAATAATGGTTAACTACCATAAAAACTATTTTGCCAGCGGTGGTAAAGGGCGTTGGGGAGCCTTACTTTGAATATAACTTTTAGAAAAATTAAACTAAGTAAATAAGTGACTTGCCCAGTGGTTTGGAATGAGTCAATAGCAGCTTTGAAAATCACTTAGCATGGCTTTTCTCCTGGAGTTTTAAATCCTAACCAGAGCACAGGGGCTGGGTAATCACAAAGCAAATCCAGCCCATACTATAGGATTTTATCAGCTTTCAGTAATATCACTTCTCCCACCCACCTAGGATTTACGGCTCCTTCCTCCGTCCTGGAATATGATCTGGAGTGTTCTGAAAAACAGCTGGAGAAGCTCAACTAAGCTTCTTTTAATTTACAAAAGATTCTTCTCCAATTTCATTACAGATTTTAGAAAAAAACTATACCAAGCATGGAAGTCACACCACCAGCAGCTCTGAAATTCAGCACACCTGTAATTCAGAAAGCAAATATCACAGCCCTGGGTTAACTTGGGTAACTTACCCATTGTCCCACGGGCTACCTGTGCCTGTAAATGTGCTAAAACTAACAGGGGAAAATAACTTTTTAAATTTGAGGGTGAGGAAGATCTAAAATAAAATATTTTCTTTAGCTAGGTTGGTTGGTCACAGGGTAATGGTCTAAAAAGGGTCACTTAATGCAATGGGTAGAAACTGTCTTTCCTTAAAGACTGCAGCCAAGTTGCTTTACATTTTTTTGGTGAGATGCACTAACCATGGAGGGAAGAAAATCAGTCTTCATATTCACCTGCTCAACCTTTAAGGTTGCTGATTTTCTCCATGGATGAAAGAATGTGTTGCATCCTTACTAGGGCCAGGCTACCATTGTCGGATAGTGTGTGGACAACCAAGTCAAAGAACAAATGGGGAGCCTGACAGCATAGCGTTCTGGAAGTGCTACACAGAGTCCTTGGCTAAAAGGAACAGGAAGTGCAAATCAATTTATCTAACATTGCTTTAAATTAAAAAAAGAAAAAGCAACCTTCAGATTACCAATGGGTTCATTTTAAAAGACAGGTATGTGGAGTTTGGACATCTTTGCCCCCAAATAGTATACTTGCAAGGGAAAAAGGCAGAAATAATAGTATGGAGACACTTTGTAACTTTAAAGTCATTCACTCGTTCAACCCATACAAGCACACCTCAGAGACACCGTGGGTTTGGTTCCAGACCACCGCAATAAGGGGAATATCGCAATAAAGTGAGTCATGTGAATCGCTTGGTTTTCCAAGGCATATAAAAATTATATTTACGCTATAATCTACTATGCAATAGCATGTCTAAAAAAATGTACATAATTTAAAATACTTTCTTGCTAAAAAAAGCTAACCATCACCTTAGCCTTCAGCAAGTCCTAGCAGAGACGTCCAAGATCACTGATCACAGGTCACCATAACAAATATAGTAGAGAAAAACGGAAATATTGCGAGAATTACCAAAAGGTGACACAGAGTGAGGAAATGTTGTTGGAAAAAATGGCAGCAACAGACCTGCTCAACGCAGAGTTGCCACAAACCGTCAATTTGTAAAAAAAACAAAACAAAACCCCACAGTACCTGCAAAGTGCAATAAAGTGAAGTACAATAAAACGCGGTCTGCCTATTTGCAATGGGCCAAGTTCTATGCTGGGCATGGGGTTACAGCCCTGACATCTTCCTACTCACCTTCTCTCTCTCTCTTATGACACCCGGGGTGGCTGTTCCTCCCAGCTGGGGGTTCGTGTGTCAAGACAGTCGGCTAACTGGTGACCCCTGGGGTTTAGCACTCAGGGCCGCCTTGTACGGCTGTTGTGAGCAGGTATGAGCTTCATAACAGAGAGTGTAATAATGGAGGTGGAAGCCATCAGGGTATCTGCAGTTGTGACAGCGAGAAAAGAGGAAGGACCGGGGGTGGGAATCCCCACAACGCTGAAGGCGGTGCGCGGGCAGCGGTGGAAAAGGAGAAGCCAAGGTAACTTGGCACACGGGAGATGGGGGGCACTCTCAGGGGGGGCTCAGCATGCGTGGCTGGAGGTGGATGTCACGGGGAGGTGGGGCAGGGAAATGATGACAGCAGTTGGGGGTCCTCAGAGCCTTCGGTTTGAGATGGGGATTTCAGAAGGTGGGCAGAGACCACGTCACAGAGAGCCTTGTAAATGTCTCACGCTGCTTAGGAGAAAATCCAAACTCTTGCCCTGGCTTACAGAACACGTCATAACCTGGGTGCTCCGGCAGGTCCAACCTCATTTCAGCCTTCCGGTCCTTTTACTGACTCTGCTCCCAACGTGCTGTGCTTTTGTCCACAAACATGCTGGGCTCTGTCCTCCCTCTCCCTTCTACCTAGAATCACCTCCTTTTGCCCTTTGTCACCAAGCACCCTAGAGAAGGTGGGACTAGCCTATCATGCTCTGTCTCTATCTCAGCACCTTGTTGTTGTTTTCCATCGCAGCACTTTTCACAATTGGCAATTCCATATAACACATGTGTTTGCTTGTCTTCTGTCTCTCTCACTTGATCATCAATCCCACCACAGCAATTGCACATTTTCTATTGCATCCCTAACGCCTAGTGCCTGGCACTTTGCAGGTGCTCGACAAAGATTTGTTGAATAAATTAATGAGGGAATGAGTGATAAAGAGTTAATAGCTGGCCCTTGTTCACACATCAAAACCCAATCACTCCCTACTGTAAACTTCATAAAATCTTTGTAACCAATTGACCTGAAGCTCATTACTAATTTTTCTGTGCTAAGAAGATGAACTTGGGAATCATTCTACAGCTGATCTCAATAAAAGTTTTTAGAATCCAAATACGTATTAGAGTGGTCCAAGTCCCTGCACTGGGTCACAGAGCCATGGGGTGGGCAGTTCTACAAAGGCCATAGCTTGTCCATGGCAATGTGACAATAAAGTAAAACAGCTGTTCGTACTGGAAAAACAGTTTGTTCTAAAAGACATTGCAGAGTGCTGTGATTCTAAATAGTTAAAGAAGAAAGACCATCAATTAGCAGGCTTTGTTCTGTAATGCCTTGCTTTTTCCTTCCCTCCCTCCCTCCCTCTCTCCTTCCTTCCTTCCTTCCCTCTCTCCACCCATTATTTTGTCCCTCCATTCATTCATAAATTCATTCATTCACCAAGTGTCTTCAATGCTGTAGGTACTGTGCTAAATGCTGGGGAAAACTCTGTTGAACAAGCTTTCTGACCTCCAACAGCTGATAACCTAGACAAGAAAAACAGGCTACAACAATTCAGAGTGCTAGCTGCTGAAGCAGAATATTTTCAGGGTGATAGAGCTGAGGGGAGGGCCATCTGACTCAGTCATTTGAGGGGAGGTGTGATTTTTCAAGAGCTTCTGAAAGGATGTGACATCTTGATTCAGGCCTGAAGTATGAGCAAGAGTCACTGATGTGAGGGAAGGTTCAGAGCAGCCACTTTGTGACACAGAGGTACCAGGGAGGAAAGAGAGTATTCTGGGTAAAGGTAAAAAAAGAATATTTGCAAGAACTGGGAGACTTACTCCTTAAAACAAAGAGATGCATAACGTACATACTCACAATTCAAGTTGGATGAAAAAACCTCTGCAGCTATAAGTAAATTCATAGTCAGATTATAATACTATCAATAAGTTTTTTACGATAGTAGTTTTCGAAAGAATTAAAAGGTCATGTATTTTTTTAAACTCAGTCTCATGAGCATAATAATTCTAAAGTGAGTAAAACTGAGCAGTGAAAAGCTAAATAACTAGCCCAAAGTTGGCGGGTGATCTTAAAAGCCCAACATCGTGATACGTGGATAAGCTGAAGTGCTGGTCATCATCTGAATCCTCCATCAGGGGTCCACTGTACCAAAGAGAACTACCATTTGTGGAAGGCCTAAAATATACTAGGCACTGCACTGCATCTCTCACTTAATCTCACTTAATCCTCACTGTGACATTCAGCAAAGTCTGCCATACAATTCCCATTTTGCAGATGAGCTAACTGGAGCCCAGAGATTTGAGGTCAATTTGCCAGAGCCACACACTGAATGGTCTTTTGTTTACAACACTCTGCTTTAAGGCATAAACAAATGGGACATGAATGTCCGGAAACAGCATCTTCCGCTTCTCTAATAATTTTTCTCTGCGTCTGAAAGTCCAGGCTCTATCTTATGATATCATGAGTGAACACTGATGCTCCTTCCCCTGCACAGTCAACAGGCCCCTCAATGAACAAAAAAGGTCCTCTGAAGTACTCCACCAAGACTCCCCACCAACCTCATGGCTTAAGGTCTGATCGTCAACCAACTAGACCGAGAATTTCATCTTCGGAAGCGGGTGGAGGTAGTCACCAGTACAGAGAATTATACTTCAATGCCAACTCTGCTGAAACAGTCTGGCCAAGCCAATAAAAATAGAAGAATGCACCTTAGGTGCATGTCGACATGGGAAGCAGTGGAATATAAAGGTTCAGAGCGTGTGTTCCAGAGGTCAGGCTGCTGGGCTTCAAATCCCAGCCTTATTACCTAGTGATTCTGTGAACCTGGGTGAATTAACCTAGCTAAGCCTCAAGCTACCTCAACTTTAAATGAGGATAAAAATTTAATTACATCAGAGAGTTATGGAAAGGTTAAATGAGGTCCTCCATATAAAAATATTCAACATAGTGCTTGATCCATAGCTTAATAAACAATGAGATGTATTCTTTTTATTATCATAGTATCAGGGCCACTGCACTGTATAACTCTAGAGGATGCCCCTCACATTGTAGCCTATGGGAATGGTACCCCTGGGATTGTGCAGTGTACAACCTGTGTGACTGTGTATGACATCCCTGATGATCAGGCTACTGTGGGTATGTGGAAGTCGTGCTTCTCAAGGTGGACACTTGGATTATTTCTCATGAAGAGGAGGGTGCCATGTGCTGTGTGCCTGGTGTGAAATATATCTTGCCAACAAACAGGTGGGTTTTTAATAGTGTCCAAGGGGGAAGCAAAAGGGAAAAATGCACACGCAAAAAGCAAGCAACAGTTCTGAGTTAGTTGTAAAGAATGGCTAAGAAGAAGAAAACCTCCCATTAATGGGGTGGGGTGGGAGTCTCCAGCATCCGATTCACTGGGCTCTGAGACCGCCCTGGCATCCTACTGACGTCAGCTCAATGAGGGGAAGAAAGTCAAGACATGTGCATGCACAAAGTGCATATCAGGTGAAATGGTAGCAGAGTTGAGTGGGTACAGAGGAGGTGAGAGCCAGAATAGAGGTGAAGGCTGATTAAGGGGAGCCTGAAGGGTGCTGTACTATCAAGTGACCACCCAATGTACTGTTTAACAAGGACGCTTTTGATCATGGAAGTAGGGGCAATTGATAATTACACTAGGCCTACTCCATGCATAAACCAGGACCGCTGTAGGCAAACAGGACCAGGGGCAAATCTGAAGATGGTTGCCCAGCTACTAGCAACATTCCCTCGAAGCCTTGTGGATGTGGGGACGTTTGAAGAGAGGACTACCAGCACGCTTTGCAAATGAGGAACAACAGGTTCTAATGGGGCTTCTCCCTCCCCCATCCAGCTGCCCTGCACCTCTCTCTGGCCAATGCAGTGTCACGTAAGGGCCTCCCACAGTCCTCCAACCTCCCTCACCACCCAGGTCCACTGGCCTCAAACTCTCCACTTCGGGTTCAGGCAGATGAGAAAGCATGTTGGCAGGAGGGCAACTATCTGATCCACTTTTCTTGCTGCTCCCCTCTGGTCAACTTTTAAATTCAGCCACAGGTCAGGCTATCTTAGTAGGCCTCCTGTTCTTATACAGAGCTTGAGAGCAATATGTGAGGAAGGATTTAGAAAGATCGATTTGCATGGCATAGACAAAGATGTAAATTTCTAGGCACATTTTCAGATGATCAGAGATGAGGATTTCCTCAGTGCATATCTGGCAAGGTTTCTAGTCTTTGGGATTCAGAAGGAATTGTCAATGGAGCTTGCATTTTCCCAAATGGCACTAGCATTTTTAGAAGTTGGCTAAAGCATAAGCTGTCAGCTGAGATTCACTTCTGAACACTCTCTTACTTTGTGCTCCTTGGAGCAGTCACGCAGGGTTGAGTTTGGCACGACATGAAGATGGAGAGGGAGAGGGAGGGAGCAGGCAGTGGTAGGTCTGAAGCAAGAATTACAAAGAGAATCAAGTGGTAACACACGGGCAGAGAGGGATGAAGATACCTCTTCTTCCTTCTCTATCTGACTCTGTCAATCCCCAAACCACTCGATTATTTCCAATTTTCTCAGAACAGCTTTGCACACTTATTATTCCCACTTGATCAATGGCAAACTCACAGTTCCGAAAATAAAGCCTCCTTGTTCTGAGTCTCACAGCTGAAATGTGGCACTGCTGGTACATGAACCACGTCTGTAAAATTCTACAGCCTCTGGGGTTTCCCAGTAACTCGTGTGGCTCAAGTACAATTAATCTGAAATGTAACTGCTTTAGCGATTCCTCCCTGCCACAGTCTGGTGGAAGTAAAAACAAAAAAACCCCCACCAAACTTTAGAAGGAAAATGAGCAAAAAAAAAAAATTGAGTAGACAGAGAGGGTGAGAGTCCTAAAGAAAAGAGATGACTGAAAACAATGGAACTAATCCATCAGGAGGGTGAAGGAGAGGGAAGAACAGAGCTGGAAGGCTGAATACCTACAAGGGTTAAGAACGCAGTTGTAAGAAAACAAACCCTATTTAAAACTGCATCAGAAAGAATAAAATACCTAGGAATAAATTTAACCAAGGAGGTGAGAGATCTGTACATCGAAAACTACAAGACACTGATAAAAGAAACTGAAGAAGACCGAAATAAATGGAAAGATCTTCTGTGCTCATAGACTGGAAGAATTAATATTGTTAAAAGGTCCATACTGAGGCTCCGGCTTTGGAGGTCAGATCCCAGGGAGAGCACTGGGGTTGGCTGCGTGAACACAGCCTGCAGGGGGCTAGTGCACCACAGCTAGCTGGGAGGGAGCCCAGGGAAAAGTCTGGACCTGCCTAAGAGACAAGAGACCAGGGTGCGTGAGGAGAGGGGATTCAGAGCACCGCCTAATCGAGCTCCAGAGACAGGAGCGAGCCGCGGCTACCAGCACGGACTCCAGAGATGGGCATGAGATGCTAAGGCTGCTGCTGCCGCCACCAAGAAGCCTGTGTGCGAGCACAGGTCACTGTCCACACCTCCCCTCCCAGAGCCTGTGCAGCCCGCCACTGCCAGGGTCCCGTGATCCAGGGACAACTTCCCCAGGAGAACGCACGGCGCGCCTCAGGCTGGTGCAACGTCATGCTGGCCTCTGCCGCCGCAGGCTCGCCCCGCACTCCGTGCCCCTCCTTCCCCCCAGCCTGACTGAGACAGAGCCCCCGAATCAGCGGCTCCTTTAACCCTGTCCTGTCTGAGCGAAGAACAGACGCCCTCCGGCGACCTACACGCAGAGGCGGGGCCAAATCCAAAGCTGAACACCAGGAGCTGTGCGAACAAAGAAGAGAAAGGGAAATCTCTCCCAACAGCCTCAGAAGCAGCGGATTAAAGCTCCACAATCAACTTGCTGTACCCTGCATCTGTGGAACACCTGAATAGACAACGAATCATCCCAAAATTGAGGAGGTGGACTTTGGGAGCAACTGTAGACTTGGGGTTTTCTTTCTGCATCTAATTTGTTTCTGGTTTTATGTTTCTCTTAGTTTAGTATTTAGAGCTTGTTATCACTGGTAGATTTCTTTATTGATTTGGTTGCTCTCTTCCTTTATATATGTGTGTGTGTGTATGTATATATATATATGTTTTTTTCTTTTTCTCTTTTTTTGAGTGTGTATGTGTATGCTTCTTTGTGTGATTTTGCCTGTATAGCTTTGCTTTTACCATTTGTCCTAGGTTTCTGTCTGGTTTTTTTTTGGTATACTTTTTAGCACTTGTTATCATTCAAGTGCTCATGGAACATTCTCCAGGATAGATCATAGCTTAAGAAAACTGAAATTGTATCAAGTATCTTTTCTGACCACAATGCTATGAGACTAGATATCAACTACAGGAAAAGATCTGTAAAAAATACAAACACATGGAGGCCAAACAATACACTACTTAATAACCAGGAGATCACTGAAAAAATCAAAGAGGAAATCAAAAAATACCTAGAAACAAATAACAAGGAAAACACGACAACCTGAAACCTATGGGATGCAGCAAAAGCAGTTCTAAAAGGGAATTTTATAGCAACACAATCCTACCTCAGGAAACAAGAAACATCTCAAATAAACAACTTACCCTTACACCTAAAGCAATTAGAGAAAGAAGAACAAAAACACCCCAAAGTTAGCAGAAGGAAAGAAATCATAAATATCAGATCAGAAATAAATGAAAAAGAAATGAAGGAAACAATAGCAAAGATCAATAAAACTAAAAGCTGGTTCTTTGAGAAGGTAAACAAAATTGATAAACCATTAGCCAGACTCACCAAGAAAAAACGGGAGAAGACTCATATCAATAGAATTAGAAATTAAAAAGGAGAAGTAACAACTGACACTGCAGAAATACAAAAGATCATGAGAGGTTACTACAAGTAACTCTATGCCAATAAAATGGACAGCCACGAAGAAATGGACAAATTATTAGAAAAGCACAACCTTCCGAGACAGAACCAGGAAGAAATAAGCAGACCAAACAGAAGCACTGAAATTGAGACTGTGATTAAAAATCTTCCAACAGGGCATCCCTGGTGGCGCAGTGGTTGAGAGTCCGCCTGCCAATGCAGGGGACACAGGTTCGTGCTCTGGTCCGGGAAGATCCCACAGGCCGCGGAGCGGCTAGGCCCGTGAGCCATGGCTGCTGAACCTGCGCATCCAGAGCCTGCGCATCCTGAGCCTGTGCTCCGCAACGAGAGAGGCCACAACAGTGAGAGGCCCGCGTACCAGAAAAAAAAAAAAAAAAAAAAAATCTTCCAACAAACAAAAGCCCAGGACCAGATGGCTTCACAGGCGAATTCTATCAAACATTTAGAGAAGAGCTAATACCTATCCTTCTCAAACTCTTCCAAAATATAGCAGAGGGAGGAATACTCCCAAACTCATACTACAAGGCCACCATCACCCTGATTCCAAAACCAGACAAAGATGTCACAAAGAAAGAAAACTACAGGCCAATATCACTGATGAACAGAGATGCAAAAATCCTCAACAAAATTCTAGCCAACAGAATCCAACAGCACATTAAAAGGATCATACACCATGATCAAGTGGGGTTTACCCCAGGAATGCAAGGATTCTTCAGTATACGCAAATCAATCAATGTGATAAACCATATTAACAAACTGAAGGAGAAAAACCATATGATCATCTCAATAGATGCAGAAAAAACTTTTGACAAAATTCAAACCCATTTATGATAAAAACCTTCCAGAAAGTCGGCATAGAGGGAACTTACCTCAACAAATAAAGGCCATATAAGACAAACCCACAGCCAACATCATTCTCAATGGTGAAAAAACTGAAACCATTTCCTCTAAGATCAGGAGCAAGACAAGGTTGCCCATTCTCACCACTATCATTCATCATAGTTTTGGAAGTTTTAGAGACAGCAATCAGAGAAGAAAAAGAAATAAAAGGAATCCAAATTGGAAAAGAAGTAAAGCTGTCACTGTTGGCAGATGACATGATACTATACACAGAGAATCCTAAAGATGCTACCAGAAAACTACTAGAGCTAATCAGTGAATGTGGTAAAGTAGCAGGATATAAAATTAATGCACAGAAATCTCTTCCTATATACTAATGATGAAAGATCTGAAAGAGAAATTAAGGAAACTCTCCCATTTACCACTGCACCAAAAAGAATAAAATACCTAGGAATAAACCTACCTAAGGAGACAAAAGACCTGTATGCAGAAAACTACAAGACACTGATGAAAGAAATTAAAGATGATACAAACAGACGGAGATATATACGATGTTCTGTGATTGGAAGAATCAACATTGTGAAAATGACTATACTTCCCAAAGCAATTTACAGATTCAATGTAATCCCTATCAAACTACCAATGGCATTCTTCACAGAACTAGAACGAAAAATATCACAATTTGTATGGAAACACAAAAGACCCCGAATAGCCAAAGCAATCTTGAGAAAGAAAAACGGAGCTGGAGGAATCAGGCTCCTTGACTTCAGACTATACTACAACGCTACAGTAATCAAGAAAGTATGGTACTGGCACAAAAACAGAAATATAGATCAATGGAACAGGATAGAAAGCCCAGAGAGAAACCCATGCACATATGGTCACCTTACTTTTGATAAAGGAGGCAAGGATATACAATGGAGAAAAGACAGCCTCTTCAATGTGGTGCTGGGAGAAGTGGACAGCTACATGTGAAAGAATGAAATTAGGACACTCACTAACACCATACACAAAAATAAACTCAAAATGGATTAAAGACCTAAAAGTAAGGCCAGACACTATAAAACTCTTAGAGGAAAACATAGGCAGAACGCTCTATGACACAAATCACAGCAAGATCCTTTTTGACCCACCTCCTAGAGAATAGAAATGAAAACAAAAATAAACAAATGGGACCTAATGGAACTTAAATGCTTTTGCACAGCAAAGGAAACCATAAACAAGACGAAAAGACACCCCTCAGAATGGGAGAAAATATTTGCAAATGAAGCAACTGACAAAGGATTAATCTCCAAAGTTTACAAGCAGCTCATGCAGCTCAATATCAAAAAATCAAACAACCCAATCCAAAAATGGGCAGAAGACCTAAACAGACATTTCTCCAAAGAAGATATACAGATTGCCAACAAACACATGAGAGGATGCTCAACATCACTAATCATTAGAGAAACACAAATCAAAACCACAATGAGGTATCACCTCACACCAGCCAGAATGGCCATCATCAAAAAAATCTACAAAGAATAAATGCTGGAGAGGGTGTGGAGAAAAGGGAACCCTCTTGCACTGTTGGTGGGAATGTAAATTGATACAGCCACTATGGAGAACAGTATGGAGGTTCCTTAAAAAACTAAAAATAGAACTACCATACGACCCAGCAATCCCACTACTGGGCATATACCCTGAGAAAACCATAATTCTAAAAGAGTCATGTACCACAATGTTCACTGAAGCTCTATTTACAATAGCCAGGACATGGAAGCAACCTAAGTGTCCATTGACTGATGAATGGATAAAGAAGATGTGGCACATATATACAATGGAATATTACTCAGCCATAAAAAGAAACGAGGGCTTCCCTGGTGGTGCAGTGGTTGACAGTCTGCCTGCTGATGCAGGGGACACGGGTTCGTGCCCCAGTCCGGAAAGATCCCATATGCCGCAGAGTGGCTGGGCCCATGAGCCATGGCTGCTGAGCCTGCACATCTGGAGCCTGTGCTCCACAACAGGAGAGGCCACAACAGTGAGAGGCCCACGTACCGCAAAAAAAGAAACAAAACTGAGTTATTTGTAGTGAGGTGGATGGACCGAGAGTCTGTCATACAGAGTGAAGTAAGTCAGGAAGAGAAAAACAAATACCGTGTGCTAACACATACATATGGAATCTAAAAAAAAAAAAAAATGGTTCTGAAGAACCAAGGGGCAGGACAGGAATAAGGACGCAGACGTAGAGAATGGACTTGAGGATACAGGGAGGGGGAAGGGTAAGCTGGGAGGAAGTGAGAGAGTGGCATGGACAGATATACACTACCAAATGTAAAATAGATAGCTACTGGGAAGCAGCCGCAAAGCACAGGCAGATCAGCCCGGTGCTTTGTGACCACTTAGAGGGGTGGGATAGGGAGGGAGATGCAAGAGGGAGGAGATATGGGGATATATGTATATGTATTACTAATTCATTTTCTTATAAAGCAGAAACTAACACACCATTGTAAGGCAATTATACTCCAATAAAGATGTTAAAAAAAGAAAAAAAAATTGCATTCTCTTTCATATGTAGCTTTAACCTATGTAATTAGAGTCCTAATTTACTTTTTTTAAGGGGGGGGAAAACACACACACACACACACACACACACACACACACAAGGCCCATACTACCCAAAGCACCACATGCAGAAGAATGAAACTGGACTCCAACCTTACACCATACCCCAAATTAACTCAAAATGGATTAAAGACTGGAACGTAAAACCTGACCACAAAAGTCCTATACACAGGGGCAAGCTCCTTGACATCAGTCTTGGCAATGAGTTTTTGGATCTGACACCAAACCAAAGGCAGCAAAATCAAAAATAAACAAGTCGGACTACATCAAACTAAAAATGGGCAAAGGACCTGAATAGCCATTTCTCAAAAAAAAAAAAAAAACCGTACAAATGGCCAACAGATATATGAAAAGGTGCTCAACATCACTCATCATCAGGGGAATGTAAATCAAAACCACAACGAGATATCACCTCACACCTGTTGGAATGACTATTACCAAAAAGACAAGAAACAACAAATGTTAGCAAGATCCTTGCTAACAGAACACTTATGTACTGTTGGTGGGGATATAAGTTGGTGCAGCCACTCTGGAAAACAGTCCAGAGGCTCCTCCAAAAACTTAAAAATAGAGCTACCATACGATCTAGCAATTCCACTTCTGGGTGTTTACCTGAAGGAAATAAAATCACTAACTCGAAAAGATATACTCACCCCCATGTTCACGCAGCATTATTTACAATAGCCACAATATGGAAACATCCTAAGTGTCCAATGATGGATGAATGGATAAAGAAAATGTGATAGAAAGAAAAAATATATATATGAATATAATTCAGCCAATAAAAAGAAGGAAATCCTGCCATCTGTGACAACACGGATGAACCCTGAGGGCATTATGCTAAGTGACATAAATAGACAAATACTGTAGGTCTCATTTATAAGTGGAATAATCTGAAAACAAAACAAAACAAACCCAGAACAGATTGCTGGCTGCCAGAGGTGGGGGGAAGGCACAGAGTACATGAAGGTAAAGGTAAAGGCGGTCAAAAGGTACAAACTTCCAGTAGTAAGAGAAATGAATCCTAGGGATGTAATGTACAGCATGGTGACTACAGTTAACAATACTGTACATTAAACTTAGAAGCTGCGAAGAGAGTAGATCTTAAAAGTTCTCATCACAAGAAAAAAAAATTTAACTCTGTGAGGTGATCAAAGGTAACTGTGACATAGCTGTTAAAACTAAGTACGCTCACTGTAGTAATCATTTTGTAATATACACATATGTCAAATCACCAGGTTTTCACTTAAAGTTAATACAACATTATATGTCAATTATATCTCAATAAAAACAGGGGGAAAAGTGGCAACGCCGTTAGCATTTGCATAAAAAAAGGAAAAAGAAAGCAGCTGCAATATCTCATAATGGTTTAAGAGAATTAACTTAGGATCAAGCCTTGCTTCTTCCACCTACTAGGTGTATAACATTTGGACAAATGACATCGGCCCTCTAAACCTCAGTTTCCTTGATTGCAAAATGGGATAATAATAATACCCACTTTGTCTTTTTAAACCACTTAGTGGTTAAAAAGATTAAGTGAGGTGATGAACGTAAAGCACTTAGCCCAGTGCCGGGCACTGTCACGCCTGTCCTGAAAACCATTCCCAGTGGGAAACTCCTGTCTTACTATGCCTGTCTCTGAACCTTTTACAACTTGTACTTTGTTTCATTCCAATGTCAGTAGATACGGTTTTGCTTTTTAATATCCTTTCCCCCCTTTTCTACAAATCAATCTTCTGTACTGGAAACAGAGGTTCCCTCCTACTAATGTCCTATCCTTGCTGGCCAGGCCATTCCCCAGGGACACTTAGTGTTTTCTTTAACTAGACATTAACCTGGGGCAGGAGAAAAACAAGTCTATTTCTGCATCAATGGAGCAGAATGGGCATTCTTCAGATGCCCTCAGGTTTTCAAATGCTGGAAATCCTTCGCTCATTAATTAGGGTTTCAAATGAGTGCCTGTCTTCTAGCTGATGGCCAAAGCTGTGGAAGGAGGAAAAAACCCAGAGTAGGTCCTACCTAGAGTCTGCCCCTAGTGGCTGTCTGAACTCATCCAGAATGACCACGTCTGAATGTACATATTTAAAATATTTCTTCCATCTCCCCCTCCTTCTGGGAAAGTTATCTTTATGCATTTGGCTCAAGGCCTGTTCAACTTTTTCTGGAGGCAGCCAGATTTGGAACACTCAAGAACACAGACGTCGGAACGGCAGAAAAAGGAGGAGCTCTCCCACCCTTGCTGGAGTGAACTGTTGGCCGTCTGACAGCAAACCTTTTGGGAAAGAACCAGCCTTGTCACCATGCTGGAGGGCTTCATGGGGGAACGGATGTGATGATAGCAAAGGGGTTGAGCAAAACACTGGCAGGTGCCCACTTCCTGGCTCTACTTACTTCTTGCCATTCATCTGCCCTCCAAGCGTAGAGTGGACACAGCGGGGCTTGGCAGGCGCGCTCTGACTCCGGTCTAGTGTATGGGTTGCACTCGGTCTCTCCGGCTATTTTGTGTGTTCCCAGCTGACAGCCCACATTTCTCCGCCGCACGCCTTGGCCACAGGACACTGAGCACTAAAAGGACAAGAGTGCGTAAGTGGGAGCTTCGGGTCATTTGGGGGAGGGAGTGATCATCGGGGTGGAGAGGGTCACAGATCTGGGGACCGCATTCCTAATCCAATGACCCTCACAGCTATCACAAGGCTTTCTAATTTCCAGTGAAAGGGACCCAAGAGAATGTCTTAAATCTGCAAACTCACTGCCTATCAGAGGCGGTTGAGTGAGGAAGAGACTCAAGTTAGGGGGAAATCTTTTAGGTTAACAAAACTCTTGGACAGTGGAATAGGCTAGGGGAGATCATTCTGAGACATTCGGTACAACCTAGAAGTAGTGCTGCCACGTGAAATGAAAATCCCAAATGATTTCTATCCTGGAAGGTTGAAGGGTCTTGAAAATTGGAGATACAGTTCTGTACAAGAGAATTTCTTGGCAGATGGAAAATATAACTCAAGGAGAGTAAATCACTGAAGCTTTTAGGGCCTTAAAAATAGAATTAGTTTCTTCCCTCTCTTCTTCTTCTTGCTCCTATTCCTGGAGATAGGGAAATCTTTTTTTTTTTTAACTATGGAATTCGTTAAAGTATTTGTATCTATTTACAACCTAGGATGAATATACAAAAAATAAAAGCTGACAAAAAAAAAAAATTTCCTCGGGTGTTGTGTTTTCAGTCCGTGAAAAATACTGTTAATCAGGCTGAAACATTTTGTTGACCAAGCTGCACAACACCCTATTAATCTGTAATTAACTTTCCTCTAAATTAATTTTTTTAATGGTTTCCTCATTGCTGGGTTTCATAATCGCACTTATGGTCAGGCCAAGAATTACTGTCTTTATTAAGCTTTTGACATTCAGAAACTAAAGGCAACATCTGACTGGAAAGAACAGCCTATTACTTCACTTAGCTATTAAAAACTGTTTCCAAGTTTTTGTGATAGCTCAGCTGTCATTCATTTGTCTAATTGAGAAAACAAGCTTAACATACACTAAAGCCATATTCCTAAGAGGATGTCTTGGTAAAGAATAGAATCAGGCTTTTAAATTAGACAAAAATTCTTGTCCAATTAACCTGCAGCAGGAGTCATGTTCTCTGAGGCTAATGGGAATTTACTAACAAGAAGCACACCCTAATGAATTCTGCTGCATAATAATATTATTTCCGTTTCAGATTCTAAGAAAATAGGTGGTAGTGTTTAGAAGGCATCTTGGGAAATAATATCATTTCAGATGAGTCTATGCCAGGCAGGAGCTTAAATGTTCACATCAAAGCTAGCTGAAGAGAAGGAAATATTTTGGAGCAACATCGCTACTATTGTTTGGGTTTAATTGTATTAATTGGATTGAATGAGTTTGTGACCCACAAGGAACCAGACTTTTAATGTCATTATGTTCTTGGTGGAATGAGAGGGTGCCTGATTGCCTTGTGTACAGAGGATGGCCATTTAATACCTATGGGAGCTACGTGTATATTTCCCATTGATTACACAGGAAATGGATGAACTGCAACATAGGAGAGTTAGCACATGAATGACAGAAATCATCAGCAACCACTGACAATAAACAACCACCAAAATACCCTTTGGCTATTTGAATTGGGGGTCTTAAAAAAATAAAACAGTACCCTTCCGGAACAATGTATCCAAATGGAAACACAAGGAAAAAATAAAGACAATTAAGTAAACAAATTTGAGTTTGGCATAGAGCTAATACATATTCAAAATCTCATAAGGCTTTAATAAGGTAAAGAAAAAGGAAAAAAATGTTAAAGGCTTTCAGGGTGTATACTATTCAGGCTCTAAGTAAATGAAACTTCTTTTTGATGCTATTGTTCGTTACTGAGTAAATTATTACTTACAGTTCAGCAAAGGCAAGGCATTAAGAGCCATAAGCAACCTGTATTTTAAAAATTATTTCTACAATGTTCGATATTTTTTCAAAAGATAAAGGAAGTTTCAGTGATACAGTATGTCACTGTGGCTTCCGATTTTCATAGTGTCAAAGCTAGCCCTGAATTAACACATTCAAAAGTTTCGACAGGACTTATATGCACAGTAAGGTGTAAGCCCTGCCTCTGTGAATACAGCATCCGTGGTAATCTTTGTTCAAAATGAAGTATACTGCATCAGAGTTAGTTCTCCGTGTTTAACTTTTCTTCCTGTGCTGTCTCAGGGGAGGCAACATTTTGCATACAGAGACAGCCAGGCTTGCTTGGTGAATTCTGAGAGATTTGTGCGGAAGCCCCATGAATAAAACAGCATCAAAAAGACCTCTGCATGACCCTGGAGGTGCTGATGGTGGTGGTGTGTGCACGTGTGCGTGCTTAATTCTTCTTGGTTTATTTAGTCCACCTTTAAGTTATTCTGCAGAAGAAAGAGGTTGAGCGGTGTCTATTAACATGCCCCCCCTCCTCTGTCCCATCTATCATTTCTGCATGGCAGTCTATTTGTGCCGGTTTGAAAGTAGATGTTTTTAGTTCCAAACTACTGAGCTGGGAGCTGTGTTTCACCTCTCTGTACTCCCTACTGTGCAATGCTAGTATGCAGAACTCACCGATTTAAAAGGGAAATGATGCTTATTTCCATAGATAAAAAAAATCTCTATGGAACTTCTGATGTTTAGGGAATTGTAGTATACACTTGAAAACCTGGAAAGAATTTTACATACTTTTTTCCAGTACAACTATTGCAACCATGGCAGTGACATTATTTAAAAGGAGGGATTAGTTTGAAAAATAAGTATATGAACCAACTTTAATAAATAATAACTGGTAACAACAATAGCAAACTTAGTAAGCATTTACTAGCCGAGGCTCTATTCTAGGGTTTCTCAACCTAATAATTCATTTTCGTTGGGGGTGTCCTGTGCACTGTAGAAAGTTTAGGAGCATCCCTGGACTCTACCCTAGTACGTGTCAGCTGCATTTCCCCTCCTCTGCCAAAGTGAGATAACCAAAACTGTCTCTAGACACTGCCAAACGTCCCAAGAGATACAAAATCACTGCCAGTTGAGACCTTAGTTCTATGCTAAGCATCTTGCATAAAATATCTTTCATACTTCCTAGTAAACCTTTTAAGTAGATACTCCACAAATAAATAAAGCAAAGAACAGAGATAATCACCCTAACTCAAGCAAAAACTAAAACAGAAAATAGTCCAAGTAAATTCTATCCTAGGCAATAAACCAAAGCTACCGTGGATTAAAATTTGGCTTCCAGTTTTAAAATATGGTGCTAATATTATGCAGGCTCTTGTACATTAGCAAGAGTGTGGGTGAAAAGCCTGTATTCAAACAATTCAACATCAATGCTTGCAGTTCAAATACAAAGTAACAAGAAAGCACAAATCACTAAGGCAACTCTAGTTCTCATCACTGACCATGTGCATATGGTTTCCCTGACTTCTCAAAGGACACACGCTACATATTTGCCATGTTTCTCCATTAGACACTTGCAGAATACTTCAGAATCAGACACCACAACCAAGCTGCTCTCATTGTAATTACAAGAAAAATCCCAACCAAAAATGGCTGGTAGGTTCATAATGCAATCTGCCAGTTACCATTTTGGCATGAGCACTGAAGAGCTTTTAAAAATTAAGTATTTCTCTGAATTTAAGACACCACTGATACCGAGACACAGTATTACATTTTGTATCACTCAGAAAGAAAACAAGGGCAACTAATTAAATCACGGCCTTCCATTGGTTGTTAGGCCCATCCTGACCACAGAAATGTCAAAATATGAAAGAAACAGGCATCTCAGGATTGAATGAATTCATGATTGATAAATGATGATAAAGTGTTACTTTCATTCTACTCTGATGATTTACAAATGAAGTCCTAATCTTCATTTGTTTGAAAAGCCTTTCTATAGGAACAGGACACATTAAAAATTTTTTATTCTGGAATGCTATTTTTTTTTTTTTTGCGGTACGCAGGCCTCTCACGTTGCGGAGCACAGGCTCCGGATGCGCAGGCTCAGCAGCCATGGCTCAGGGGCCCAGCCGCTCCGCAACACGTGGGATCTTCCCGGACTGGGGCACGAACCCGTATCCCCTGCATCGGCAGGCAGACTCTCAACCACTGCGCCACCACGGAAGCCCCAATGCTTTTGAATCATGTGACTACAAAGCCTTCACATTTATCAAGCTGAATCAAGAAATGGATGCTGATTGTGTCTGAAAATTTCATCCCTCAGCTCTTGATCAAAATCATGTAAACAAACTGAACATGACCTTTTGAAAAAAAATGCTTTCAAACTTTATTGAGGATGTTTTCCAATAAAAGCTATTCTTTTTTTGGAAAAATGTCCTTGACACATTCCAGATTTTCAAAAGATGTAAAAGTGAAACATTCCGCTTTAAACCTCAAAACACCAATTCTGAGGGAGAGACAAAGAAGATTAGCAAGGCTATACTAGTTTCCTATCCCAATATTCTATATGCCTTGTTATCGTCACACATTTTGACATGATGAGAAATTGCAATAATTATTCTCCCTACCTTGAAGATGAGATGACTAGAATATAGCTACCAGCAGAAAACAGAACCACCAGACATAAAACTTGCTAAATATTGTTGCAAATGAATAATCGTTATTCTTGCTTTATGTTACTGCCTTAGGGATATTTCTGTTTACTATGGAATCATTAGTAAACCAATAACCTTTAATCATGCAGACTGTCTTTCTCCATCAAACTCTGGGTCTGATTATTCTCAGGTATGCTTCTAAATTGCACAAATTGGATTTTACCCATGCAGCATCTTGTCTTGCCTGCTTTTATAATTCATTTCTATAAATCGAATCAGAGCATTAGAAAGTTGGCCACAGATCATTACATAACTGTGTTTACTTGCATTTTCCACAAAGGTAACTAGACTTTTCTAAGCAATCCTTTTGAACAGGTGCGGGTCTTTTCTGGGGAGGGATTCCGATAATCCTATTACCTTATGTTTGAAAAAACCCCAAGGGTTCAAACCTAATCATCGCAGCTTTGTGAACAATTTTAGACTTCGCATCAAGATCACAGGATACTAGAGTAAAACTCACTCTGTGTTTACCAATAAAGAGTGAAAGATTCTTTTAATCATCCTTTTATTGAATGAATTGGCCTTTATAATGAATACCATTTACATACTCTCAACTTAATATTCAGGACAAGATGCAAATAGTAGGTATGTCCAAGGGACATAAAGAAAAGTAACAGAGCATGAAAGTGTGCAAGAGGACAAGCTAATTAGTGTGGTATCTTAAATAATGTTAGCTGTAGGCTTTTACATGCATTGAATAGCTCCCAAAATAAAAAGGGCTGGAAGTTACAGATGACACTAGTCACTTAAGACGAACCATTAAGGATGACCAGTATGAAATACTGCCTAGAAATCTGGTCCCTTAAGGAAGCCAGAGGAGGAGTTAGCTCTGGCTGGGCACAGATTCTTTGATGGTTAAAACAAAAATAAAAACAAAACATGATCATCATGATAAAAGCATTGAGGGATGAGGCTCCCCTGCTGGGGAGTGATGCAGGCCATGTTTTATTTCTCTGTGAAGAGAATAAGACTGTGAGGTATGGGAGACGATGATGGCAGCTCAGGGCATTTAAGAAAAATTCACGTTTCTAGAAGAATTTTCTATTAGTCATGTTCAAATGGAGGATTCTCAATTCCTCCTCATGCTAACACACCTGTGCAAAGCTTCTTTGGGGTATCAGGAATCAAGAACCAGGCCCTGAAAGCATCAATTCTAGAGGCTGCTAACCTCGAACCTAGTTTTCTATTGATTCTCCGGAGTACCTTCATACATCTCCACTGCATAGGAGAGCTACAAATTCAGTAAAACCTTCCTGAATCAAATTAATGGAGAGAAAGGCCACACTGAATACAGAATATGTGAAAAGAAATTGGGTCTTATTACTTTTAAGTAAGCACCTCAACCAAGCTGAGGAAATGGACAAGTGTGGAGTGACAAGATCTACTTTAAGGGCCAGATATGAGTGACTTTTGTTCACCCCTCAGTTGTTCATAGGTAAACAGAAGCTTCTCAAATTCCCTCCTGAATTCAATAGGGAAACTCTCCCACCCAGTTCCTGACTAGGTTACCAAAGGTTTAGAATTAGTAGAGTCTAACTGTAGTCAGTTTCTTGGTTACTTACTCTCCTTCCCCATTGGATATACACACATCACACTCATCCAAGTAAAAAAAATATTACTTCTGAGATCTTATTAGATTTAAGACCCCAGAGCTAGGTACATGGCATTCATTACTGCTTTAAATCCTCATAAGAGCTATATGAAGTCAGCTCGGCAAGGTCAAACAAATCACCCAAGGTTGCAGAGCTAGGAAATGACAGAGAACTTCCCCATCTGTCCCCCACCTCTATTGTATACAAGCTAACAGGCAGAGAAGTATTCTCGAATACTTTATATTGACAGCATTTTCTTTAAGAACCTCAAAGGTAAATTCAGACTCAATTCCTGCCAGGTAACAGAGTCAACCTTACTAGAATCTGAATTAGTGGTTTTTTAAGTGGTAAACAGTAATAAAAATGCCATCAGCGAAGGATTGAGGGGCTACTCCGTCCTAGACGGCTGACATCTACATCTACCACCGCTTAATCCTCACAACCCTCACAACTGTCCTACTGTAGATGGTATCCAAAGTGCCAAGGGCTGAAGCCACTTGCCCAAGGTCCCACAGCTGGCGACATAAAGCTGTTTCCCTCCCTGTCCCCAAGCTCCCCTCTGAAAAACCAAAACCGCGCAGGGAAACAAGCCAGCACACGGGTGTCAGCCGTGTGGCCGAAGGTAAGGAAGCAGTCACGAGAGGAGAAGCGTTGCTCACCTGACTCCACGCGCCAGCCTTCCACTTGGGGCATCTTCCTCCTCGGCACTTTCTGTGCCCATTTGGCTTAGCAAGGTGTTTACAGTAATCACTTTCTAAATGACTTCCATCTTTTGCCATGCAGTAAACATTTCGTTGTTTATGCCCTCGACCACAAGAGACAGAACACTGAAATATAAAGCAATGGCAAGGTTGTTTTTTTTTTTTAAATCACAAGGAATTTGATAAAAACCTGTGTCGTGAGATGTTACGATCATGCCTAACGAGAGTCACCACTCCCCCCTTTTGCAGTGCCATTTTGGATAACACCTCAAGGCTCAACACGGAAGGAAGGCAGCAATGGAGAAAACCATGTGGACAGCATGACAGCAGGAATCCTGTTTAGTATCTTGGGTCACTCAAGAACGAGGGTAAATCCTGGTAATTTAGGCCAAAAATGAAGCCCACGAACCTGAAATTACCATGAAATTCTGATTTACAGAAGTCCTACTATGAATTAGTTAGGATTCCTTTCAGACATCTCACTTCATGCAATCGCTGATCAAGACATTTCTTCAACAAACTACCTCACAATTCACTCTTTTGGATAAAGGTGTGTTTCCAAATTCAGCTGTGTCCCATTTCCTAGTGAACTGATTTAAGGAAACTCTTCTACCATTTTTCAGAGGAGAAGCTCTCATTTTCCCAGTCCATTGGAAAGGAGGTGAAAAAGGCATGTTAGAAACTGAAAGGTAAGCTAGCAGGTGGGTCAGTGCCAAGTTTGGGAGGGAGGCATTACCTTTCAACTTTGATCTGCAGGTTCACTGAACTGTTTTAATGTGACCTTGTCTGACCACATCTAAGAAACTTGACTTTGATTTCAGAGTAGGTTTCTCAGAAAGGTTTAGGAATCAAAGGGCTCATGGCGTCAGGACAAAAATTTGATATGACAGCTTCTTGTGGAATAGGCAAGAGGCTGGCCCCCATGAGTCTGCTGAGATATTCAACGTCCATTGCCTCATTAGCGATTACAGAAGTCATTACCACTTGGATCATAAGCTTACTGGCTCCCGTTTTCAAGACACATTATTTCCCAATATAATGTCCTTACATGTCAGAGGGAAATGGGCTTAACAATGAAGAGCAAAATGTGAAAACACAACAAAAATAGATTTCAAGTGCCATTTCCTTCTACTCAATGTTTCTAATTCCCCTGCTAACTCTGTGATTTTGTTAACTTAAATGGCCAGAGTACCCTTTTATGCCTAATAGGTAAATAGCACCATGTAAAACATGTAGCCTAACATAAATCCAAACACTATTACCAAGCAAGCTCAAAGTGCTCCCATTCGTAAATGTGTCAGACGCGTTTTTCTAGTAAACATAAACCATTATAAAAATTCCAATAGCAGCTGCTAGAGAAATTTAAAATATGTATATTAATATGTTTGGCTATAACTTTTAACTTTAGGAGATGGAAACGTTGTTTTGAGCTCTCATCTTGTGAGTATTATGATTTGGAGTAGTCATTCTGGCACTCTTAATAATTCTGGCACTCTTAACTTTCCTTCCACACTGTATGTGTGGAAGGAAAGAGCTGAATTTAGATATCTACACCAAAACAAAAATATCCATCCTTCAACGTACAGTGTTTTGATGTATATAAAGGCTTTGGGCTATAATTTGAGAAGGCTTTTAGAATGAACCTCCAAGAAGTATACCTATAAACCAATTGTCTAATGACTTACACACAGATAATCCCTGTTACCAGTGACTATTTTAATATTTAAAAATGTTACTTCCACCAAAAAATAAAGGCACAGTTAGAATCTGAGGTGAGATCACTTGTTTATTCGCAAACATTTATTGAGCACCTACTAAGTTTCATACGTTACGCCAAGTGCTGGGAATACAGTGATAAGCAAAACTGATATAATTCCAGCCCTCATGGAGTTTACGGACCAGTGAGGGAGGCCAGCATTAATCAAGTGATGACAAAAATAAATATATACATGCTAACTGAGATGAGTACTCTGAAGAAAACAAGCTGGAGTGGTTGCAAGAGGGCTCCCTGAGGCATTCCCTGGGGCCAGACCATGCAGAGCTCATAGGTCATAATAATATATTTCATTCTCCACGAGAGGGAAAATCACTGAGGAGATTTAAGTTGGGATAAGACACAGTCTGATTTTTCTTTCAAAAATTCTACTTTGACTACCGGCTAGGCAATGAGTGGAAATACAGCATAAGTGGAAACAAGAAAACTGCTCAGGAAGCTAATGCATTTGTCCAAGCAAGAGGTGATGGTGGCATAGATTAGGGTGCAGAGTGGAGGGGTGAAGGAAGTTGGTGAATTGAAGACGCATTTTTTGAAGTAGAAATGATAATTCCTGATGGATCAGCTGTGGGGTGTAGGGGAGAGGGCAGATCTCCCCTCCCAGGAGGGAAGGTCTCCTGGGTTTCTGGTATGGGCAACTGGATAGACAGTGATGACATGAATAGAGATGGGAAAAACTGCATTGGGAGTCAAGAATATATTACTTCGTAGGAAATGAGCTGAACTTAAAGGATATGGATTCATGGGTGGTAATGTGCTTGATTATGGTGAAGAAATAGACATAGTTGTCTTATTAATCAGATGAACATGGGTCAACTTAAAGCAAGTCTACCTTGAAGGATCATCATTTCAATATACAAACAGTCCAGCCAAGCTGTCCCTTAGTACGGAGGGGAGAAAGAGAATTGGTGGAAATGCTGATTTAGTAATCTACCCATTGATCTGTCAGTTCCATGAGGGCAGGGATTACGGAAGTTTTGTTCATCACTATACTCCAGCACTTTGCATAATTCTTGGAACTTAGTAGGTGCTCAGTAAATGTTGAATACACAAATGAAACAAATCCCATTTAGTGGTCGCTGGAAGAGATAACCGAAAAGTAGGGAGCAATCTACAGAGGCAGAATTAGAAAAGGCACAGCTTTCTCCCACTTATTGGGTGCCAGTCACTGCTCTAAGACTTTATATACATTATCTCATTTAATCATTCCAATAACCATAGAGACAGATACTATTACTGGAGACAAATGGTGTTTTCAAAATGGCATAACCAAAATGCTTTGTATGTATATATCTCTTCCCACATGACTCCAATCCAAGTGGCTAGATGTCTGTTGGGAACATAACAGCACAATGAAAATAATTAAGTTATCAACAACATCACTGATAATAATTCATCCGAGGGGCACCACTGGTGCCACCAACATCTATTGCCCATGAAATGAAGACAGATGAAGTTGATACGAAATATGAAGCCTTAAAGATCTTTTCAATATCTGGATTAGCTGCATCCCACCCATTCCTACGTGTGGTTTTCTCATTTGGGAACTTCAATAGAACTGACTTGGAAAACAGGATGCAATACTACACATATTATTTGCCTCAAATTAAGATCGAAAAGCGATAAGGAAATTCACAAGATATCTACTCTGATAGCAAACACTTTTCATTTCATGCTTTCTAACTTACCAATGAAGAAAAGCAGCTGCTTGTGGAAATTTTCCTATCTAACAGGTTTATTAGTGGGTCTATTATGATCTCATAAAGAAGTTATCATCTTGATAATCCAACACAGGTGTCAGCTCTTCTATTCTGAGGGAAATTTCCATCTGATTTTTTCCAGTCCTTTCCCAGGCAGTGACTTTTGCATCAATGTGCATCACAGATTATAATAGTTAAATTTAGAGTGTCACCTAGTACATATTATTTATTGGCTACATATCTGAGGGTTCTTGCTCTGCGGAATATTTAATTCCTTATATTTACAGCCAAAATAATCTCCTAGTTTGCCAGTAGGACTCTGACTTTTTCCTCTGGGGAAACAATCCAACTTGTTTAAGAGAATGATTTCCCCCCAACTTTGGGCAACACTCTCAAACAAAGTAATCTCTGCTTGTTACATAGAAACACCAAGGTCAGTATCTCAAATGCCTGGGCTTTTGTTTCTGCGAGGTCATTCAAAGGCAATGTTTAATGTGGAGCTTTGTTCAGATGCTGTCTTTACTTTTTAGACGAAGGTCTAAGAGTTTAAAATCCTTGCATTTCAACACATCTGGTGGAAACAGAACTGGCTCCCTCTCTAGAGGTAGCTCTGGATGTGGTGTGGATTTGTATCTCACTGTTCCTGGTGTGCTGTCCCTGGCATTAGGGTTGTCCTGCATCGGTTCTTTCACTTATACTGAGGGGCTGGGTCTCTGTCGCCAAGAAGCCAGCAAACAACCCCAGTGTGTCTGCTTGGATGAGAAGGGGTGAAGACCTAGAAAGAATGAGATCTCCAGCATTGCCGAGGCTGCTGAGAACCTGGACATCCAAATACAGATGGGAGGACCACACGGAATTGGTAAGGACGCCATGAGGAACCAAGAAGGAATAGGAAGGGGAGGGCTTAGGTCAGGGATGCACACAGAATCTGGCTAGAAGGAAGCTTCTCGATGGGGCTAGATGATGCTGGGGCTCAGAGGAAGCACCGGAGTGGATGGGGTGTGGGCCAGGACTGCCTGAGTCGTAGCAGATGCTTATACATAAAGGTTAATAGATGGTCTAGGAGGACAGTCCCAGCAGAGTGGGCACAGTTGAGTGTGTCTGCGTGATTCCTATTTCCAAGTGATCTGTATACATAAGATTCTGTTTATATGAATGTCTTTCGGAGGATGTTGATCAACTAGTCCATATTTCCAACCAGAGGACTGGTTGACAGCAGGTTAGGAGTAAGAATTGAGAAGCCAAGAGAAAGGTCATATACTAGAATCCATTACCAAGATAAGCCAAGACTCTGAAAATCTAAAGATTTTTGACAATCAGGTTTAACCATCACTCTGAGACTGGTGGGCAGAGTTCAGTTGTGAGACAGGAGACTGTACTAATTATTATTCAAGGCCTTTCCCCTGTGATTCTATAAAATATGAAAAAAACATCTAAATCACTTCATCTAAAAAATGAAGTGTGTCTTTTCATAACAACAAGGTCTTCTTTCTTTTTTCTTTCTTTTCAACAAGCTCTTGATTCTACTCTCATTTTGACTTTGTTTAAGAAACATAAAGGCAGACCTCATCTGGAAAGTATGATATCAGAAAGGAGGCAATGCTCATGCCCATGGTTCAGAACTGCCTTCGCCAGTTATAATGACAAGTGAAGTGAGTATCGCATGAACATCACACAATCAGAAAAGGCAGAGGGATTCCAGCCTGTACCCACTGTTCCGCCGGGGGTGGGGGGAAGAATGTTGAGTGCAGAGATATAGACTTAGGGATCAAAGTTTCAAATCTGCTCAGTGCAAGACCTGGAAAACCATGTGGGCTCGTCACATAGAAAAAAGACAGTAGCTGCAATCCACATGTTTATTACTGCTTTCCACACTGTAGGCACTGAGCAAATATTTATGGGAATGAATGAATACATGAAAGCTATAGCCATCATAGAAGTGTACGATAAACCAAATGTCATGTTTTCCTAAAGGTTTCAAGAAAGAACCACCTGGAATCTGACGCCCAGTGCTAATGCTGAACTGATTTGGCAGTTATTCAAATTCAAAGAGGCCACCCCAAAGGCACTCTTTCAGTTGGAGCAGAGCTATTAGAAATCACACCATGAGCGCTTACTATCAGTGGGACCATAAGCTGAAGGCTACTGGCTTCTCCTATTTAATCCCTACAGCAACCTTGTGGCTCAGGTACTATTAGGATTCCTCTTTACAAATAAGGAGACTGAGGATTAAAGAGGTGACCTCACTTGCCCAGGGTCACAGAGCCAGGAAGCAAGCAGCGTTAGCCTTCACATATAGCATGTGTTTTTCCAGAACCGCCATTTTCTTCCCTAAGTTATACTGAAGAGAGGGCTTGGTTAAGAAAACAGGCTGCTCACCCCTGCTTACCCATGGTGATAACAGAAATCTAGGACTTTAAAGAAATGTCCCTTAAGACTATTTTAGAGACCTCTGTGACTCCTCAGTCTCCCAGGAAGAGGATGGTTATCCAACCTATTTCTGACTTTAATACTTTCTTCACAAACTCTTTAACACCCTGGGAAGAAAGACGCTATGAAAAGTAAATACACCATCATGTACAATAATATAAATATAAATAAAGAGCCACATTTCTCTTTGCCCAAAGCCACACTCTGGTTTTCTCTTGGACATCTGTCAAGGTCGATTCACCCTTGGCATTCAGCCTGATGCCACATGGTGAACGATCATCTCTATTCACTGGTGAACGGCGCTTTGCGTGGTCATGAATGGAAGGTTACAGGTTGTAAATTTTGGCCTGCCGATCCACCAGGGATTAAGCTCTCAAATCTCTGAGCTATAGGTCATCTCAGCATATTTTATATATATTTTTATTCAGTCCATGTCTTTATTTTACAAATTCAATGCTACGGAAAAGGAGACACGTCATGCTCACTGTCACACAGTAAAGAAGGAACAGACGCAGGCTTATGACTAGGAGCTCCTGTACCTAGCAAGGAACACCATTTGGTGCCCTTTGCACTGGGGATTTGTGACCAGATTCTGGCGCTCTGTGTGTTGCTTGGGAACCACAGCTAACCAGGCATCCTGATTCCTTCCACTCCAACTCAGTCATGATCACATAGAGCTAGCAGGATGGGCTGGGGCCAGCCAAGGCAGGTGTAGATTCTGCGCCTCTGGCTTTGAGGAATTACCAACACCAATATGAACAAGCATGGGTTTCACCACCTCTTCTTCTAAGGTACCAGTTAAAAACAAATTCCACTGGGTGGCTGTGCATGGGATTCCACAGCTCACCACATGGGTGTGTGCCTTCACCTTGCTCTAAAATGTAGCCCTTCAAGGCGCAGGTTTTGGAGTCAGACAGACCTACGTTGCAGTGCCATCTACCATTTTACCACAGTGCCATTTGGAGCAAGTTACTCTCAGCTCAGATCTGTTCTCTGTAAAATGGGGATAATAGCACTATGCGTACGCAACAGGGCTGCCTTACAATTAGATGAGGTAATGCATACAGAGCTCTTGGTGCTTTGGCCCGACAGTGTAAAAATCAATACACGTCCACTGTTCCTGCTACTACTACTTCTACTCCGTGGACTCTTTAAAAATATCTCCTAACATGCAGTTTAAAAGGTGAGTATTTTAAAAAATGTATGTTTACTCATGGAGTCTAAAATTAACATTCTAATACAGGCACTGCTGGGTGAACGAGGAACTCAGTCTGGCAAAATCTCCCTCTTATGAATGGGTGAAGAGCTCTTCTTTCTAAAGGTCACAGAGAAATCCCCAGAGCAGACATAAATGTTGATGATTCCTCTTCTTCTGCAGCGCCCTTTTCACTCTCATAGACTATTACTTATTAATATGGTCTCTTCTAACCAGAGAAGACAGACAGACAAGAAAAAGAAAGGCACCATATCTGAAAGCCACATCTCTTTTTCACTCCGTCACTTCCTGCTCACGCTTATCATCTCAAAAACTCCTTGTGTTTCCCGTTTGTTTTTTTGTTATGTTGTTTCTTTCAATGTCCTGAAGCACACAGTCCGCATCAGTGATAACCATTACCAAACACACATTCACTCACTTCCCTGCTCGGTTCAGCTCAGCTGTGGCAGCGCTAAGAGTCCTTTGTCGGAAAGTGTATCTGCTCATTGGAGATGTGAACACGTTTAGGGAAATTTTTATAGGGCTTCTCACAATACAAGAATGGCTCTGAACAGGGGCATCAGGGATCCAAAAGGACCGAGGAGGGAGAGAAAGCTTGGCCAGGAAACAAGGGCTGTGACTTGAGGGCGTTAAGCCAGTGTTGACAGGCCTGCCTGATGGCCGTTCGTGTCCAGGACCACCACGGCACTTATTACCATGAAAAGGAGCTGAGAAAGCATGAGATTGGCAGGGAACACCAAGGAAGAAAGCGGATGTAGGAATCACAGTCATCACAGCTGGATGGGGCATCGGGCCATCCTTCCAGCCCCATTACCCCCCAGTACGCCCAGCCTTTGCAGTGCTACAAAGGTCTAAGACTGTGGGAGAAAGGGAACTAAGGTTCACACGTCAACTCTTGGAGCATGCTTGAAGGCTCCTGTCAATACTATATCCAAGTAGGCGGCCTTGCATATGCCTCGCAAGGGAGATGGCAGGGCCAGGAACAGAAGGGGAGGCAGTGAGAGATGCTCATGACCGCCACCTCCCATCACCCCTCAAGAATTATGAGGTACCGGGCTCTCCAGCCATACAGCCTGCGCCCTCATAACATAACAACTTCTTATTAGAGGTGGGAAATACATTTTAACATGAAATACAGTAGCCTATGAAATTAGCTATGGAACTTGCGAAACCTAAATTGGGGTTCTTCTTATTCTGCAGGAGTGTAAATATTAGTTTTTCTCCCCATCAAGATAGAAACAAAAACCAAGAAAATTCGCAGAAGCCACACGTGGTGATTTCTAGAGTGGACACATCCAATGGTGCCCTCAGGGATTTGAGGTATATTATGTCATCAGGCTCTGTTACCACTAACATGCCCTCTGATTCCCCATTCCCAAGCACAGTGCGTTTTGTAAGCCTTCTTTTCCCTTTCAAGGTTAGACGTGATGGTTCTGTGTAACCCAACTTCAGCCAAATCACGATATTGGCATTTTTCAGGAAAGAGGTGAAGATGGTACCGGGACCCACACCCTGTGCTAGCCACAGAAGTATTTCTGAAGGCAGACTGGAAGATGGGAAGGGTAATGGGTGAGGTTTTTGTTCCAGCATCCTTTATTCTCAGCTGTTTCAAAGGTGGGTGCAGAAGAGTCTGAGTGAGTGAGTGATGGAAAAGTTATGGCTGGTGGGAACAAGAACCCCACGCTTCTTGGCGCTCTGAAGGTGGACTGTAAGGGCCCAGGCTGGAGGATTCAAGGCTACCTGGAGATGTCATTCTGCTAGAAGATGACAGCCCTTGGGTAGACCCACTCATGACTTGGGCTACTGTCCCAGACAGCCAGGGACAGACCTGGGAAGCTAAAGTCACCTTTGGGAATGTTTCTGTAAAAAAGCAATGCAGGCAGGCAGTCTCTGGACTTTCATGCACCCAACCAATGTCCAGTCCTTGAGTTTCTTCCTCCTCCCAAAGAGCTTTCAGTCATTTAAAAGACACTAGGGCAGGGTTCATTTAATTGCCTCTTCCAGTCTTGCTTTCTCTGCCTGTCTGGCCATTCCTGCATCAGTTTCGTGTGAAAGGAACATCTTTATCTGCCAGTATGTCAAATGTCTTACGCTGAAAAATTTACAACTATTGGGGGAAAGTAGTTCATGCAATGAATTTGCTTTTGGGTAGATATTAATGCCACCCCAGAATGGAAATATGCATACCTATCTGAGTCTGTAATCAGAGAAATATACCTCGGTGAGAGGGAAAAAGGTCATCTTAACCGTTATTGAATGAGATGTTCCTCCTCCAACTTTGTAATGCTCTACTGGTACTTCAGATAAGACCAAGTTACTATCAATATGCGCTAGTCAAGTCCTTTGTGGCTTTCCTTGTCTGCTCCTCCTGCTTACCTTTTGCTAAAGAAAAGGCTCAAAAGTACCGCTATGAAAGGATGGGATGAGAAGAAATAAAACCCAGCTAAAATGTAAGTGGCTCACAACATGGAAGACTGGGCATACAAGTGGCTAACATCATGGTTGATGGTTTTCTGTGAAATTTAAATGATTCCTGCACTACTCTTGAGATTTATTCTAATGAAAATCCAAGGGTTGAGGCACAAGCACGTGGTAGTTATGAATTCAGTTTTGGAATCAATCAGACCTGCTGTGACCACTGCTATCTATTCCTTTGTGATCTTATGCAAGATGCTTAACCAGGTATGAGATGATGGTGAGTAAGCATCTTAAACCTAACATGTCTAAAACGGACGTCCTGATCTTCCTATTATCTTCATTTCAATCAATGGAAACTATCCATCCACTTGTCCACTGCACAAAATTTGGAGTCATTCCAACTCCTTTCTCTTGTATCCCATATCTAAACTTGGAGCGAATCCTTTGGCATTATCTTAAAAATATGTCAGAATCCTACCACTTCTTGGGACTTCCCTGGTGATCCAGTGGTTGGACTCCGCACTCCCAATGCAGGGGGCCTGGGTTCGATCCCTGGTCAGGGAACTAGATCTCACACACATGACGTAACTAAGAGTTTGCATGCCGCAACTAAGAGTTCGCATGCCACAACTAAGGAGCTCACATGCTGTGACGAAGCCGCCACTAATACTTGGCACAGCCTAAATATTTTTAAAAACCAAAAGAATCCAAAAAAAGAATCCTACCACTTCTCACCACTTCCACTGAGCACTCTCATCTGAGTTACTCCAACGGCTTCTAATGTTCTCCCTGCTTCTATCTTTGTTCCTCCTATAGCTTCCCCTAAATTCAGAAGCCAGACTCATTCTTTTAAAACAAATCCACGTTTCTACTCAACTCTCCCCATCAATGGCTTCCTACCTCACGAAGTGTAAGCAAAAATCCCTCCAATGGTCCTTTTCTCTCCCTCTCCCACGATCAACTTCCATGTTCCCTTCCATCAATTTCATCTCTAATTTCATACCCTACCATCCACACCCCCTCTATTCCAGCCACCTTGGCCTCGCGACTGCCAAGATATGCCTGGCATACTCCCGTCTCCAGGTCTTCACCTGAAATACTCTTCTCCTGGGTATCCACATAGCTTACTTTTGTGTTTTCCCGGATCTCGGCTCAAATGTCACCTTTCATTGGAGACTTGCCTGGCCTTAAAGTTGCAGTTCCCACCTTCTCTTCCATGTTATTTTCTCTCTTCTTTAATTTATTTTTATCCATGGCACCATTCACTTTCTTTCACAATACATATTTCAACTTTTGTTTTATTTGTGATTTATAGGTTATCTCCCCCCCCCACTAGAATGTAAGCTTGATGAGTTCAAGGATTTTTGTCTGTTTTGTTCACTGCTATCTCCCCAGTGCTCAGAGCAGTGCCTAGTTTATAGCAAACACTTGAATACTTAGGGATCACACAAACGCATGTGTGCATGAATAGTATCTAATAGAGCCTAGAGCCACTTATCTCACAAGAATTTTTAAGGATGAAGCAAACATTCTACACAATGCTCAGTTCATTGGTAGGGTCCAAATAAATAACTCGTGCTCTCTCCTATCGCCTGTGTCTATTCAATCTAAAACTGGCTAAGCACTCTTGTGGTTTAATATTTAATTCATAGTTACAGAACTGAATACTGCACAGGAGACATCTAAGAGGAAGGTTATCTGAGAATATGATGTAAGATAATGGACAGCAAGGGTTGGAAGCTGGGAGCTCAGAAGACCACACTGTCCTGCACAGGCAAGGCTAACACTGAAAGCTTGGCTAACAGCCACTGAGACCACCATATACTCTTAGGGTCACAAAATGTTGTTTCTCCTTCCCAAAGATGTCACCTTAGATTGACACGTTTGCCAGATGGAAAAAATGTAGATATACAGACTGAAAATAGACTACAAAGAAATGTAACAGACCAGAATGGGTTCTATCTAGGCCAGATACTGTCTATCTCCATTCTGGCTGGAAACATCTAAAAGCAAAGCAAAGCAAAGCAAAACAAAACAAACTAAAGACTTATACCATCTGTTCCAAAATAATGTGTCTAAGTTTGAGCCTGATTTTTTTTAAGTTCCCTTTCATTTAGAAAAATGCTCTCAGAGTATAGGGTATTCAGGATTACAAGACCAACATCAAGCCTGAGACTTTGTAACTGTAGATTGAATTTGATCTCCTGTACACTCTCTACAAGCTGGCCACCACAAGCCTCCCTACTAAGTGAGGTGGTTATTACCCAAATAATAGGATTAGGCCACATTCAGATATATCTAGTTTTCTTAGTTCAGCAGATCTTTCCTTACAGATGTGCTAATTCACATTGTTCTAGCATGCTATAAATGTGCAGGGGAAAACCAACCCTTTTCAGAGCTCTGGTCTGAGAGTGTTGGGTGACCAAGTCCAATTTCTGAGTTCCTTTGAAAACCATTCAAAATCCAGTGAAGTGTTAAAAGGGCCTATTCAAAAATTCAGACCCCAAAGACTCAGTTTCAATGGCTTTTAAAAAGCAGAGGAGAGCTAAACTGGTTTCCACCAGGGCAAGAGCCAATTTTGGATGTGTCACAAATCAAAATCAGTATTTCTAGAAGTTTTGAAAGCCCTTCCAGAGAGGGAGTGGCAAAGCATGAAGCTTGAGAGTCAGTCGGGTCTGGATCCAAAAATGACTGATTGTAGGATGCTGGGACACTTGCTTAGCCTGCGTGGAGCTCACTTTTCCTACCTGCAAAATGGACACAATAGGGACCATTTTGTAAGGATTATATGAGGGTTTGCAATAATGCTTACAAGGCACTAGGCCCAAAGCTTGGCTCACAGAAGATGATCCGTAAATGTGGGCCTTTTGTTATTCTTTCTCCACTTCTGGTCAAATCCATCTGGCCTACTGCAGACAGGCACTTTTTTTTTTTTTTTTTTTTTGCAGTACGCGGGCCTCTCACTGTTGTGGCCTCTCCCGTTGCGGAGCACAGGCTCCGGACGTGCAGGCTCAGCGGCCATGACTCACGGGCCCAGCCGCTCCGCGGCATGTGGGATCCTCCCGGACTGGGACACGAACCCATGTCCCCTGCATCGGCAGGTGGACTCTCAATCACTGCGCCACCAGGGAAGCCCCAGACAGGCACTTTTATGTGCCACATCAAGACATGTAAGACCACTGGTCATCAGTTGGTGACTGGGATGTGGAGAAACACATTCATTCAGAGAAGTAAGATTTCATTAGTGGCTGTATCGTCTCATAGCCCAGAATAACTGGTAAGGTTATAATTAGGTAAAAGGCAAAACTCCATTTCTAATTTGAAAGAGCTTTTGACATAGTTAGTCCTTTGGTAATTTAAGGTTCCAATTACTTCTGCAAGGTAGCACTCATTTGTCTTATGGGAAACCAAAGTCTCTTTCTACATTGAGCTCCAACGTGTATGTCTTTCTTTTTATAAGAATTTCCAGTCTTTTATCCAATAAAGTTTAAACATTGTGGGAAGAATCCAATATTTCTTTGGAGTTTAGGTCCTACCATAAAACTTCTGAGGTTCATGACAGTGTCTGGGTTCATTTTGCTTGCCTTTCCTCTACCAATAGATTTCTTCTCCAGTCTCAAAGATTTGGAGTCACTATTAGAGTTTATGGTCATCACTGGTGACCTTTTTGAAGAAGAAGAATTGAGATTGATTTTCCTTCTAGGGCCAGGAGATGGATCATCTAAAATGTTCTCTGTGCCACGGATCTCGGAGTTGCACCTGCCATTCTGATCATAAATACGTGTGTCTGTGTGGCAGGGGGGTCTGAGGTTGGCAAATATATAGCAATTGCCATCTGCTAAAGCAGAAGAGATTTGAAAAGTGGGAAAGGAGAGGTATGAAGGGGTAGAATTTCAGAAACTTCCTTCCCTGGGAAGCTCATGTATTGAAAAGCCAGGTATCTGGCCAGCCAGCCACATATCTGAAAAAGGTGATCAGCTAGATTAAAAAAAAACAACTGGTGGGAAAATAACTGTGAAAACCTGGTGGTCTCTACAACATAATGATTTACCTTCCCTGAGAGGAGGAAGAGAACAATTTTAAAACCTCTAAGACTTCTCTGACTTAAAAAAAAAAAAAAAAGGAATTTGGAATCAAACAAATTTGGGAAATGCTGTAGACTATACCTACGTAATGCCTATGAGAATATGGAAAGGAAAGTTCTGCTGTAAGACACTCATTGAACCACGAGGGAGAGATGATATTGCCCCCAGAGGACGTTTGCCAATGTCGGAAGACATTTTTGGTTATCACAACCAAGAGGATATGCTACTGGCATTCTAGCGGGTAGAAGCTAAGGATGCTGCCAAACATCCTAGGATGCCCAGAACAACACCCCACAACAAAGAAGTACCTGGTCCCAAATGTCAATAGTGCCGAGGCTGGGAAACCCTGTTTCAGATCTATTCACAAGTCATGGAACACTTTCTGTACCACTGTCTCGGTCTCTAGTAAGAAACTGGTGTCCTAACTTCCCAGATAAAAATGCTCACTGGGATTAATTATGCTTTTATAAAAGTACTCCCCCCCAAAAACTCCTAAATATTCAACTCTGAAACCAATTCCTAGATATAGTTAGTGCATGACACATGTGCAAATTCTACCATGAATGAGGTAAGTGCTGTCTATCGATATCTATCGATATCTACCTATCTATCTATCATTTCTATCCTATCAGTGCTATCAGTTCATGCAATCCAAAAGTATGAACATGTTGGAATAACGCTTGTTTTCGTAGAAATTCCCATCCTCATTTATGCCTTTCTATCCAAAGTTAGTGACCCCTGCCAAGGTTGCCATGCGGAATGTCTATGCACCACACTGCGCACATCTGTACACATCAACAACTTCCCCTCCTGGCTCCAGAAAAGATTGAATGATACTGCTTGTTGGTTTGCAAATTCATAGTCTGGTGAGACAACTTTGAAACCTCCTATTTTCAGTTCATTCTTGAAAATCTCTGACGTTGCTGGCTTCCTAGGATTCCACATACTACTTGATGGAAAATCTGACTCTCCAGAGAGAAGTGTTTTCTGACAGCTAACCACAGTCATTCCACAGGGCTTGCAACTGTGACTTCAGCCTTGACTTCTGATCATCAGTCCTCTCTCTCCTATGAGGACCATGCTGTGCACTATAGGATGCTTGGCAACATCCCTGGCATCTCTTCATTAGATGCCAGTAATACCCGCCCCTCCCCCCCAAACCCATTTATGACAACCAACGATGTCTCCAGACATTACCCAATGTCCATATTGAGAACCCTGAATAATCCCAAGGTTTACAAAAAGTCCTTCAACAAGCTCTCAAAACTGAATTGATTTCAATTCATTTGGTGGGGGGCAGAGCACACAGAGCTTTCTTTTGGATGGGAGGTGGTAAAGGGCCCACTGAACATTCACAGGGTGAAAATCCTAGGCGAAAAGGGTTGGGAATCCCTGGTGTTAGAGAACGTGACGTGTACAACGTAAAATCAATTCCCAGGCACAGCAATGAAGATCGCAACTACAATGAAACAAACAGGCTCTTCTGGACAGCACTTCCTCCCTGACATCACAGTTGTGACCTGTCACTGCTAAGCGGTTCCCAGATGCTTCACAGCTGATTAAGAGACAACCAAGGAGGAAATCGTGATTTCACTAAGAAAGTGCCAACCACAATGCAGGAATAGGTGAGTTGGTTGGGTGAGGGCTTTTTAGGAACACAAGGAAAACAAACAGCACATATTTGTGGAAAAGTTCTTTAGCTCTCAAAGGATTCTGGGCTTTGACTGGGGAGCAATGGATTAAAAAAGGGGAGTCTGCATTTGGCCAAGTATTTACTAGCAAGACCGGCAATGAAAGTCTGGATTTCCCTGGGAAAGGGGAGCAAAAAACCACACCATTCCCAGAGACCCTTGCATTTTAGCTGCCCGGGTGGGAGGGGCGGAGGGAGGTAGGGGGGAGGAGGAAGAAGAAGTTCATGAGAAAAAAGCCAATGAAAAACTAGGAAAGATGCTGTTTACGCTGAGCTCGGACTAGAGCACCCACTTTTATTATGATGTTACAATGCAAATCTGAGATTAAAAACAGCTTCCTAAAATGTGTCAGAATTTTTAAAGCCCTGAAATAAATCCAGACCTACTCTCTGCTTCCTTGTGAAGTAAAATACACACTCTGAACATATTTACGTTTCTTTAAGCATTAAAAAAGAAATAACTTATTTTGAAAATTTTCAAACTTAAAGAAAAATCATAAGAACATCACAAAGAACTCCCTCTCCCCTTATTCAGATTCCCTAACTGTCAACATTTCACCACATTTGCTCCCTCCTTCGTCCTCCCTAAATATACACATATATGCCATTATTATTTTTCCTTTTCCTGAAAAGCTTGCAGACATAATGTCCCATCATCTCTCAAACTCTAATTTCCCCACATCAAGGACACTTTCCTACATAACTACCATACAACTCTCCAAGTCAGAAAATCACTACTGATACACCACCAGCATCCAAACCTGTGTGTTTCTTTTTATGATTCCCTCCTGCAAGTTAGCTCTTTATTTCCATAGTTTAGGCCAGTGCAATAAGGATATCAGCTTCTGAGCAGTTCATTCATTCATTCATTCACTCATTCATTCATTCATTTCAATATTGTTGACAGTATGCCTACTGTGTGTACGGCACCAAGCTTGGGCAGTGGGCGTCTACAGCCCAAAGGAAATTAAAGTTTGGGGCAATTCAGTAAATGATTCGGTTAAAAGGATTTTCACTTGAAACGTGGTGGCTATGTCTACATTTCTTCCTTTGTTCTAGTTAGAAAAAGGGAGCAAAACCACGTTTTGTTTCGTTGTTTTTTAATGTCATCTCTTCCCTCACTTCATCTTACACACCTCCCAAACCATAACCACATCTTAACATGCACTTGCCACATGGATGGAGGAATACATCAGTATTTGGGCGAACGAGGGGCAAAGAACGAGGTGAATGAAGGGCAGAACTCACAGTGGTTGACTGTCCCACCAATGGGAAGGAATAAGCCTTAGCATTGCCTGAAGAGTTCAACTCCTGTAGCTTAGTTTTAGCTCAAGAAAGAGTATGGAAGATACCTCAATGCATTTAATGTGTTTTATTTCAAGCAGACAGTTATTAGTGTGAGATCACTTTTTAATAAATTTTAATTTCATCATTTTTCATAATTCACTTGTAGTGCGACAGCATATCACATTCTACAATAAACCTAATCGTACAAACATCTACAAATCCCCTAACTGGCTTGACCAAAATCTAATTTCTCATCCTAATTACCTGTATATCTACTGAACAAAGAAAACACTTAGATTTATTACCTCCAGTTATTCTATTTCTCTTTGTATATTAAAATGTCAGAAATATCACTTAATGTGTGCTTAATAAATACTTCATGCCTTTTTCCCCCCCAAGTCTTCTAGAAAGCCCCAATCTTGCTCTTTACCTGGTTTAATTTTAAGAAAAACAATTTTCTCATATTCATCCCTTTAGAGCTCTGAGCAAAATCTGTAAATGGCTCAATAATTCCAGAATGTTTCAAGCACTTACAATCTGGAAAAACAGATAATCTTAAATTGTATACATCCTCTTTCCATAGCTTTTCACCACTTCACCAACTAAACAGCAAGATGAGGGGATTATATCTTGGTTACCAAGCTCAGAACCTGGTTCAGCCACAGTTTGACCTAGAACCAACTAGCTAATTTATCTGACGGCGCTAAGCTCATCAAGTAGAAGAGATTAAATTTGATAATGTGAGTGAATTGCTTTATATAACTTCTAGCAGATAATAAATGCTCCAAAATGTAAGTGATCGTTATAATAAAAAGTCAAAGCTGTCACAATAATTATGGGATGAAATGCACTGTATAAAACTGAGGGGAAACAGCTCTTCTGCAGATAACTGAAGCAATCCATTCATCTACTTTCTGAGATACTTCAGAAGAAGGTGGCTTAGAGAGAGTTATTTGACTTATTTCCCATTTTAGTACATAGGCAACCTAAGAGTGAGGATAATAAATGAAAAAGGGCTTCTAAAAACAGACCACCTGAACGGTTTATAGTTTAATTCAGATGTCACCCTAAAGGGGCAAAAAAATCCCACAACTCTGTCTGGTCGCTAGAAAAGAGAACTGATGACATCATCAGCCAATTTGCAGCCAATGTCGTTACATACATTTTAATTTCTGAGTGCATCAGTACAGGGTATGAACACGAAACAATCCGTAACGGTTTTCTTAACACTGGGGAGGCAAAGTTAAATGACGGCAATTATAGTGATGGAGGAGACACAGCCTCAACTCTGATTCTTCTGAAGTGTCTTTGAGACAGCTCCATAAACCTAATAATCTACTCAACCTTTACCTACAGGGCTCAGGGAATATGAAAGTTGCCTTCTTGAAACTTCTCCTTCAAAGAGGGAATGGTCTCTTGGAATTCAAGCTTCTACAAGGTGGCTACCTGGCGTTGTCCATTCTTGCCCTCTCCTAAAAAGCATCATTACACCTTGCCCTTTTGACCCACAGAACACATAAACATTCTTTCTCCTTAACTGAACTTACTGCCATGATGAACTTGAACTCTGAGATGCAAAAGAGGAGAGTTTGTTTTAACAGCTGCTTTTATGTGGAGGCCCTGGAGTTACTACTCTAAAGACAGCTGGTTCTAAAAGCCTCTTTTTTTTTTTTTTTTTTAGTTTGACCATTGTATTTTTCTTTTTTTTAACATCTTTATTGGAGTATAATTGCTTTACATTGTTGTGTTAGTTTCTGGTGTATAATAAAGTGAATCAGCTATACGTTTACACATATCTCCATATCCCCTCCCTCTTGCGTCTCCCTCACACCCTCCTTATCCCACCCCTCTAGGCGGTCACAAAGCACCTAGCTGATCTCCCTGTGCTACTTTTTCAATGCCCAGCTGTCAGGGAACACCCACTAAAGTGTTCCCAAACAATAGTGCAAAACAGAATGACAAGAGGATGGTACATATTAGAGGCAAGGGCATCCTACATAGGGACCCATTACATGCTGACATAGGGCTTTTCTCCCCAATTTATTTTTATAAGTTTACTGATCCCTTGGCTAGTTGAATATTAATTGCTAATTGCCTGAGGTTGCCCTGTCTAATACGGTAGCCACCAGGCACAGGTGGCTGTTTATATTTAGAGTAATTAAGTTAAGTACAATTTAAAATGCAAAATCCTATTGTACTTGGCCACATAATAAGTGCTTAATATTAGCCACATGTGGCTAGTGGCTTCCATATTGGAAAGGAAAGATAGAGAACATTTCCAACATTGTGGAAAGTTATTGGACTGCTCTGGCCAAGGCATAACCTCATTCTAATAAGAGAAAGGGGATGCAGGCCTGGCTAAGAATGGTGGCTTTGTAGGTTCAGCCTACACTGATTCTTTTCCATACTACTTCCTGTACACTCTTTTGGCTGCCAAGTTCCTATTTTATAAATTTCTGGAAAGGGATGTTGCAGTGATTAAAACAATCCATGAAAATGAACAACAGCAAGAACAAAGATGGTGATGTGGCAATCCACACCTTCCAGATCTTTTTATTGGCACCTATTAAATCACAAAGGGGGAAATGTACTCTCAGCCACAACTTCCCACGCTGGTGTGGAGGCTGAGGACCCCAGAGGGGAGAGGCAGAAAGCCAGGCCCTCCACTTACCCTGGCTCTCAGACCCCTGAACTCATGTTTGGGTTCTAACGTAAAGGTGAACAGACGCGTATTTCCTGACAGGAGGTTTTGAAAGGTTCCATGCCATCAGCGAGAGGGCATTTATCACTGAAAATTATTGAGCAACTGCACATTTAAAAGGAAAGACGAGATCAATAATTTATATCGGTTGAACAAAGATCATTAGCAACATATATATATATCCTAATAGCAATTTGTATTTTTATGGTTGTAGTGAGGCTTCCAGGAAAAAACTGTCAGTTCTATATGTGTTCAAATTTTCTGTTTCCCCACTAGGATGAATAGCTCTGACTGTTCACTGCTGTATCCTTAGCATGCAGAACAGACTAGCCCCCCCGTAGGCCCATAACAAGTATTCGCTGAAAAATGAATGACTTTTTTTTAAAAAAGGAATGACCCACAGTCTTTTACGCCCTCCTCATAAATCTTCCTCAACTGCCTTTAATAATCAGGATTCCCTCCCAGCCAATTAGACTTGGACTCAGTCTCTACCTCCCACTCCACATTCCAAAGTTTCCATTCCTGTCCATTCCAAAAGGGCAACTCGCTGACCTGAGTCGGGGGGGAGGACCTTCACTCCTTCTCAGGGTCTAACGTCTCTCCTACCCTTGCCCCCATCCCCACCTTTGGACTTTTTAAGACTGCAAAAACAGAAATCTGTCAAGCTATCAAGAAATATCAGCTGTCAGAAAGCAGGAACAGAATCTCTGATAGGCGTACAATCACTGTAAATACGGAGGGAAAAAAAAAAAAGTCCAGCTAAGTTTTATCTCCAACGAAACAGATGCAGGCCAGTGTTTTGCTTTTTTGGAGCACATGTGAGATGAGTGGTTTATAGAGTCTTAATCTACCCTGAGTTCAAATAAACTTTGTAATTTCATATGTCATAATGGTTTCATTAAAAAAAAAAAAACCTATCTTATTTTTTATACTCCATATTGATAGAGGCAAATAATGTGTTTCTTATTTCTTTCTTAAAAGACACTAGAAGTACGTTTAAGATCTGTCTTCATTAGTAAAGAAAAAAAAATCTTATATTTATATAAAAATGCATACACATTTGATGTGATATTCCTTATAGCCCAAATCTTTATATCATCCTCCGAATCTGGCTATTATGATATTTTTAAAATAAAAAAGAGAGATGTTTTGCCATTCCCTAAACATAATCAGTTGTTTGAAGTGTTCATAGCTGCCGGTTATGGGAATTTACCAGTAAAAGTTATAAATTTAGATTTTCTATTGCTGGAGTCAAAGGGGCAATGCCAGTATTAGCTAAATAATGTTGAGTCTAGATGGAGTGTGAGTTTTAGGCATATCCTTTTATTGAATATAAGCAGGAGTTTAAAAAATTCACTCTGAACATGAGCTGTTTCTTTCTACCAAAACAAACAGGACATTGGGAGACACTGCTTTGGAAAAGATCCTTGGTGTTCTCCTTACTGGCTACAAGTTATAAATCCTTCTTTCTCCCAGGGGAGAAAAACAAAAAAAGGTATACTGACACTGAAGTTGTATCGCTAAAGTAGATTATCACACAGTCAAATGGATTCATAAAAACACCTCTCTCAACAGGGTAACATGGGGGCTAAATGTGACACAGATTTGCTTAACTTGGCTTGGTACACAGTAAATACTCAGTAAACGTTAGCTACGATCACCTGCTTTGGAGAAGTTATCTTATTCAGCACCTCATAAAAAAACCCTCAAATGCATATAGGGACTCCCTTATTTTGGTCCTTCCCCCCCCCCCCCCCCAGTTACCATAACAAACTGCAGTGCAAAATGGAGGCTCAGCAGGGGAGTGGAACCAGCAAAGATCTGAGGTCATCTTTATGATTTATCATTTTTTGAAAAGTGCAGGTTCTCTTAAAACTTTCAAGTTACTGTTATGTTTTCTTTAATAAGAAATGCTTCTGAAATGTATTTCAGGTGAACAAATAACAAAACTGACAAATGTTGTAAGTCTTTTATAATTATCTGAACACAAAGAATAAGGTATGATCAAATTGATGCCCATTAGGTGAGCTTTTTCCTGTACCTGGCTCCTCTGACGTATTCAGAACCATTTCTCCTAATCACTGGTTTTGTCTTCTGGCTATGCCTTAGCATTATCTACAAATTCAATAAATGGAGTATTCATATTTCATAGGTGAGACTCAATGAATCAGGACAACAGTATTAGAGAAGAAAAAAAACCCAACAAAATATTAGGCCTCGTATGTTTTTGTTTATATCGCTAAGCATCATTTCCAATCCAGAAATATTTTTTAAAGTATCCCTTTAAAATACACATTTTTTTTTTTTTGCGGTACGCGGGCCTCTCACTGTCGCGGCCTCTCCCGTTGCGGAGCACAGGCTCCAGACGCGCAGGCCCAGCGGCCATGGCTCACGGGCCCAGCCACTCCGCGGCATGTGGGATCTTCCCGGACCGGGGCACGAACCCGCGTCCCCTGCATCGGCAGGCAGACTCTCAACCACTGCGCCACCAGGGAAGCCCTAAAATACACATTTTGCACTATCCAATTACATAAAGCTTGCCACTTGGCTAACTCAGATTTGGGAGAGGATGGTACAGGTTGGAGGGGATTTACAAAATTAAAACGTGTCTTTAAAACCAAAAGAAACATACACATGCATTTCTAAGCACACAGCCTATTTGCCTTTACAGTCTGCTGATAAACACTGATTTTTAAACATAGTACGTAAAATTAAATAACATGGAAAAAATAAATATGCTTTATTATATAAACACATAGAAATCTGTACTGCTCAAAATATTCAGATAATACTAGGCTTGGCTGCTTAAAATGTATTCGGAAAGTATGGTAGTGATATTTACAATCTTTATTTTTGCTAGAGATAGATGTGGTGAGGTGATAAAATACTGATGTCAGACGTTTTCTCTTCCTACCTACAGAAGCTGCAAACTTTAATATGAAAATGAGGTAGACACAAATTCATAAGTTGGCCAGGCAGAAACAAAAGCACAGTTCCTTCGTGAGCTCATAAATTCTCATTATTCGGGTCGACAGGCATTATTCCAAAGCACCTAAAGCAAGGCTCAGAGAACACATTTAGGTTTTGGCATGAAAAACTCACACAAGCGATTTCTCCTAAGGAGAACCATGGTCTCCAAGGCAATCAGCAAGCAGATACACGGGGCAATGCAAAAGGGAAGGCTGGAGGACCATCTTGGATAGGTGACATCGCCTAGCAACCTTTCGATTTCATCTTGAAGCAGCTCACTCTAGAATGCTACAGATTTTTGAACCCACTTCCCACTACCGTTTGACAGCTCTCTTTCCTCTTTATCCCTCTAGTCACGGGATGTGTGCGTGCAATAGGCAAATCAGTGGTAAGAACCTTATTTCGAAAATAAAACATTACCAAGTCAGAGTGCAAGGACACGTTCAAAAGAGGACAGAAAAGACGAAATCTGGGGAAGGTGTTTTCCACAATCACGATTCTAAATCTCTAGTGACTTGAGCCAGAATTAAGGGTCTTAAAATGAGTACCTGAAGCCTACATTCACAAAAGCTTCATGTTAGAGAGCCTGGACACCACGCTAGCAGCCATTTGCAGTTTCTCTCCTAAATACTGCTCCTTGGTAACAACTGTTGAACTAGCCTATCTTCGTTTTGACCTTGGAAAAGACTCACACAGCAATAGCTGCTTCTCGACACTATCTCCAGCTTGGGAGTACTTGGGGAAAGAAAGCAACAAGGCCGGAGGGGGACTAAAGGCTACCCTTGGCCTCTAATAAATCGAGTTCACTTTCTCTTGAAAGCAACATGTTAGCACCTTGAATACAGTTTTTGTTGTTGTTAATGTCACTCTCAGTTACAATGATGAAGCACCATAGAAGTGGCTTTATGGCTGTTAACACAATTCACTGAGGTATGCTTCAATCTAGAATTACTAAGAAATTGTACCAAAGCATCAATAGAAGTCAACATAAAAGTAAAATCCAAATCCTACATTAAGAATCTAAAAGGCTGCCCTCACACACATAATTTAAGTAATATATTACAAATGAATCTATTTAAATAAAACGCTTTTGATTTAGTTGTTGTAAAAATCACAATAAAAAGCCTTGTAGAAGTGGCCTTGCTCCCAGGCTGCAGAGGCATTTGAATATATATTTGAATAATGATCACTTTACAAAGGAAGCATTAAAATCGCATAGGCAGCAAAAATATTTTCAAAATCTGTGTATTTGCTCCTGTGCATTACAGAGCATTTAGAAGCTCTCTCTCTCTTCTTCTCTGTGTGTTTCAGAAAACTATGTGCAGGCCCAAGAACAACAACTACAATAAGAAAAACTTAAAGCCTTCAGTTAATGAGCAGATCGTATTTTAAAATTTAAGCACTTAAGCTCTTAAAATATCTGTGGGAGAGGGTGGGGATCCGTTGTAAAAAGAAATTAAGCTGTGTTTAGAAAGTGTTCAAGAAAGAAAATGCTGTGGAAATTAATGTATATATACTATATAATATATATTGTATATATATTATATACAATATATAGTATATAATATTATATTATTATATTATAGATACACACACACATACCCTCTGAGGGTTAGGAGATGTTTTTTGGCCAATATTAAAGAAACACAACTTTTTAGAGAGCTACTAGATTTTTTGAAATATACTCCAGTGTGGTATTAGTGTCGGCTGAGTGAAAAGGGGTGAAAATATAATGGGCTCAAGAGGGAAAATTTCATGAAAAATAATATGTAATAGGTGACTTAGGGAAGCTGGAATGTCAGAAGATGTTCTTGACATTTTAAGGTTATTTCTGATCTTTTTCAAAATGTTCATTTTGGGAGAGTGCCAGTATTGCCGACAAAATACTCTGGGTGAACAATACATCTGAAATGCCCTTGAATAAAATCCTTAGAGCCCAGCTGAATAGTACCAGTTGAGATAACGCTCTAAATTCTTCTAGATTTCTACTTAATACAAAGTACAGTAGTTATACAGCTAGAGTTCTACCTGCAGACACAATCTCCGACACTGAAACCCTTGACTCTTAGAAGTGTCAACAGGTATTAGCCATGTCAGGTCAGTTCATCTGCTCTTTAGTTGGTCTTAGGAATGGTTAAGACTTTTCCTCAGAACCCTATGGAATAAAAAAGGCTTTTGGATATGACTTAATATAATATTAATTCAGCTTCAGTGCAATGAATGTATTCACAGGAATGTTTACTCTATTTACATGAAACAGCCCTAATGACTCCATAACCTATGGCACAATTTAGCCACAGTCTCGTTTTGACATAGCCTATCCTTCTGTTTGCCAAGAGCTGCCCCAGAAGTTTGCATAGTATTTACAATGGCGAATCTGTCTCACAATGTCATTTAAAAGTAGATCGCAAAGGAAGCCTAGGACCAAAGAAAAAAAATGGTCTCAAACAGGCTTTGTGTCTTGATAGAAGAGAGAACATTTCAGATGCCTTGAATGGCATCAGGTCACTGAGTCCACTTTTGAATTTTCCAAATGGTTTCAGTCAATTTTGTGGGCACAAGCTTTTTGGTGATTGTGTTGAGAGCTGTACCCGAGTCACAGAGAGGCAAGGTATAGTCTCTGAGTCAAAAATTGCTTTGGCCTCAAAAAGCAGGTATCTTCCCACCAAAGTCAAAACTACCAGCTTAGTAAAGGAAAGAATATCTGCTTTTGAGTTGTCTGCTTAAATCACTTTGGAGCTTAATAACGGCACGGAGTTATTTAGTTTCTTAAAAAATACACACACACACACACACACAAATATATATAGTCTAGTTATAGGAAAGGATGCTACTTCTGGGCATTGGCAAAGGCCTGTTTGAGGTACAAGTCACCTGTAAAGTCACTTTGGCAATCTCATAAAAAAATTAATTAATTCTGTTGTATGTCAATATGAAGAAAATAGCAGACTGTGTATAGCACAGTTTCAGGGATGCCCTTGTGAGGAGGATAATTATCTGTCCCAAAGGAGTGACCCAGAACACCTTGGAATTGGGCATGTTAGTTACATATTTTGCTTAACAAACATGAATAGTTAGGGCCGTACCGAACTCCAAGGGCCAGTACTCCATGCAGCGTCTTGAGGACAAGCATGTGTGTTACATTGCTCTCGATCTGGCGGCTTGTCAAGAATTTCACAGCTCAGATCTAGAAACCGTTCCCCGCTGGGCCGCTGACAGACCACCAGTCTTGTCCGCAAGCCTCCGCCGCACAGCTTAGTACACTGGAAGAAGAAAAAGGAAGGCTGCAGTTATTTTGCCTGAAGAGCCAGTGGCAAATTTTCTTTTCCTGTAAGAGAAACGTCTTAGCCAGACTCTATTACAGCATCAGGCAAGGTAAGTCTGTAGGCAGAATGAAGCTGAGTTACCAAAAGTAATATACGCAGCAGACCGGAGCCCTCCGCTTTCATGGTAGGTATTGTTTATTGAGCATGAGCTCTTCATCTGCACTAAGTGCTTTTATATATATTATCTCATCAAGAGGAGAGTGTAATTATTTGCCGCATTTTATATATGGGGCCACTGAGCTCAAGAGAGTTTCACTTGATCAAAGTCAATTCAACAGCAGGTGTCTAGGATAAGACTACAGCCTTTTTTTGAGGTATTCAGAACCAAAAATCAAAGAAACAAAAATCTAAAAACTACTCAGGACCAAATAAAGGAAATAATGACTTAGCTGGTTTTATTTTCGGGCAACCTCTAAGAAGTTGTCACCAACCTTTGTCTATTCTGTGACTCTAGTCTCCATAGACCTTTCTGACGTTCAAATATTTTATGTTATCTCTGAATCTGAGGATAATGATGGTTTTCCCCTAGGATGAGTAAACAGTGTGGTGGGAACATTGGAGAAGGTTCTGACTGTTGGCTAGACCCACACTTCTGAGGCAGGAACAAGTTGTATTTCTTGGACAGTACCGCTGTGCTCACATCCAGGAACACTGACTGTTCCCCTGCTGTGTCAAGGCCAGATCTCCCACAGAATTTGGAATGATCTGGTCCGTGCTGACAGCCAGCATCCCAGTAAATGCGTGTACTCTCCTGGCTTCTATCCAATTACAGAAGCTTAAGCACAGGCCCCACGGGACAGAACTTTACGAGGAGTTTTGGGAAACCCACAATACACACGTCTCCAAACCTGACTTCCCCTTCCGGCCTTTCAGCAAAGCCCTCCAGAATGACGTATTATCACCGAAAGTTAACAAACTCTCCGTTATGAGTGCCTATGACTACTAGGTTATGTGGATGAAAGCATGAGATGTGGACACGTGATTTCGTTTAGCCAGGGGTGTGGACAAACATGCCCGTCCATCTCATGTGTCTTTGTTCCCCCTCTTGGCGGGGTGGGGGGAGTCTCCACGATGTTAATCCTCGTGTGTTATTTTATAAATTTTACAGTCAAGACAGAACAACTCAACAAACTCTAAATATGGGTTCTCCCTGTGGATTCAAGAGTAGAGAGATATATTCTTTGTTAATTAAATACAAAACAATAAGCATCTAAGCCCTACACATGATAGTGGCTCAAAACCCCATTCGATAATAATAGTAATGCTAATGATAAGCAGTATTATTGGGAGTAATAATACTGATTATCATTATTATAAAAGCAGTTAACTGTGATTGAAGGCTATGGGCTAGGCTTTTGACACGCACTATCTCATATAATAGATGTGAACACTGTCAAGTGAGTGCCATTATTATTCCCATTTATAGACGAGAATACAGACATTTGGCAAAGTTGTATTATTTGTTAAAGCCACAAAGCTTGTAAGAGCCAGGCCTGGGAATGGGACCCAGTTTTGTCTGCTCCAAATATTCTATTGCCTTTCATCGGTCATAGCAGGCAATTCTTAAAAGGTAACAGCTGAAGAATTTTATTATTTGAGACTATACAGCTAACTATTCATTTCTACAATTAAAATGCATCACCTTTGATAGGAATAACAGCTCCTATTCATTCTGGTTCATCAGGGATTTGAAATATTAGGAGACACGATGCCATGGGAACAAGGGTGCATCACAAACACCCCAAGACTATGAAGAAGATGGCAAAGTTTCCAATCACTGATTTAACACACATTTTCAATCACTTTAAAAGCACCCATGTTTTAATCAGCAGAGGTTAACAATTTAAAGTAGCATTTATCTGCATTCTTTCCTAACTTTTCTCTCCTATGTAGTCAAGCTGTCTCTACTTGGTAATAAATGCACTTTTAAAATAGTCCAGAATTAAGACTGTTCTCCTAGTTAACCTGAAATCAAGAAGCTTTAACTAGAGCTAGTTCTTTTCTTCAAATAAACTATGAACAATAACGCTGTTTGGTGTTTGTTTTTTCCCAAAGGATGTATAAGTGGAGTTTGCTCTCACCTCTCCCCAGCTGCCATAAGCCCACTGAGGGCAAGGGCCAGATTCGCAGGATCTCTGCTCATCGGGTTTGATTCTTTCCACGCAGTCGTTGGCGGTGTATCCATTTTCATCCTGACACACAACAACACGCCGCTGGGACCCACCAGCACAGGTACTGGAACACTGAACACAGCAGACATCAGTCAACAGGTTAATCCCTACCTCGATCTCCATCTCAGGGACACAAAAAGCAGCTGGTTGAAGGGTCAGAGACAAATGTGGCAGAAACCATTCTCAAGTCATCCACAATGGACAGAAAGCAATCCTGAGAACCTCCCTTCCGTGGGGCTGTTTAAAGTTCACGTCTTAGCAACACCTGGAGGGCAGAAACACGGCTTCCCCCTTGAGCAGGTTAGGTCTCAGCAGGTGTTTCATCAATGCCTAATGAGTGATCACGTCTTGGGATTTCCAAAGCTGTCCTATTCATCCTTTGCATCTCTGAGAGGTACAGACGTGCTGACTGACACCACAGTCTACTGGGAAATTCTCTTCTTTGCAAAACTACAAGCGCTTATTTAGAAACAACATTTAACTTCCCTTTCAACACCGGGGTCAAATCACGTGATTCAGGAATTGCCAGTTGTTGAAATTAAGCTTCTGTACTAACTCCTTCAATTACCCAAGGAAAGCATCACGGAATGTCACTTACATATCATTTCCTTGCAGGTAACGTTCCTGTCTCTCCCTTGGCAAAAGCCTCTACTTCGGAGGCTAATGGTAGCAAGATTTGTTTTCCTTCTTTATTTTTATTCCCCAGTGAACTTGAATTCCATATTGACAGACCTCACTTCAGGTTCACGAGCCTACTGCTTACTCCCTTTCACAGTTGTCATAGAATTATGTTCACCCTTCAGCTAATTTCCCACACAAGCTTCTCATAGCTCTCTTACTTATCTACATCTTGAGAGTTTTTTTTCTTTCCATAATTTCCTTATCTTTTGAAACCCGATGTGTTTGCTAGTCTCCTTCACTCTGACCCTTAACTTGTACAATCTGTTTGCTTGTAAAACAACCATCTATTCCTCCAAGCAATCCAATTCTCAGGAATTATCAAGTCTCCCACTGCATCTGCAACATTGTTTTGAGTTCCGGGTTCCAATGGCTGATTTGTGCTATCAAACCCCAGCTCAAACCAGTGTTATTTCAAAATACCCATAAATACTGCTCCTTGCTGGTTGGCTTCTTCCATATAAAGATGTGAAAATGTTTATTTTTTGCTTATTGTACTGGACTTCAGTTCAATTTCCCAGCCTATGCTGGACAAATTATAAATGATTTTCAAAAATACTGAGTTTAATTTTTAAATGTAGAGCAGGAAAACAGATTTATGAATTCTGTCTGAGCAAATATTTAGGTGTTTTTTTTTTTTTTTTTTTGGCGGTACGCAGGCCTCTCACTGTTGTGGCCTCTCCCGTTGCGGAGCACAGGCTCCGGATGCACAGGCTCAGCGGCCACGGCTCACGGGCCCAGCCGCTCTGCGGCATGTGGGATCTTCCCGGACCGGGGCACGAACCTGCGTCCCCTGCATCGGCAGGCGGACTCTCAACCACTGCGCCACCAGAGAAGCCCGGTAACGTTTGATTTACAAAAATCCTACCTCTATTCTCTGAGGGTTCTGATATACTCACTTGAAACTTAAAAATATTTGTTTTCTACTTTTAAACAGCTCATTATGTGAGAAACACAGAGAACTATTATTTTAATCAGCTTTGTTTGGGGACCAGAATCTAAAACATTAGGAAGGACCTTCCATATTGTTAACAGATTTGGAATATATATATTTTGGCCCTTGAATTTTTCCTTTGATAATAAAATCTTGTATTATTTGTTTATTATGTCACCGGTGTTATTGTCCCAATAAAATGGTAAGCTCCTTCAGAGGGGATCAATGTCATACTTGTATCCCTGTTAGATCCTATAGTGCTGGTCACAGGATCTACTGCCTGATCCAATTAGAGTTTCTAGAAGCAAAGTTCCATAAACCACATGCTACCCTCCCTTCAATATGGCTGAGTGGAGCAAGGAAGGATAACAAATCCAAGGTCAACTAATCTACTGGCTGCCCAGTGACCAGTCAGATGCTTCCTATTGAGAATCTGACCAAACAGATAGAGCGCTCAGCTGGGGGCCAAGCAATTGCGCCATACAGTCTAGAACTTGTGCTTGCACAGTTCTGAACCCAGCATTGGCCTGGGTCTTTATACTCTCATACACAGGTGAAGTACTGTACATCATCTTTCTCCAGGTCCAATTTTGCCATTTTTTGATTAACAGGGATTCTTAGTTCCATTCTCATGTTGCAGAATTTCACTCTGGACTTATTTTGTTAACAATTTTCCTGTCCTCTTCAGATGACGTATTTTCCCAGGTAAACATTCCTTTGAACAAACCCTGTACCTATCATCCACACTGAACAAGAGAGAATGGCCACTAGGGAAGCAAGAGATGATGGACATCTGGTATTTTTATCTGCCTACTATACTTCCCCTTAACACCTGGCAGCCCAATTTTCCTTTAAGGAATCATTTCTCCAATGGATGTCATCTTAGTGGCACTGTGTTTTAAGATGCTCTACATTTCCCTGATCAAGGAGTAAGAGGAACGGGCTGCCAATCAGACTTTCCTGGGAATTTGAATCATGAGCAGAGCAACTCAAGGGTGGTTCAGAGTTGAAAAGGGTTCATTAAGACAGAAACTCCTTAAAGAAATGTATTATACTGGGGCTTCCCTGGTGGCGCAGTGGTTGAGAGTCCGCCTGCTGATGCAGAGGACACGGGTTCGTGCCCCGGTCCGGGAAGATCCCACATGCCGTGGAGCGGCTGGGCCCGTGAGCCATGGCCGTTGAGCCTGCGCGTCCGGAGCCTGTGCTCCTCAACGGGAGAGGCTGCGACAGTGAGAGGCCCGCGTACCTCAAAAAAAAAAAAAAAAAAAGAAAGGAAATTATACTGTAGATACTGTTGCATCTAGAGATCAGAGATTGGCATTTGGCCTGGGGGCCAAATCTGGCCTGCAAGCTGTTTTTATAACTAAAGTGTTATGGAAACACAGCCATTTCCATGTGTTTACATATTGTCTATGCCTGCTTTTGTGCTAAGACAGCAGAGCTGGTTAGCTGCAACAGAGACTGCATGGTCCACATAGCTGAAAATATTTATTACCTGGCCCTTTGCAGAAAAAATTTGCCAACCCCTAGCTAGATCCCTGAAGATGTTCTGGTCCCAGTCTCTACTGGGGCTAAATGAACAGTATTGTTTGTTTTGCTTTCCCTTGAAGGAATCAATTCCTTTTCTTTTACTTGCAACCAGAGACCCCTAGTTGGTAACACACCAAAAAACTTACAGAAGGTTCAGGTTTACGCAAAAACATACTGTAAAATGAGGTTCTGATTCCAGAAACTACTGGAAACGTTAGATTCCCCTTCTCCAGTGTTCGTGATTCTTTGCTGCCTTTCCTGCTGTGGCAGGCAGGAAGAACCATGCATGCCAAACCACACAGAGATGTATACACATGCCACACTCTCCTGGGAGTAAGTCAGGCACGTCAGCCTACAGCTGAAAAATCACATTGTCCACCTTCAGCCTCACTTAACTTAGAAAAAAAAAAAATCCCCAAACAAAAAACAGGCACAATGAGAAGAATGGTATTGCCCACTGCTGCAAAAAGGTTACCTAATCCTCCCTAATTGGGAACTCTGCCCAAGGGCAGAATCATTCAATCTTAAAGGAATGTATTATCCACAAATGTAGTCCTAAACAAGAATAGCTTTCAGTGCCCTTTTTTTTTTTTTTTTTAAGTTCTAGTGTTATCATTAGAATAGACATGTTTGAGTTGTGAATTTTTTCCACTGGAAAAATCATGGGACACTCAGTGATGACCTCTCTTGATCACCCTTTAATTTCTCAGAACCCAAATTTCTTCTAACCCAGGCAAAGGAAGCCTCAAAGTGGGAAGTAAGGGAGGAGAATGAGGTGGTGAAGGTCCCAGGCAGATGTTCTGCTTACAACCAACAGGTGCAGTGTGTGGAAACACTCAGTGGCTAACTGCATTCACAGGAAAGTAAACCTAATTTATTGAAACATAACCATGGTGGGAAACCGACAGGTTCCTTCTAATGCTTTTTAGTCCAGAAATAATTAAACACAATTAGCAGTACTAGAAGGAAATGAATAGTAAACAATTAAAAAGACTTCGTGAGTGATTAATAAACACCAAACTCCCCATACCTCCCCAGGGTCTCTTGCTACCTTACCCCTCCTGAAGTTCCTTTAGACATGTCCAGTATTCCACAATAAAATTATTTTTTGGAAAATTATTCAATAAAAATTCTGAAACTTTCGAGAGCATATTTTTCCTTTCAGTGCTAGCTAAATATTATTTGTCAAGGTCTTCCTAATTTGAAGGACAAAGATAACGGTAACAATAAAAATAATCGTCGACATTTATTAAATTTTCACGATGGTGGGCAGAGTGAAAAACACTTTATTTGCATCGTTGTATTTAATTCTTACGACAAGCCAAGAAAGTTGGAGTTACTGTTAACTTTGTTTTACAGATGAGGAAACAGGCTCAAAGAGGAGAGGGGACCTGCCAAAGACACCAAAATCTGAAAGTACAAGTCCTTGGATCCGACAGAGGCATCTTTCCTTAAAGCCTGTGCTGATAACCATTCAGGTATGGAATTTTCCCTCTAAGCACAGATTTTACCCGGCCCACTCCTTCTCTCCTAATCCAAGACAATGACCTACTACTACAAATGGCATAGCAATTGTGACACTTCAAGACTACACTCATCTGGAAGACAGCAAGAAGGAAAATGACTTTCATTAAAAACTCCCTTTCAGAAAAGTTCTTCTGCCCTTTTAATTTTCCTTCAGGTAACAGCTGCCTGCCATCTCCAGGATCAATCATCGCATCTTCACATTACCTTCCAGGAAGCTGTCTGATCAAATCATCCAGCAGTGACACCCCCTCCCCTCCACCCAGTTAAGGTAGCTTAGAGGTGCGGGCAGACTGTCTCAAGTGACACCTCTTCTGGGACTGCAATTAACCTCAACAAATGAAAATGCACAGTGTCAATCCCTTCTGACATTAATATGCTCCAGAGGTGTTTCTAGTTTGTTTCCCTCCAAGCACTACATCAAATGAAAGAGAAGAAAGCAAATTCGCAAAGGCTTCAGGGAATACTCACTGCTCCCCAGGGGCCAGTCCTCCACTGGTTTCCTCCGAGCACGTGGGTGCGGCTAGGGCTGATGCTCCTGGGGCGATAACCCTCGTTTTGGAAAGGGTGCTGAGCGAGGCCACTGTCTGGGGTCCGCTGAGGGCATGGTGACATGGAACAGTCCTGGTCGGTTTCTGGGATATAATCCGGGTCACACTCGATTTGATCGATCACGTGGTCACTGTAGTTGACACAGACCACTTGCCGGGTGGTCCTCCCTTGCCCACACGTCACGGAGCACTACATTGGACGTTCAGAAAGAGAAAGGGTGGTTCAGCCAGTCGCTCAGGCCCAAAACCCTGGCATCTCCCCGTCTCTTTTCTTCCCACCTCATGGTCATTTTCATGGAGAAGCCCTGTCGGCCCAGTATGCAAAATACATCCCCATCAGCCACTTCCCACCATCTCTGCCATCACCTCCCTAGTCCAGGCCACCGCCTTCCCTTGCCAGGACTATTGCAGTGGCCTTTCAGCTGGGCTCTTGTTTGTAATCTTGACACCTTCCTCCCAACCCAAGCCTGTTATCCACATATCATAAACCATGACCCTTGCAAACTATAGTCAGATCATGTCATTCACCTAGTGACTTCCCAATTCACTGTGAATAATGTCCACAGTCCTTACCTTGACCTAGTAGGCCCTTCATGATGTGGCCACTGGCTACCTTTTTTTTTTTTTTTTTTTGCGGTACGCGGGCCTCTCACTGTTGTGGCCTCTCCCGTTGCGGAGCACAGGCTCCAGACGCGCAGGCTCAGCAGCCATGGCTCATGGACTCAGCCGCTCCGCGGCATGTGGGATCTTCCCGGACCGGGGCACGAACCCGCGTCCCCTGCATCGGCAGGCGGACTCTCAACCACTGCGCCACCAGGGAAGCCCTGGCTACCTTTTTGACACATCTCTTATCACTCTCCACACTGCACTCCAGCCCCACGGGCCTTATGGATGCTTTCTGAGCAGGCCAAGAACACCCCCGTCTGAGGGTCTTTGCAGCTGCTCTACTTTCTGCTGTACAACACGGGATATCCATGTGGTTCACTGCTTCACTCCATGTAAGCCCTGCTCAATGCAATGTGAGGCCTTTTCTGACCACCTTGTCTAAAAGCACATCACCCCTTTCTCTCTGCCATTACTGTGTTTGACCTTTTTTCTGGTATGTATCAGTATCTGGTGCTATATCGTATATTTATACCTTTATTTGCTCATTGACTGGAATTGCCATTGGAATGATCTTCATAAAGGCAAGGACTTTCTTATTTGTCAGTCACTGCTCTTTCTAAATACCTGGTGAGTAGACAGATGGATCTGATAGATGTACCTGTGTACGTTTGGAAGCTCAGGGCGTGAGAGTGAGGTTATCTACCATTTACTGAGCACCTTCTTTGTTCTAAGCGTTTAACAGATAGAATCTCAAATAATCCTTACAACAGCCTTATAAGGTAGATATTCTTTTTGGCCTATTTTAAGAGCAGAAGAAACTGAGGTTCAAGGACTAACACCAGACTGCTCAAGGTCATGCAGCCAGTTAATGTCAATGTCTGGATTTTTACACAGCTCTCTCTGAATCCAGCTCTCACATTTCATATATGTATTATGGTATTTATTGAGATATTCATCTCCATTCTCTTCACCTGTCCTAAGCTCTGTATTTCCTGGACTTGGGAGCTTTTGCAAGGCAGAAAGCAGGAGTTACCTGAACACAAAGGTTTTTCTACTTTTTTTTTTTTTTTTCTACTTTTATAAAAGTCCACAGGTGGTTCCTTGTGTGCACAGGAGGCTGGGTCCCCAGCATCGCCTGAGGGTTCCTACTTCTCTCTCTCGGCAGGGAAGCCAGAGGCACAGGACTTGAAGGGACCACGGGATGCAGGAGGCACCCAGATGCAAGTTGAGGCCCTGCCCTTACTCCCCCCACTTCTCCCTGCTACTTCTGGTACTCCACAAGCCTACTACATTCTAATGTGACTTGGCTCAGTTAAGACTGCATTTTCCAACCAGCCCAACAGGATGTGGGCTTAAGGGGTTGTAAGTTGATTTACACATTTTTAAAAAATGTGCATTTCTTGCACATCTGGCTAAGATTCATACCAGCTGCACATACGCGGAGAAGAATATCTCACAACCAAGTCCAATTCTAAAACAGTGCCCGCTGACCTTGGGGACCCACGACTAGTCATCCTCCTTACAGCTCCCCCAGTCCTCTCCCAATTCCAAAGAATTCACTTGCTTACCGGGTTCCAGTCCAGAGCCTTCCACCGCCCACAGGGGGTCACAGAACATTCCTCCTTTGCCACTGGTCTAGGGAGGGTTGCACAGGCACTCTCGTCAGCCACAGAGCCATCCTCGTCCCGACAGCTGACATATCTCATCCGGGTACCTTTTCCACAAGTGGCTGAGCACTGGGTGTTGGAATAAAACAATGCAGAAATGTTATCTGAAACAGTCACTCACTGGATAGAAACCTACTTTCTCAAGTCGTGTCAGAGAACGTCTGCCTTCCCTCCCACCCTCTCTACTTCTTCCGTTCTTACTGGCGTCCAAGACCCAAATCGCCACTGGGTCCTTGGAGCACTGTGTGTGCTTCTCCTTGCTTCCGGGGCAGCGGGGGGAGGGTGACAAGATGGTAATTCACAGTCCTAGACGCGGACGGGAAGAAAAAGCCAAAGTTACCTTTCAGTCATGGCGTATACAAATATAAGGACAAAGAATTCTAAGATCTCAGACTTCTGGGTGATTTGGGGCAAGTCACGTGACACCTCTCAGCCCCAACTACAAATTCAACTGTGAAATGGGATATAATCTGAGTCCCTTTGTAGGTGCCTTAATACAAAACCACATTTATTTACCTGTTTGTGTGAAGAAGATATTGTAAAATGACACACAATTTAGCAAAGAGCAGCATACCCTTTTAACATGATTAACTGTTAATGTTTTGAAACATTCTGCAGGCCAATTTCTGCTTCTACATTTCAATTCACTTCTTAATCAGATTTTGCTAACCATGAACTTGCTTTCTGAGTGTACCCGCAGATAGTTCCTGAGGCCCCGAAGAAGGTCAACTCTAGATACAAGAGGTGTATTCAATATCACAAAGCCTAGAATTTATATCACACCCCTCAATCACTCAGAGGCAATTCCTATGATGGACGGAGGTTATCCATGCGTAGGTAATATTCCCAGATTTCCAAATGGGAAATCGGAAGTACACACCTGTTCACAATCATTCCCAGCCTCAGTGGTTATCAAATGTTCTTGGATTAAATACATACCCATTAAATGCCCAGGATGCCCGGGCACAGTGCAAAGTGCTGGAGGCTCAGTGCTGAAGTGACTTTAGGAAGTTTACCAACTGAACAGGAAATTCTGTTATTTGGTTCAGACCTTGCCTATTCCTCTGCCTGGGTCCAAAGAATGGCACAGGGAACTTGTCGCACAGTGAAAAATTTATTCACATGCTGCAGCTGCAAGAGCTGCCCTATAGTCAGTCCATGGATATTACTGAATAACTTAGAAACGTATGTTGTGAATCTCTAAGGGAGTCGCTAAGACCTTACTTTCTGCGTGTTTAGATGTCGCAGCTACTTCCCAGGCATTTATCATGCAGTGGGTTGGAACATTTCAATAAAAAAAATAAAGATGACACAAGTCACAAGCGGTGTTTCGTTAACTGATCAGCAATGACAGCATGAACAACACTGCCATATTCATTTCCTTTCTTGAGACTCTGCATCCATCAACAACACATGTTGCCAAGTAGCAGACTGAGGGCACTCAGAGCCGAGGCAGTACAGTGGCCAGATGGGGCCTCAGAGCATAACTTCTGGGTGTAGTCTGGGTTCAAATCCTGTCTTCTGCAATTAGCAAAGCTGATCTGCAAACCCCAGTCTTCTCTTTACATATTCTCCTCACACAAATGATGCCAAAATCAAGGTCTACATGGAATAGTGTGCTGGTGAATGATTACCAACTAGCTCTCTCGAGAAACAAGGCGTGCTTATGCGTGTGTACAGATATGTATGTGTGTATACATATATACATACACACATATTACATGCACCTGTGCATGTATATATATGCTTGTTTATTATAAGTTTTTCTGATATAGAGAATGTGTAGCATAAAATTTACAAATAACAATAAAATATACAATTCTTTAATTTAAATTTCATAGAGCCATTGATTCTTACAGAACACGTTTGTTGTTTTTGCTGAACTCTTGAATCTGTGCCTGAGCGATGGTTGTCGTTGCTGGACAAGTGTAGTTCTGACATGAATGTCAGTTGATATTTTGTTTACATTTAAGAGTATCGTGAAAGAGAAACAATGAAGATGTATGTCAGAACTTCGCTCACTCACCCAATGACATGAACAATTTCTGTGCTGAACCAGTAAATAATTTTCAAGTACCAGAAAAATATTTCCTTATTTTTTTATGCTGTTTACAACATAACAGCTGCAGACACAAGACTTTTAAAAGTTTAGTCTGCATTATTAACATTTGTTCCCTCACTTTTTTGAGTCTAAACAATCAATACAACAATCAATTAAACTCTGAATTACAGCATCTACTGATTTCTGTGGTGTAAGTACTCTCACCATGGCCAATTTCAAGCTACCAACTTGATATCAATGAACACAGAGTTAAAAAGGGATGTGCTCACCACTGCACAGTATTTCCACCATGCAAATATGTACAAATGTAATGTAAATGAGAGTGAACTACAGGAAAATAATTAGAAAGGGAAAAGTGAGTATTTCTCAACTTAATTTTTAATATCATCTATTTATTTATAGGTTTTTATTTTCAATTTTTAATAATGACTGAATTTAACAACCAGCTTGCAAAATTTCTGAAAATTTACCAACCATCGCTTGTGAGCTAGAACAAGCCAGCTCCAGCACATGCAGCCTGAACATATGATACTATTTGCCAAACCCTACATTGAAATCATTAAAAAAATCTGAGTTCAAGAAAACCAGCCCAAAGAGTCAAACTCTGCCACCCAATAAGAATCAGAATCAAGCCTACATACAATTCCAATAAGCAGAGAACAAAACTGGTACATCAAAATATTAGATCCAGAATGTAACAAATAAGTAAATCCAGAACAATTTAGTTAGTCTACTGTTTCCTCTACCTACATACTTAACTATGAAAGGACTTCAGTTTTGACTGAGCTCCTGGGAAGTTTTGGCATCAGTGTCCAAAGCCAATAACTGATTTTGACAAAGGAAATTTACCTGGGTATCAGTTGGTCTAGTTGCTGCATTGCAGTCATTGTCATCCACCACTGACATGTATGTCCCAATGATGCATTTCACTGCTCTTAGCTGGTATCCCTGTCCACAAGTGACACTGCACTGGGGGAAAGAAATAAAACAGAAAGGATATACAATCTAGCCAATGTTCTCTTTCCCTAACTTTACCTATAACATTCTACAAGAGAAAAAATATTTCCATCACAGTGGGCCAGATGGCTGGCACTCAAAGATATTACGTAAAAGCAGGTAATCCTACTCTGTACAAATTATACTAATCGATTATCAAGATATTACATGGAATTATTTCTGCCTCCCATTGGAATTATGTTTGTAGGAGTTCAGTTCCTTGACTGTGAACCCCTGGAAGGAGGGGAGTACATTTCAATCATTTTTACATCTTTCACACTCTACCTAGCAGAATGCTGTGGCTAAAATAGGTACTTTATATAGTTATTTGACTTCTGGAAAATTTTCCTAAAGCAATTATCAGAGTTCGCATGAATATTTTTGTATAAGAATGGTCTTTGCAATATTATTTATAAAAGGCAAAATATTAAAAACCACTTAACTAGGCAAGAACCAAAAGTCAATTAAATGCACCATGGCAAACAGATCATAAGGAAAATGTAGCCACTAAGCCTAATTGTTAGACTTAAAAAGCATCTAAAAAACAATAAGTAGAGGGAGTGACGTCATGGAAATGGCAGTTCAGGAAGCTCCAAGAGTTGATTCCTCCACTGCAGCAACGATTAAGCTGGCAAAAAATGGCAGAATCTTTTTTAACTCTGGAAGCTAATCAAACACTTAAAGCAACTAGGTGAGTGCTTACTGACAAATTCCAGTAGGAAAGTGTTGAGATAGTTTTGCTGATTGCCCCCCTGCCATATTACACGTTCCTCTCAAAGGCACATGGAACATTCTCCAGTACAGACCATATATTAGGCCACAAAACAAGTCTTAATAAATTTTAAAACCCTGAAATCCCACAAAGTATCATCTCTGGCCACAAGTAGGAAGAAATAACAGGAGGAAAACTGAAAGATTCACACATATGTGCAAATAAAACAACAGAGTCTTAAATAACCAGTGGATCAAAGAGGAAATCACAAAGGAAATTAGAAAGTACTTTCAGATGAATGTAATCAAAAATAAAACATAAAATTTACGTTTTAATAAATATAAAGATGCAGCAAAAGCAGTGCTCAGAGGGAATTTGTCTGTAAACATGTATATTATTAAAAAAAAAAGATCTCAAATCAATAACCTAACTTTACCCCTTAAGGAACTAGAAAAAGAACAAACTAAACTCAAAACTAGCAGAAGGAAAAAAAAAAAAGACTAGAATAGAAAAACAACAGAATCAACAAAACTAGAAGTTGGCTCTATAAAAAGATCAACAAAATTTATAAATCTTTACCTAGACTGACTAAAACGAGAGAAGACGCAAACAACTAAAATCAGAAATGAAAGCAAGGGCACTGCTGCTGACTCTACAGCAATAAAAAAGGATAATGAAAGTGCGGTGAACAATTATATGCCAACATGTTAGACAATCTAGATGAAACACACAAATTTCCAAACACATACTAATTACCCAGAAACACAAAAAATCACAAAACGTGACTTAAAAAGAAACAGAAAGTTTGAACAGACCTATAAGAAGTAAAAATATTGACTCAGTAATCAAAGACTTCTTAATAAAGAAAAGTCCAGGACCAGATGGCTTCACTGGTGAATTCTACCAAACATTTATAGAAGAATTAAGTACTATGCACAATAGCCAAAAGGTGCAAACAACCCAAATGTCTGTAGAGGGATAAATGGATGAACAAATTACGGTATATCCATACATGGAATATTATGCAGCCATAAAAAGGAATGAGGTACATATGTGTGCTACAACATGGATGAACCTTAAAAACATCATGCTATGTGAAAGAAGCTGGGGACACAAACAGTCACGTATTGTATGATTCCATTTGTACGAAATACTTAGAATAAGTAAATCCATGGAGGTAGAAAGCAGATTGTTGGCTGCAGGGGTGAAGGGGAAATGGGGAGTAACTGCTTAATGAGTATTTTGGGGTGACAAAAACGTTTTGGAACTAGATAGAGGTGGTGGTTGTACAACATTCTGAATGTACTAAATGCCACTGATTTGTTCACTTTAAAATGGTTAATTTTGTTTCGTGAGTTTTACTTCAACTAACAAAAAATTGATGAAATACAATCCTATTTTTAGTTTTTAAAACATAAGAAGACAATCATAAATGTATTAACTCTGCAGTGCAGAGCTAGGAGTGTGGTTTTCTTCTTTTTGCTAAATTACTTTTTGCAAAACTTCTCTTATGAACATGCGTTATTCTTCAATATTTTAAGAAAGTCTGTTGCCCTGAATTGCATGTTCAGTCAAAGGAGGGACAGATTTCTGGCTAGGACTGACCTGGTATAAACACACATAAAAAAATAGGCCTTTTAGTTCTAAAAGCTGTTATATTCAAATCTTAACAGTGGCCCTGAGCTGTGCTCTCCTTCTGCTATTATTTACAAGAGCTAGCAGATATGGACAAAAAGGAGGCAAGATCTGGGGCATGAGTGGACTCCCCCTGTTTATTAAGTGTGATCAAACATGATCAACCATTCTGACCAAGGATGCTGTGTAATGGAGAGGAAGAGTGCCAATGTAAACGGTAGAAATTGTAAGGGTGTAGTAATAACGCTGCTCTCACTTACTGCACGTATGTTGGAAATGAAGACGTAAGCTAGGGAAGAGGCTGTGGCTGGACAGGGTGGAGGGAGAGTCATTCTTAAAGAGATTACACAAGTGACAGCAAGCAGCTGCTTTGCTTCTCTTGGGAACGTGGAGTGCTACTTAAATAGTACCCAAACGCTTTTGCTTCTATATTAGGAAAGACTTAATTCCAAGAGTAGTGGCTTCTTAAATGCAAGCCCAAGGGAGACTTTCACTCTCCTTTAAGAACAGTTCAAATGACTGTGAAACCTACACTGGGGGCTTGGAAAAGATTCTTTCAAAGAGAGATGATTCCTGTAACCTTTGATCTAATTAATTCTGTTTGAAAAGTCTGAATAATTTATGAGAGGTGAACGTAGGAATCATGACACTGGGAGCCAAAACATCCCTTCCAAATCCCAGTCCAGACCCTCCTGCCAAAGACACTGGCGCTGGATCACATTCTGTAACAGACCCACAGCTGCACGCTAGTAGATAACATCAGCCAGGCACGAGATCTGTTGTGAATTTGTTCAAATTCGTGTGTGCTCAAGCTACAGTTTTAACCCAAGGGCGAAGACATGCACGTGGGTCTGGAAAAGGAATAATCAGCTCCAGGAGGCCAAGCGGCAACCCTCAGAAGTGGGGCAAAATGGTTGCAGAGTTTCCATCACTTGGCGCCACGGAGGTGCAGTGCGTGCCACATGCCATGGTGGTTAAATCCCGGCCGCTGGAACGTCCCTCTGCAGGCCCGCTCCAGATAAGAAGGAAAGAATGTAGTTAAGAACTTTATCATTCAAAATACCTGTCCCCAGGGACCTGCCTGCCAGGACGCACATTCTGGCTGCTGACAGGTCTGCATGGAGGCTGGCTTGGTCTCAGAGTCACAGATTCTATCGTTTAATCGATCTTCGCCAAACTGACACCAGACCTGGCGGTGCTTATGCCCTTTTCCGCAGGTGACCAAGCACTGTAATAAAAGGTACAGCCAGTCAGGGTCATTTCTGAACAATGTGCTATGGTTCCCGGGGATTAGTCATTGATTAACAGGACCAGGTGTTCTCTTTTCCCACAGCAATTCCTCTCAGTCGTTGCAATTTGTAAATACATCAAGGTTCAAGCTTTTCACGCATTCACTCATTCGTTCATTCATTCTGTATTTATCCAGGCTCTGGGACAGTTTCAAGCACAGAATAAACTTAACACAGCATCATGCTGTGAAATCCTGAAAAACAGCATTCATGGTTTGGTAGCATAAAAGTTAAGGGTGGGGAATTTACGAGTCAGACTAACCTAGTTTTTAATCCTAATACTGTTTTTTAATCAGCTGTGGATACTAAGTGATCTCCCTGTACTTCAATTTTCTCATCGGTACAATGGGGAACACAATAATGCCGACTGCCAGGAATTGTGAAAACTAAATAAGAAAAATCCAAGTGAAGTACTTAGCACATGCTCATTCAATGAGTCTTAAATATAATCTAAATAAATAAATAACATCATCATTATTATCTACTTTCATTGTAGAAAACTTGAGAAATACAGAAAGACATAAAAGAGAAAACTATAACGATCCCCAAATCTCACTACCTACCTAGGGATAATTATTATTAAAATTTTGCTGTTTTCTTCCCAGTCTTTTTAGCTATGGAATGTTGGATCATACTGAATATATACTTTCATATCTCCCACTTCCATTTCATTAAGTATGTTTGCAAAGGTCTGTTACTTAAGCTAGTATTAGCTATCTAAGTAGAACTTAAACCCAATACCTTCTTTCTTCTTTTTTTTTTTTTTTACTAAATACTAGAATTGAAGCTAAGGCCACGTAGTTAACATAGAACATAAGAACTAGGTTTGCTGTTAATTTGTCCAGGAGTCAGACACTGTTAACCACATGCACTGTTACTTGTCTGCCATTTCAGAGGCGTTAATAGTATTCTTTTACGATTCAGATTTTATTTAATGTTGAAAGTAAACAGTTAATATTGCACTTGCACGGATGAGATAAGGGAATGGATGCAGAAGCTGTAGCAGGGAAATACCTCTTTCGCCACATTCCTGACTTGGCCCATAAATGAGGCAATTTCTGTTCCCCTGCCACTTGCTCCCCTGAAGAAAGGTGGAGGGAGGCACTTGCTCGGTGAGAAGCTCACCAGGAAATACTGACTCTGTCTATAAAAGCAAGTTGCTGTCCTCGGGCCACCTATGCTACACAATGGAGGGTTAGCCTTATGCTTCATCGGGTAAGGGACAAGCAAAGCATACATCTGGAATACTCAGCCTGCTACTTTCTCTTTTTCCCAAGTTTTCCACTAGCAACTAGATGGGTAATCAAATAGGTCACTCACTGGGGTCTAATTCTCTTATTTCAAAGGTAAGAAATCAGGGAATCTTATTTTTGACTTCAGATCGAAGCCAATGCAGCTTTATAATTAATAAAGAAAGCCCTGATTTCCTTTATAGCAACTTAGCCAGGGCTCAAGGGGGAGGGAAGGTGAGGAGCTGGAGCTTCAAAAATCACTAACAGGGCTTCCCTGGTGGCGCTAGTGGTTGAGAGTCCGCCTGCCGATGCAGGGGACTCGGGTTCGTGCCCTGGTGCGGGAAGATCCCACATGCCGCAGAGCGGCTGGGCCTGTGAGCCATGGCCGCTGAGCCTGTGTGTCCAGAGCCTGTGCTCCGCAACGGGAGAGGTCACAACAGTGAGAGGCCCTTGTACTGCAAAAAAAAAAAAAGAGGAGAAAAAAATCACCAACAGAAGCTACTACGGTGGGTAATCCAGATAAACCCACTGTGACTCTGGGGTCGCCAGTGGACCAGTCATGTCCAGTGAAGACAGTCATGGGGCAGGGGGGAGACTGGAGTTGTTTCCTCAAGAGGAGGTGGGAGAAAGGTGTAGCTGGTCTAGCCTTGAACCGACCTGGGGGAGACTCAGAATTGAATATCGGAGATGAGCTGGGGGAAATAACAGCCTTTCCATCTCACCTCTGACCAGTCTCCTGATTTCCACTGTGGACAAGGGAACTCGTTGCACTTCTGAATGGTGACTTTCTCTTGATGCGTGCATTTGCTATCATCAAGTACGTCATTACGGGTGTTGACACAAATAGCCCTTCTCCGCTGGCTTCCACCATCACAGCTTTTAGAACACTGAAAGGACAAAACAAATGAAATAAAATTATTGCTGAGTTTCTCATCAAGCATGCTCAAGATACTGGCTAGGCTGGCTTGTCTCTTCCAGTCCTTAAGAAACAACCAACCAACAAAGTCTGGTCAATTCTAGTTGTTATTTTAGGGGGATCGGTTCATGTTACCAATTTATTTACCAGGTTTATACTGAAGTCAATATTAGCAAACTGGCAAAGGAAAACAAAATTGGACATAATTTGTGGGATATGAAAAAAGTGTTCTGTTGAGTTGTTCCACCACTCCCAATTTTCCACATGCCATGCCCACATCAGACATTACAAATCAATCATGGTACTCTTCTGCAGTTTTAATGGGGGCAGCCATTATAAATCAGTCATGGTACTCTAAATGGGATTTCTCAATGCAGCTCTGCAAGGAGCCATCATCAGCTAATCAGACTTACTCCAAGAAGAAGACTCTCTGAGTGAAAACCAACTTACTTCAGTCCAAGCAGAATAGCGCCAGCCACCAGTGTTACATTCTCCTGAGCATTTTTCCCGGTTGCTTGGTTTGGGGTGACTGCTGCAAAAACTGTCATCAACCTTCTCGGTCTTCCCATCTAGCCTGCTGTATCTGGCACAGTAGATGTCTAATGTGCGGTAACCCAAGCCACACTGGGCACTACATTCACTCCTGCTGGCCACGTGCCACCTATGCATAAACAACGGGGAGAAACCAACATTTCTATTAAATATATATGTCTTATTGAGACTCGACTGGTGGAAGAGTTGAGCTCTGTTTTCTTCCTTAACTCAAAGACCATGAAACGCAAAGCCACAGTCAGTTACTGAAATCCAATTTAAAACCAGCATTTCCATGTATTTTTCATGGCTGCCAATGTACACGTAAGTCACAGAGTGATAGTCAGTGGTTCTGTGTTTGTGAAGATTCTCCCCGATACAGTCAATCTGAAATTCAAGTAACCAAAAAAAAAAAAAAAGCATTGGAATTCAGCAGAGCAAAAAAAGTAATTTTATATTTAAAAGGTTCATGCAACCCAGCCTTTCATTTATCAAGGAGGCTGCTTTAACAGGGAATCACTGTTGGAAACAATCCCTAGGAAACCTACTTTATGTGGGCCTGTGCTGGAAAATGCTCAGTGAACATCCTGTGAATTAATAAAGGAATGGATAATTTGGACTATAATTGTGAATTTCAAGTATGCTAACCTGTGTACATTATTATCTGTGAATAAAGACTATAAGTTGCTTGAAGCCACAGACCGTAGTCTATATAACTCAATTACAATTTTTTTTTTTTTTGGCTGTTTAGCGTCTTAGTTGTGGCACATGGGATCTTTGTTGTGGCACACGGGATCTTTCATTGTGGCACGTGGGCTTCAGAGTGGGCGGGCTCAGTAGTTGCGGCACATGGGCTTAGTTGCCCAGCAGCATGTGGGATCTTTTTTTTTTGCGGTATGCGGGCCTCTCACTGCTGTGGCCTCTCCCGCCGCGGAGCACAGGCTCCGGACGCGCAGGCTCAGCGGCCATGGCTCACGGGCCCAGCCGCTCCGCAGCATGTGGGATCCTCCCAGACCAGGGCACGAACCCGCGTCCCCTGCATCGGCAGGCGGACTGTCAACCACTGCGCCACCAGGGAAGCCCAGCATGTGGGATCTTAGTTCTCTGACCAGGGATCGAACCCAAGTCCCCTGCATGAGAAGGTGGATTCTTAACCACTGGACCACCAGGGAAGTCCCACAATTTTTTTTTTTAAAGACTAATTTTTTTTAGAGCAGTTTTAGGTCCACGACAAAACCGAGAGGAAGGTACAGAGATTTCCCACATACCCCTGCCCTCACATATGCAGAGCCTCCCCATCGGCAGCACTCCCCACCAGAGTGGGACATCTGTTACAACTGATGAACCTACGTTGTCACATCATTATCAACTAAAGTCTATAGTTTACATTAGGGTTCACTCTTGATGTTATATATTCTATGGGTTTAGACACATGCTTAGTGAATATATATCCACCATTACAGTATCACACAGACGTAAAACTCCTCTGTGCTCCACCTATCCATCCCTTCCGGTCCCACGATTATTCACTTTTAAAAGTAGATATGAATCTAAAAAATTTTTGTCAACTTTATATCCCTAGTACCTATAAGACTTTTTTGGCACACAGTAGGTGCTCAGTATGTACTGATAAATCAAGTGGTTCTTTTAATGCTCCAGCAGTGGAGCTAGAGCTTAAAAAAGAAAAAAAAATGCTTAAAATGAATAGAATAGTCTAAAAAATGAGCTTGAAACGTGTTTCGTTGATCAAACTTAGCAATCCCAAAAGGATGATTTCTTTATAATCTTCATTTGAATTTGCTCTTGATCGTTAATTCTCTCTTGCTCATAAACTCCGTGGCTTGCCACATACCAATGTCCTAAAAGTTCTCCCTTCTACACTCAGGAAGAGAAGAAGAGCACTGGACACAAGCTTATCTTGGAATTTCTCACAAATGCTCAAAAGTAGGTCAGAGTTGACCCACTCCTACATTTGGCATGTAAAGTGGGCTACTGAGATTTTCCATGGGAGTGACATAGTATTTGGAGGATTTATTTCTAACCGGAACATGTTACATGGGGATTGTAAAACAGTGCTTTATCTCATCCTGTCAAAGTTTAATCTGGGCAAACTCTCACTTCCCTAAGGAAGTGAGGCAAAAAATGTGGACCAATTCAACAGAGGCATCTGGAACTTTCATCCGCCCTTTGATTCTCAGCTACCTTCTCTTTGCCTTCATCATTTCCTCGTGGAAGGGTTATTTTCCATCCTGGATAAGGGAGCCAGGAATCCTGCCCCCTACAAGCGCACCAGCAGCTTGGGCTGGAAAAGTGTACCAGAGTTTTCCTGATATTCACACAATCCCCAGAACCCAGGCAGAGAACATGGCGTAGTCTGTGAAAAGGTCACAGCACTGCTTTAGGAAAGTTCTCAAAATGCTATCACTTAACACTTCACTTATTATCACACTGGCAAGTCATCTCACCTTCAGTGTTCTGAACTCATTCATTCATGTCATGTAACAATTGTAATGTGTTACTATATTGCAGAAAAGCAAAGTGTCTGTTAATAAGTGGAAAACAGAAAAGAATGTATGTCTCCAGTGGGTGTGTGGAGCATTGTGGCATTAAATAATCTGGGGAACTACTGATTTAAGCAAGTTCCTCTATTGCAGAACTTCTCAGGGCCTTCAGAATGTTAATCTGAATTACAAATCTTCACATAGTGGAGAAGACAGTCAGTAATACTTCTCACACATACTGGTTTGCCATGGATCATCCTGTTCAACTAGCATTCCATAAAAATGTTTTGGGAAAAACTGTTGTAGAGTTTGAGCAACCAGTATTAAAAATCTTCTCTCCAATCGTTCAGTTTTGCACAAAGATACTTGGCAATTATTAGTATAAATCATAAAAACAGCCACTGTCAAGTTGACAGAGAGAAGACAGACAGTAATGCCTTCTTTGGGCTCAGTTTCTGCCTTTGCCTGTTTTTTCAGTAAACAACTTTATTCTTCCAACAATCTGTAAATGCCAGTAAGATATGAGCTTGAATGCTGACATATAAACACAAACTTCTAGGGACTTCACTGGGGGTCCAGGGGTTAGGACTCTGTGCTCGCACTGCCGAGGGCCAGGGTTCAATCCCTGGCTGGGGAACTAAGATCCCACAAGCTGTCCAGTGCAATCAATCAATCAGTAAGATCTACTTAATTTCAGACATGAGCATGCACCTGTCTAGTTACGAGGCTTTAAAAACTAATCCTAAACTTCCCCTTTTATTCTTTTTATTTCTAAATTCTCCCCCACAAGGTCTGTCACTTCTACCATAGACACATCTACCAAAAGGCATGGCTAAAATTCCTTCACTTTCTTTTCTTTAATCAGCCAGAGGTGCTATCATCACCCAAGCCGGTTCCCTGAGCTACTGTCCTCCTTTGGTATCAGCAGAGTTTAAGGTGTTTTTTTTTTTTTCTTTTTTTATGTTAAGTATAAAAAAAAGCAGGTGGCTTTCTCCAAATGGGGAATTTAGAATAGTACCTTTGATATACCTACTATATGAAATGCAAAGACTTTAAGACCTGACTTTATTTACCTAGTTATTGTGAAATGAGTTTTAATAAAAATCAGAATCAGAAAGTGCAAATACAAGCTCAACACTTATTAGCTAAGTGACTCCAGGCAGGACACTTAACCTCACAGAGGCTCAGCTTCCTTATCTGTGAAATGGGGGCAAGTAGGATCCATTTCATAGGGCTACTAGGAGGATTAAATGAGACAAGGCATGTGTAGCATTTAACACACATGACAGGTACTCACAAAAAGTAGCTGCTGCTATTATTATTATTATTACCCTTGGTATTTTATTCTCTAACCAAGTTCTGAGTAGCATGTAACTCCACGTAAACCATTAATACAAAGTGAAAAGAAATCCAGTTGATATCTTCATAATTCTACATAAAAGTATCATGGATCCAAGGCTACCTTTCAGTGCATTCACTTTGTACAATTTGCTTAATTTTTGTTCTCTGTCAGAAAGCTTCCAATGCAGGAGAAACTCTGGAGAACATACAATTCGCCAGCATCATCACCAACTAACGGCAGCTTATTTTAGAATCTGATTGAAGTGAAAAATATTAGTTTCTCGAAGAAACAGTTCAAACATGATCTCCACCTCAACTTGGTGCTCCTTGCATAAACTTTAAACAGGGTTCTTCAAAAATCTTTTTTTTTTTATGGTCATGTTCTATTACTTGCGGTTCTTTGTACAAACTCGCCTTCCTTGGGATTATAAGAGCATGCTCAGCGCTGCAGGCAGGTGTTCCACAATATCTGCACTGATCCTTTGAGACTCTACCGGCCCCAGCTGGATTCAGTCAGTGGGGAAGTGAAATCTAAGGGAATGCAAGTAGGGCGGGCAACAGACATGGAGCAGAAAACTCCTCAGAGTTATTCCTTTTCACCAAGAGAAATGGAAACGCTTGATAATTCTCTATTCACTCGCCATTTCTTGCCTCAGATTTCAGATTTTTCTTAAATATAGAACTGTTTGCATATCTAGATATCTCTATATAAATTTTCTTCTAGTTCCCTCCATAACTCTACATTAGTGCGTTGCAACTTTCACGTATGTAAAAGTTCTCATCTCATACTGGGTGATAAACACTGTGGGTGGATACAGAGCATTATGGGTACCTTGATGGACGAGGTTACCTCTTTTCTGCTGCCTTTCCAAACAAACTTTTGCATTTGACGTAACGCCCTCATAATAACACCTATGCAGCGAGTTGTGAGGGTCAAATGAGAACGTTTTTTGGCAAGTGCCATACTCTAGTAGTTGTTTCTAATTCTCAGGATTAGAACCAGAAATCTGCAGGTATGTGTCTTAATCAGTTTCAGAGAGATGGAAAATGGGCTAAAGCTTATTTCACTGAAACACAAGGAAGGGGGTCTAAAGACTAACAACCACACCTGCTTCTCACATGCAGAGACCTCCTACAAAACCCTCACAACTCAGTACTAAAGACCATGAGGAAACACTGGCCTCACCTCAGGTCACAGTCTGTGCCGCAGGGTTCAGTAATGGGTGCTGGCTGGGGCAGCCGATCACATCTTTGATCAGAAACTGTAAGCTGATCAGATTCCCTGGTACAAACAGGTTTTCGTTTCCGCTCCCCTAAGCAAGGAGGAAAAAAATTATTCAGACAAAGTAGCCTATTCCATAAACTATTTAGACCAGGGACTGGCAAACATCTTCTGTAAAGGGTTAGATAGTCAATATTTTTGGTTTCGTGGGCCACATGACTTCTGTCGCAGCTACTAAACTCTTGTTATGGGGCAAAAGCAGCTGCTTACAAATGTAAAAAATTGGTGTGTCCGTGTTTCAATAAAACTTTATTTATAAAAGCAGGAAGCGGGCTGGATTCAGCCCACTGGCTGTAGTTTGACAACTCATACTGTAGACAGAAGGAAACAAGATCAATCACATAATACGACTACTAAATCTATGTCTCTGGAAAATCAGCTTGGCAGAGCTGATTTTGCTTGGCTTCACACATAACGAGGAAACTTAGCATATCCTGAATCCCTTGAACAGCTCAACTTGCCAGCCCAAAGTGACCAGATAGATGCAGAGAAAGATTAGAAAATGCAGGCAGATCGAAAGGTTTATAGATTGCATGTATTCGGCTGCTTCCAAAAATATAAAAAACACCTTGAATCCCCCAAACTCAACCTAAAAGTAGATACCTTGGCAGGGTTTGCTGCATGCTTGCCAGGGTCCATGACTGTTCCAGTAAAACTGTTGGGGTTTGTCTTCAATTGGAATGTTGAAAGAATAGCGCACATCGGGGTTGTATAACTTTCCCACGGACAACACCTGGGATGTGCAGACAAAATGGAGAGGATGTGTGTGGGCCTGGTGATTCTTGGAGTTAGAAAATGGGCATGGGCTCATTGCCAAGTGTTTACCTGAAGCAAAAGTTCTTGTTCAATGCGATCTGTGGAGTTGATTCTTTCCACTACGTTGTCGGACCCGCTGTACTCTATCACGGCATTCCCAACCCGGATTTCCCTTTTGGACATTGTGACAACAAAGTCTCCATTTAGCAAGAATTCACCTTTACTGCTTGATAAAGCTAAAGATGAGAAAAGAGAATTCATTGATTTGCTGCCACTTGAAATAATACTTTGATAGGCAGACAGCCAGAGTGTGAAGAACGTAGACTGTTCAGCCAGACACGCACAGGCTCAAATCCGAACTTTGCCACCTGGCAACTATGTGGCCTTGGGACATCACTTTCCTCCTCTTGGTCTTGATCTCTTTATCTCTTAAGTGGAGATAAAACACCTCCCCTTCATGGTGCCCTTGAAAATTAGAAATATAATACAAGCGTGCTAATTAGCCTGGGGTTTTTGATACAAGCCCCGCAAACACAGGATTACAGATGGAAGCAATGAGCTGTGGTTACCAGAGGAGAAGGGGCGGGGCAGGGGGCCAAAAGGGTAAAGGAGATCAACTGGATGGTGATGGATGGAGACTAAATTTTTCGTGGTGAACAAGCTGTAGTATATACAGAAGCAAAAATATAATGCTGTACGTGTGAAACTTATCTAATGTTATAAACCAACATTACCCCAATTTAAAAGAAGAAAAAAAGTTTTATGATTTAAAAATACATATTAATAAAATGAACACTTACAAAATTGGTTCCCACACAAATAACCCTTTCTACTTCATATGAGAATTAGCTGAACCTACTGAATCTTTGTTAGTTTTCTCTGTTTAGACAGATGTTGAAATGTAGAAATCCACAGCCAATATGATGCTCAAATATCACTTCCTTGGCGAGGCCCACTGAGGTAGCCAGCCTCCAATACGGCCCCAACAATCCTTGCCTTTTGATAGTCACACCTGTGTTGTTCCCTACCACACTGAGTAGCACTGATGTAATAATAGTAGCACTGGAGTAATCACTAGGATACTGTGACTTCCAAGGCCAGGTCAAAGGCATTAGGGCTCCACCTTGCTCTTCCTTGAATCTCTGGCTTTAGGAGAGAAGTCAGATGCCATGTTGTGAGCATACTCAAGCAGCCTCATCGAGAGGCGTCTTGCAAAAATCAGTGAGGAACCAAAGCCTACTGCCAATAGCATCTACGTGAGGCATCTGGTAAGTGGATCTGCTAGCCCCAGTCAAGCTTTTGGACAGGATCACAGCCCTAACTAAAGTCTCCACAGCCACTTCAGGAGAGACCTTAAGCCTGAAACACCCAGCTATGCTGCTCCCAGATTCCTGACACACAGAAATTGGGATATTATATATACTTGTTGTAAGCCACTAGATCTTGAGATAATTTGTTACATGGTAAAACCTACCTGGATCATTGTTTTTAAAACTGCAAGCCCCTCCCATTGGAAGCACAGATTCCATACTTCCTATCCCATTTCCCACCTTAATTTTTCTCCATATCACTTTGTTGATGCTCTCTCTCTCCAAACAGGAAAGTAAGCAAGGATTTTTGGACTGTTTTATTCACAGCTATATCTCAGCTTCTGAAAGAACACATGGTAGATGCTCAAAAAATAGTTTTTTTGGGGGAAGAATGAATGAATCCACTGTGAATCTTGCAAAAGATGCAACCATCAGTGAAGCTGAACAAGGAATGTTAGAGAACAGCTTGAGTCAAGTGCCAAAACACTGGCCAACTAAGAACATGACAGAGTTAGACCAGTTAGACATTTAAGAAAAGGAAATAAAAATGGACAAAGAAGATGAGATGACAGCTGCTTCAGAAGGAATAATTTACTCATCCAAGTGTCAAGAGAGACTACTGGGAAAGTGAATAAAAACCTCAGTAAGCTTTTTAAGAAATGACCCGTTTTCAGATTTTACTGTCAAATTCAAACTTTAAGCAAAGAACGTACCACTCTATCACATGACTTGACTGGAAAACTTAGGGAAAAATATTTATTAATTGCTTATTCTCCATTCTAAAAACGTGGGCATGATTAAAATCAAAATACAATTTTGTTGGATATAAGAAAAAATAAAATTTATTTTCATACTTTTTGATTAATTTCTCAAGATAAAATCCCAATCATATCATGATCAAATCAAATCATATCCCAATCATATCTTCCCCCTAGTATTTACTATAAAAGTTTGGTTTTATTTTAAGTACCTTTTTTTTTTTTCCAGTACTACTGCTCTTTGAATAATGAATTCTCCCATGTTTTGAGCTTGACATGTAGCAGGTACTCAAGAAAGCAGAGCTATTAAACATTTGAGCCCTAAACAAAATACTAGAAAGAGGCCAGTAACCTCCTGTAAGTTGTGCACGATTAGCAAATCTCGGCAGCGAGGGATCCCTTGAAATGCACAGGCCATGTATTTAGGTGAATAAAAGGAATGTGGAAATTGGACCCCGGGTTGGCAAACAGGTGTCCTCCCAGACACAAATGTCAATCATTTGGTACTAGCCGTTCAAGAAACTATGCAGAACGGGATTCCCTGACAGCATCGTGTCTCAGCATCATCGATGACATCTGTCTTGGTTGTGGGATGGGGGGGGGAGCCAAGTTATCTTAGGCGTCTGCCAGATCCTAACCTGCCCTTCACTGATGCAGGTGGCGCACTGTCTTTCACCAGAAGTAGACCAGAAGCAATGCATATGTAGAAGAGGCTGAGAGGAGTTAGGGCAAGTAGATATCATACCCTTATGTGGAAATTAATGAAGGCTTCAATGAAGCTCTGAATATTCCCTGTGGCTCAGTAGCAGTAGTGTCCCTGTTTTCGAGGACACAGGAACCTCACAGAGTTCACCCAGCTGGGCACTATACTGATGCAAGGACTGCTCTTCGCAGGGTCAGGAATTAATTGCATCGAATTTGATCCCTAAACCTGCGCTTCATCTACCAGAACTCCTACCTTATAAGCCCCATCTTGGCCCTGAAGTAAAAGTAAGATGCCTTCATTGGAAATGGTTGGGAAGAGAGTGGTGACACAGGAACAAAAGCTTTTAAAAAGATAATCTTTTGAAATAGGCAATCCAGGATCTTGGCTTCTTCTTGATCCAAAATCCTTTGATTGTCCCTCTACTACCAACAGAACGTAGCTCAAATTCCTTAGCATCACCTTCCTGTATCTTTACAAATCTTATCATGACCTATTCTTCCAACCTCACCATTCACCCCCACCAATAAGCCTCAACCCCAGTCATGTTCATCCCCAGGTCAGCTACACATTTTTCTATATGGAGGTAGTAAAGTGAAGTGGTTAAGGGTACAGGGTCTGAGGTCAGACCAATAAGGGTTTTAACTCTTTTCCCATTTTCTGTTCATGTGACCTTGGGTAAGTTATTCAACCTCTCTGAGCCTCAGTTTCGTCCTCTGTATAATGGATTTCTTATAGAATTGTTACAAACATTAAGCAGGATAGTGCATATAGGATTTGGTAGCTGGTGGGTCAAAATGCCTTCAAATGCATTATCTCCTCATCACACTTTTATACTTGCTTAATTCATGGATAAGAAAAGCATGACTTAAACATTATTACAATATTTTCTGAGGCCAGGTGACTTCTCATCGTAGAAGTGTGTCTCCAGAGCCTGTTAACCACTAAAGTTTTCTAAGAAGAAAGTCAACACATATCCACGAAATGAGTGAATGAATTCAGGCGTTATCTTATGTACAAATTGAAAGCAAATATGTTTAGCTAGAGATTTTTAAAACTTTAAGATATTTGTTCTGCTAGACTGCATGAGCCTCTTTAAGTAAAGCCAACATTTAAAAATGCACTTTTCTCAGCCTAAGAAAGATCCCAGTCCATATAGTAGGTGCTCAGTCAACGATGTCGAAAGAACAAGTGATTGATGGAACCTGACATTCGTGACAAGGAGAACAGAGAGCTTCCAGCCAAATAACTGGTTCCCCGTCAGTGTAAACCTCTGACAACCTCATCCCCCCTGCAGTGCCTGTAGCGTGAGACCCACCAGCCATGCAAGATGTAGGAGTTTCAGTGGGTCACTGGTTGGAGGCGAGGTTGTTTCTGTGGCACCTCAGGCCTCCTGAGGCTGCCTCCTAACGTGGGTCACTTACATGGCGGTGGCAGGATGGGCTGCCAGAAAAATCACCCAGTTCTTTCAAGTGAAGTCGCATGCTAGCTACTCAGCTGACGTTTCACTAAAAGGGGGGAAATGAGATGTCACAAGGCCAGTTCTGTAAATTAAGCGATAATCCAGTTCTGGCTGTATTCAAAGAGCAATCATCTATCCTATGTTAATTCTGGGGCTCCTTTCCAGTGTCTCCAGGCTTCCTCTCATGCTTATGCTGACCCGGGGGCATTTCACCCTTCACTGCATGCTCCTTATCCCATTAGACGGTGAGTAGGAAAGGAGATAGGAGTCATCAGGTGAAATGGAGTTCCTGCTTTATCTTGAACTGGATCAATTCCTGTCTTCCCACTGCCACCATTAATCAAGGGCTAAGTGTCCTGTAGACAAATAAGCACCATGGAAATGGCTCCTTTTTCTCCTAAAGAAACACGAACATGGTAGCACTGGGTGCAACTTGGCTTCAACCCAACGGGAGGGAGGGGTCTATGCTGAAAGGATGACCTTTGACATGGAGACTTTCTGCTTCGGTACCTTGTGAAACAAATAGTTTCCTGAAAACAACAGTCTACTGCCCAACCTCCCACTAATGCGATTAGGGAGCTAATTTCCTGGGTTGGTTTCCCCCCCATTTCACCCATCAGAGCTGGGCTGCTACAAAGGCCCTCTCTCCTGGAAACTGCTCCTTCACCAACACATGCGAAAAGAGTATGGCTTGACTGACCTTGAAAAAAAAATGTGAAGTATACAGATGATCGCTTAGCAACCGAACAGCTAGGACTGGCCTCCAGCAAGACTCAACTGGGGGCTTTAAAATATTCTTAGAGCATTTGCTGCGCCTTCCTTCAAGCCAAGAGTAAACATTTACACCCGGCAGATTTGATGACAACATCATATTCCTCCTAACTTGTTAAGAAAGCACTGTAAGGTTCAAAGGCTCTAAGGTCTTGACCTTCATGCTCAGTGAACTGTGACTCGCCATCTTTGCTTGGACTTTTCATTTGTTTCCAGAGAGACGTTCTTTGGCCAACAGGTAACTTTCCCATAATATTCCATTAAAGAGCCATGACTACCTCAGACTGTCTGTCCCAGATGACAAATCTTCTTTAATTTTGCTTTCATTCTTTACAAGGAGATTAAGAAACCTCTAGCGAGAAATAAAAGGATATAAGAAGGCCCTCCCCAATTCAGGCACCTGACCTGGTTGATGAAGTTGAATTGAACTGAGGCCACTGCTTGGAAAGAGATTGTTTTTCCAAGAAGGAGAATAATAGTGGAGAATCCTTCTCCTTTTCGATGAGAAGAAAGGAACAGCTCAACATGGTGTTTGGCTCTCAGGAAATTAACCAATAAAGGAGGCTGCATGCAATGCTGCTGGATTTAATTAGGAAGTAGTAAGGCCACAGCAGTCACAGGTTCTAATTTATAATCCAGTCCATGAAGAAAAGTGCTTGACCCATTGTGCACAGTGGTTGAAGGAGAAATGTGGGATCCCCCAAAAATAATTTGGATAGGGTCCTCAAGAACTTTGTTAGCTGTTTTAAAAGGTACCACTCATTTGCATATTTAGGGTGAGGAGAAGCTGATGCAACCACTGAGAATTGATTCCAAGTAAGATTTTACAGTCTTTAAAGAAGGAATGATTCCGTATATTTCCATCATAACTCCATCCCCCCATTAGGCACATGGCAGGTACTCAGTAAGTGAAGACAGCATGAGCAATAATTATTATTCAATAATTATTCAATAATTCAGCCATCATGTACTTAGTTCATATCATGTGAAGGCTTCATATCAGGAGCTAAAAATATAAAGACACAGCTTCTGACCCTAAAACACTAGTGGTCACATGGATAAATAAGGAACAAGTCTCAAGTGAGTGGATGGTGACTGCATCCTTTTGGCTGCTCAGGTCAAAACCATGGAGTCATCCTTGACCCTTCTCTTTCTCTCATACACCATATTCAACCCATCCACTAATCATGATGGCTCTACCCTCAAAAGATATCCAGAATTTGACTGTGTACTGCCAATTCCACTGCTCCCACCTGGGGACAAGCCTCCAGCACATCTCTCTTTGACTACTGCAAGAACTTTCTAACCCATCTTTCTGTTTCTACCCTGTACCCTACCTACCGACCCCATCTATTCTCAACATAACAGCCAGGGTACTCCTTAAAAAATAAAAATATGATTATATCATGTGTTTCCTTGGTTCAAAACCTCTAGTCGCTACCCTCGTCTTTCAGAGTTCAAGTCCTTTCAATGATTATATGGCCCTATATGATCTAGTCCTGATACCTGTTTAATCTCATCTGGGACTCTCCTCTGTGCTTACAAAGCTCCAGCCACACTGGCCTCCCTCTATCCTTGGAACAAACTAGACATACTCCTCTTTTAAGGATTTCACATTGGCTGTTCCCTCTGCCTGGAATGCTCTTCCCCTAGACAGCCATTGTCTCTCACTACAATTCAAGCATTTCAACTCCACTGTTCCCGCCCACTCTCAGTGTCCCAATTTCCTTTATGCTGCTCTGTTTTCTAATTTTACTTATTACCTTCTATTACCTGTTTATTGTCTATCTCCTTCCACTACAAAGTTCTAAGAAGACAGAAATTTTTATTTATTTTTTTAATGTTTTTGTTCTGTTTTGTTCATTGTGCCTAGAACAGGGCCTGGCACATATTAAATAAGTGGCTGGCTGAATGAATGATGAGACATTGCAGAAAATGCTACAACACAGGCATGTGTAAATGTTATATTTAATTAGCACGCTTGGCTAAAGGGTCATTGCTTATCTATAAACGATTTCATGCAGACATTCCAAAATATAGATACGGGTTCTAATTCAATCCAACAAATTCTCATTTCTAACTCAATATTTCCAGATGTTTGGACTAAGCCTCTACAGAGGCGGTATTCAGATGCATGGAGTCCCTGCCTGGACATTATAAGAAAGTCCATTCATTTCTTTTAAAAACTGACTGCCCAGCAAGACTGCCCTGATTTCTTCTAGATCTGAGTGCAAGTCGTGCTGCTTTTCAGAGCTAAGAAGAATCTGGTTGTGCAAGGTGACTAGCTGAATCCCTTTCTGTCATTACCCCAGTCCCCATGTCCTTTTTTTAAGGAAAAATAATTGGGTGGATTTCCTAATCACTTATGGAAGTTTACAGAATGATAATCTGAAGTGGGACTGGGCTGAGCAAACAGCTGAAAATGAACACAGGGTTGTTGGTGAGCTGTGGTTTGAAAATAGGAAGAGATATGAATTAATCATGTGCCTGGCCATGGTGAGAGAAAGATGAAGAAACTATGAAGTAACAAGATGGGCCACGTTAGCAATGACATAAGAAACATATTGCCAGTATAGAACCTTTTGGAATGACCGGGAATCATGAAATGTTGAATAAGTCCACCTGTGGTCTGCTATTGGTTAAGTCAACTAACACCTCTACTACAACACTGGCATGTCAGTTACCCAAAGGACAGATTTTTTTTTTTTTTTTTTAAAGACTCAAAAAGAGCAATGATTTTAGGCTAAACTTACAAGGCAAATACTTTCAAAATTTGATTTGGGGATATATGGGGATATATGTATATGTATAGCTGATTCACCCTGTTATACAGCAGAAACTAACACACCATTGTAAAGCAATTATACTCCAATAAAGATGTTAATGGGGCCTGTTTTCTAAGATCCAGAGTCAATTCCTTGATACTGACTACTAGAACTACACAACTCTTAAATCAACAGGCTGACGGTGTAATGTACAAGGGAGAAATAAAATGATGAGTTTCAAGATCAACTTCTTTCTTTTATGAAAATACATGACATCTGAAAGCTGTCCACCTGCTATAGGGGAAAGGAAGGAGCCTCTGCCAACTGCTCCAGAGAACCAGAATTCCTGCAAATGGCAGGGGGCACCCATCTCACCTAAGTAGTTATCATCCTCTGATTTCCCTGAGAAACTGTGCTGCCGCACATCGATATTGGTAGCACCAGCTGGAATTCGGACCACAATATTGTAACCTGAAAAGAAGTGAGCAGAAATTGAGCATCCCACAGATTGGTTCATTTTCTCTAAGCATGGTGTAAAAGGTGGCAACAAAGGAATACAATATAATTCTCACTATTAGGTGCCTTATAGCCAGATGGGTAATGTACCTTATCAAGACTCATTTTACACTTGACATGAATACTTTTACATATTACACGTGGTTAACAATGTTTACACTTCGACTATTTTCCTTCTCATGGTTCTTAGGAACAAATTCTTACCATAATGTACTGTATTAAATGTTCCTGCCACTGTTTTGCACGAAGAATTATCGCCACCACAAACCCCACATTTATCTCTCCGGGCTTTTGAGTTTAAAACATGATCGCATCCAGCTTGCTTTTAAAAAGAAAACAGTTGAAATACATGGTAAGTATTAGAGAGATTATAAAATGATAAGTAATGTGTTTCTTTGAATGAGGTGCATTCAAAATGACAAGAACTTTTAAGTCTCTTTAAACTTTCAAGGGTTGGGAACTCAAATTGTCTTTAGCCTTGCTGTGGGAAAATGTGGTCCTTGGACCAGCAGCCATGGGCATCCCCGGTGATGTTGGGGATGCAGAATCTTAGGCCCCACCCAGATGTACTGAGTCAGAGTAGATTTTCTGGCATGCTAATAAGACCCTTAAGTGCTTCGTCTACAGATTAAAGTTAGAGAAGCACTAGTCTACAAGTAAGTAAAGTAAATGAGGAAAATAGCTCAGGAATGGAAAAAAAAAGAGAGGTTGAGGACTGTATCCCATTAAAGAGCTCACACCGCATCTTAAGGGAGCAGCCGCTGTCCACTGCAGGCTACTGCTGCCATGCAGAAATAGGAGCCCAGTGTTGACGTATCCCAATGTTTCAAAAGGGACTGGAAAATTTGATTTTATGTGAAATCCCCTATGTTTAAATACAGGCTATGAATGGAGGACAAAAGCATGACTCCAGGCTGCCAGGTTGAGGCCTCAGGCTCTAAGCGGCCTCTTTAATTTCTTCACATCTTAATGCAATGCAGCAGTGTAGACTGGGGTCTGAAAAGGACACCGGCAATCACCAGAAGACCAGGAGGACAGAGTTCACATCCTCAACTATTTTGTTCCTTCGAATGAACTAGTCTTTGAGGAGACACTCAATGTTTTGCTCTAGCGCATGGACTAAAAAGGAAGTCCGCACCGTAGCTGTGGGTCAGGAGGCGGGTGAAGCTCATAGGGGCTCTTCAATCAAATCCTACCAATGAGGAGCTCCAATGTGCCCTGGACTCCATGCAAGGAACAGATACATCATCTCAGAGCCTGGCTGCGAGGGAGGAGTTCTGACTGGTGAGAGCTGGGAAATGGCGCCAAGCCCTCAAGAAATCAGCACTCTGACGCTTTACCATCTGCCAGAAGGGTCTCGATTTCCCTCCCAAGAATAATTTGCCTGTATGTCTTTGGTAGAAATTATCCTGCTTCAAATCAGAAATCTGAGTGAGGCCGGCTCTTCCTCGTAACATCTTTTTGGAGCGCAGCTATTCGATCTATAAAACTCACTGTCAGGAAGCTTTTGGGTTTAACCTTATGCACTGTGGTTATTGTAAAGAAGTGTGTATGTGTGTCAATTATAATAAATCTTCACAGGGAGGTTTTTTTCAGACTCCCACAGAGAGTGTCAGAAAAATCGAGGGCAGTGGTTCTCAAACTTCGGCATGCATCAGAATCAGGTGGTGCTGGGAGGGGTAAATTAGGAGTTTGGGACTAACAGATACACACTACTATACGGAAAAGAGATAACCAACAAGGACCTACTGTATAGCACAGGGAACTATACTCGATATTTTGTAATAACCTATAACGGAAAATAATCTGAAAAAGAATACACACACACACATGTAACTGCATCACTTTGCTGTACACATGGAACTAACACAACATTGTAAATCAACTATACTTCAATAAAAAAATAAATCAAATCAAGTAAAACATAAAGAAAAAGAAAGAATTGGGTGGTGCTGATGTTGGTCCGGGGGCCCCCACTTTGAGAACCACTGCCCTGGAGATGATGCACAGATACTAGCAGCTGCTATTCTGTGAAGGAAGCCACACATCCCAGCTTGGCAGCAAGACAACACAGTGAAGAAATCGCCATCTGGGACTCACCCGGCAAAGGCCTTGGACACAGATGTCATTGGTGTCCTGGCCACATGGAGTTCCATCTACCACTCTGTCACGGAGCTGATAGTAGGCCGTGTTCCCCGCCACCCTGCAGAACAGCTTGCAGCGGTCCTTCATCAAAACTAGACAGGAGAGACACCATGCAACGTGACTTTTGTGCCTGGACCCCGTGCCAGCCTGCCAGCCACGAGCACGTCTCCAGATGCACTTACTTCCACTGTACTTCGGGACCCAGCGCACGTTCGGAAGCAGACCATTGATGTTGAAATGCTTTCCATCAAAGTGAGCACACTGTTCGTCTCGGAAGTCTCGCTTCTGCTTGGGACATGGCTCCGTGTTGCAGGACTTAAATTTCATTCTGCGCCCTACACAGTACCTCCCGCCATTTTTTGGCCTGAGAAAAGGTAAAGAACACACGTGCTGTATTATAATGTATTTCTCCCCATCACTTGATAATGTAAAGAACACACATACTGTATTATAACGTATTTCTCTAATGTATCATAATGTCATGTATTACAATGTGGCTTCCTGTCTTTGAGGGAAGCAAAGGTGAAGTGGACAGTGACAGTGGCCAGGGCAAGGGCTCTGGAATCGGGGTTTGCACTCTGCCTTCAATATCATTAAGTGTATAACCTTGGGCCAGTCACTGAAGGTCCTTGAGCCTCAGCCCTTCCATTTGTAGAATGGGAAGGCACCACCTGGTAAGGCTGTTTTGAGGATAAAATAGGAGAGCATCTAACTTAAAGTGTGAAACATAAAATCTGGCGTCTATTAGGCCATTCTGTGTCCTCCTTCCCGTGAACATCCACAGTCCTTCAGTTTTAAAAACATAGAAGGACAAAGGTACAAATGAGTACTTGGAATGCTCCTGTCTAGCTTCCGTATCATGGTACTTTCATGGGCAACCATCCTAAAACTTGCACCACTCCATTTCCATTCATTTCTGTCCCTCTTCTCTCTTCCTCTCTCTCCCTGCATGACCGTTGTTTTTGTTTTGTTTTACAAATAAGATGGAATAAGATGTGCTCATATTTTGACTAACTTAACAGGAGAGAGTGTAAAGGTTTCATTAACTTTCGTGTGACAAGAGTATGGAGGACGCCTTGCAAAGCATCACAATGCAAATTTAATCTCAGCATGCAGCCCCGTTCATGGATTTTCCAGATGTGACCCAGAGAGTATATTAAACAACCCGTCTCCCGGCAGTCAACAGCTTGCCAAGTGCATCACAGAGACGGGAAGATCACAGAATCGGAGGAAATTGGACTCACTCACAGCCCAGGGCTGCAGGAGCTCGGATACCAGAGCTACTCGGATACCACAGGTACCACAGTTGAGGGCACCTCTCAAACTGAAAGATTTCTACCTTTTCTCTTTAGAATGAATCTTTCAGAGTAATTTGGACCGTAAGAAGTGTTTTTTTGGTTTGTTTTGGTTTGTTTTTTTTGCTTTGTTTTGTTAACAGGGCTTGGGGAAGGGAAATATATCCATGACTATAAAATACAGAATGAGGGGCAGTCTAGCTGAGCCCGTGAAGCTCTAGAGTTGCATCTGGCTTCTTATCTTGGCCCCACCCTCACTGTATGACCTTAGACAGAGTTCTTAGTCTCCCAGAGCTTCAGTTTTCCTCTTCTCTAAAATGAGTGCACACAGCAAATGCCTAAAAATGTTAGTGACTATGATGTTACATGTCAGCACAACCCAACCTAATCCCATCCGATTCAGCGGTTTCTTTGTTTTGAGTACCAAATCCGAGCTATGACGTGTGCACCGTGAGGCAGGTCTCAGTGGTACTGCAGAGTGCCTGAGTCTCAGGAAGGGCTGCCTGGCCATGATGCCGTCATAAACATGTTCCATCCACCAAAGATTTGTAGAGGGAGGTAAGAGCATGGGCTTTGCAGTTACAAGCTGGGCAACCTTGTGTAGGTTACCTGGTCTCCGCAAGCTTCATTCTGCACATGTAAACAGAGATGATGCTGTGCACCTGAAAGGCTTGTTATAAACAAGGAGCTCAGCAAGGAGTCTCATAACTAACTATTCATTGTTATTATGAAGAAGACTGCATCTAGGGATGCAAAACGGCTCAAAACCCAACAGTATCTATGTCTGATCATTTCCCCATTAGGCCCATATGATTTATATCTGCCTTGTGTGCTTGACTCGCCCATATTCACTCATATCTTGCCCAAGGGGAGGGTAGCTGAGGTACTTTTGTATCAAGGGATGGAAGGTTCAGAGAAGTTAAGGACTTTGACCAAGGTAACACAGCTAATAAAAGAACAGAGACAGGACTGGAATTCAAGCTTCCCAGGTTCTCCCACTGTGCTCTTCCTGCTTCATTCTCCAGGAACTATGGTCCAGAGTCCTGTCTTTTTCTTTTTTGGTGCCATTTAGAGATACAGCCTTGGTTTTCTGGATACCAAGTTCTTCTCTCAGTACCAAAGCACCCCAGTCTCATGCATAAAATATCACTGATGACACATGAATAACTTGGGCTCCTAACGCTGTAAAACCTGTTTTTCCTTCTACAAAGAAGACCCCTTCAATTTTTTCCTCAAATTGAAATGATCTCTGTGGAATCTTTTTAAATCCCAACAAACAATGGATCCATCAGATCATTTACCTGTTGTCTGAAAGTAACTCATATTTCTTTCCCTTTGAAAATAAATTTTTTTCAGTGATTTTTTTTTTCTTTCGGTTCTCTTATATAAGAAGTGTTTTCTGACTCTTGAAATTGATCAAGAGCAGCAGTTCCTCGGGCAGCAAAGAGTTAACATTTGCAGGTGGCTTCCTGATTCACATGGTAACAGAATCCAGCTTTACTTGCTTTGACCACTATCAAATGTCAAAGAGCATTTTGTGACTTATTTCTATAAATGACATTAAAAAAAAAAAAGAACACACAGAAAACACTCCATGTAAAAGGCAATATTGCCAAAGGTTATAGATACAGATTCTGGAAACAGGATTTGAATCCCAGCCCTGCCTCTTAACCATGGTGCAATCGTAGGTAAATCGCTCAGTGTTGCTAAGCCTCAGTTTCCCTACCCGTAAAAGAAAGATGATGCTAATATCTACTTCAAGGGCTGAGTGAGGATTAATGGGTTAATAGATTCAAAGCACTTGAAGGAGGCCAGCCATACAGTAAATGTTTAGCTATTACAAGGGTCTGTAAACTACAGCCTGTGGGCCAAATCCAGCCTACTACCTGTTTTTACATGGCCAGTGAGATAAGAATAGTTTTTACATTCTAAAAAAATTTAGAAATAAATAAAAAGAATATTTTGAGACACAAGAATTATATGAAATTCAAATTTCCCTGTTCATAAATAAGAGTTCTATTGGAACACAGTTACACCCACTCTATACGTATTATCTACGCATGTTTTCCACTATATCAGCAAAGTTGAATAGCAAGGACAGCCATCCTATGGTCCACAAAAACTAAGATATTTATTATCTGACCCTTTACGGAAAAAGTTTGCTGACCCCTGAGTAGTCTAGTGTACAGGGCACCATGTCACTTTGCAACTTCAGTCACTGACTCTGCATAGCCATCCGCTGCGGTAGGTAGTAGCATCCTTGTTTCTGAACCCTTGCTTGAACTGGGCTCAGAAATGTTAAGTAACCTGGCAAGGTCACATGCAGCTAAGTGAGACATACTGGCTGAGAGACCAAGGCAGGTCTCCCTGACCCAAAGCCCACAGTCTGGCCTCTCTCCCACGCTGGCCTCTCTTCAGACAGGTCTCTTTTCCATTTCAAAACTGATTCTATGACTTTATTTGCTTTTTATGGAAAGGCAAATGATATTTTATGAATAAGCATAAATTTGTCCTTTAGAAATATATGGCTTTTTTAATATCCTAGACAACAGGATCTCTGCTTGATTTCCATGTCCTGTGTAATGAGGAGGGCTTTACCCAACGGAGCTTACGTTTCAGCATGGAGAAATTCATGTTTTAATTTAATAATTTAGCTGGATGGAAGTTTTTTCCCCATATAGGCAAATACTGAAAATTATAGGAAATGTAGCTTTAAAAATAATACTAATCACATTTTCTAACTATTAAGATCCTTTTAAAATAATGCTTGTCAAATAGGGATGGAAAGGACTTAAGGAAATTGCTGATTAATTTCTATGAAAGTAACTATATTCAGCACAGGCAAGCTGAATCATATATGCAAAGAAAATTCACGATGCCGTACGGCCAAAGCTAGGACAGAATTTTTGCCAAGATCATGGCAGGTGCATTCTACTCTCAAGGAAAGCTAAACTTTGGCCTGCAAATGGGTTTGAAAAGAAATCTCAACATCTATGTTTACTTACGATGAATTACAGTTAGCACAAGGAAGAAATTTCTAATGATACAACAGGCGGCCTGAGAAGGTAGTGTATTTTCTATATTTGGAGGGTTTTAAGAAGGGGTCTAATGACCGATTACGGAGAATGCTGAAAGAATATTCAAGGATTAGATGGGGTGGGCCAGGGAGCCATACTAGCGATCGTTAATAATTCTGCCAAACGGGGCAGTCTATGGGACTGGATATCTCTATTCATTCATTAGTTAATGGCTCTCCCACAGCAACCAATTCTCAGTATTTCAAAAGACAGATCCTTCTTGACTTATGACGGGGTTACGCCCTGTTAAACCCATTGTAATTTGAAAATATCTTAAGTCGAAAATTCACTTAATGCACTTAACTTACTGGACATCCTAGCTTGGCCTAGCCTACCTTTAATATGCTCAAAACACTCAGGTTAGGCTACAGTTGGGCAAAATCATCTAACACAAAGCTTATTTTATAATAAAGTATTGACTGTCTCTTATAATGTATTGAAGACTATACTGAAAGTAAACAACAGAAGGGTTATCCGGGTACAGAATGGTTCTAAGTGTATTAGTTGTTTACCCTCATGATCGTGTGGCTGACTGGGAGGTGCAGTGGCCACCGCTGCCCAACATCAACAGAGCATCGTACCACGTATCACTAGCCTGACCAAAGATCAAAATGCAAAATCTGAAGCACTCTTTCTACCGAATGCGAATTGCTTTTGCACCGCTGTAAAGAAATCTTAAGTCTAACCATCATAAGTTGGGGACCATCTATAAAATTCATCCAACTCAGCGCTCAAAAAAACTTTGCTGCCATTCTTTACACCCAAATGAGAGACTGGTTTTCTTACATGAAACAAACATATGTTTACTCTCTTTTATGGAAGATTTCATAAGCAGTTGCTACGCTTAAAGCCTAAGTGGGAAACATTTAGTTCACAAATCCTGTCTTTTCTCAAATCTATGAGTTTATTATTATTCTTTAATTTAACCTATCTCCTAATTTAAAAGCAAAAGAGAAGCACGGGAAGAAGGAAATACTTTGCCTTCCCTAAAGAACTCGTGTGATTTTTTTATGGACTATAACAATTCTATAAACCATTTTGTTCCAGCTACCAGGAAGCTCAGAGCCAAATTTAGAGCACAAAACAACAAGTATATGGGCCAATGGCCTGGTAATGCATCGTCTATTTCCAGCGCTTTGTCTTGTTTTGGTATTCCAAGTTATGTTTTTGGTCATTCTGATTTTAAATTTTATTCTATTACATGTTTCTTATAGATCAGGTGACCACATAATTGTTTAATTCAGGACACTTTGAGAATTGAAAGGGGAGCTATCAATAACTTCTCCAGGACAACAGATGTAAACTGGGACCATCCTTACACACCAGAACATATGCTTATCTTATACGTAGGGTGTTAGTCAAAAATGGGATTAAAAAAATAAAGCATTTAAAGATAAAACATTAGGGCTCCATTCTCATGATGGTGAACCAGTTTGGACCAACAACTTTTTTGGGATATGAAATTAGAAAGGAGATGCTTTCTAAAGCTTGCTCATCAAGTATAGCAGGATCCCATGCACATGGCAAGGCTGCTTCTCTTTTTTAGCTTTCATGCTTTCAAGGAAAATAAAAAACCTAAAACTATAGCTTAAAGTATGCAGATGCTAAATAAATACATTTTTGAATCACATGAATACAGTGAAAACGTAAGAACAACCCAGTGTTCTCAATAAAGGTATACCTTGGATTCTGAAAATGGAGATCTTCATTATAGTCTAAGGGCTCCGCAAACTGAGAAGAGCATTTTGCCAGCAGTGGGGGTGGGGCTGGGAGGGGCTGCATTCTCTGAAACTTCCTGAGAATCAGGACAGCAACCACTTCCACATTCTACATAATGAACCATTTGCTCTGCGACTTTCTCTGAACAAGCTCTTAAACTGATTTGGACCTGACTTTCCCTTTTCAGTGTCCCCTTCCCTTGTCTAATTGACTCCCCCAGTGCCATCATAACCTTGGTTTAAAGAGGCAGACTCCTTCCTTAGTTCCCAGGGACATCCCGAAGTGCAAATAACTTGGAGGAGTTTTAATGAAATGATGTCAGTGCTGACACTCAACTAGGTGGATTGTATTATTTTAAAACCTCCCATAGCAAACAGCCAGGACAAGGACCTCTAATTGAAGTCTTTAATGATCGGTTCCTAACTTCTGAATGAGAGGATCTTTGCTTCACTTTGAAGCTCAAGATCTTTTCCTGCTGAGATCTTTACACTGGGTGATTTTCTTTGTCTGCTCCATTCCAATTATGCAGTGATTTATCTCTTTCTACTTTCCACACTGCTTTTAGAATTATTCTAAGACTATTAAAAAAAACAAAAAACACCCCCCCACTTCTTCTGAATGGAATATTCTTGAGTCAAAATGTTAAAAGTACCTACTGTTTGCAATATCCACACTACCATGATAATAATAGCTCACTATAATAATCATGATTTGGTTCAATGTAGCCACCCAAGAGTTTTTAAGTTTTAAAAAAATTCATCGTATCTGCTGCTAGCTTAAAATGTTTTATTTTAAAACTTCAACAGTACAAGCAGCTAGGATATATAACTGATTTTAACAAGTAAGCTGTGGAACAATATATATAGGATGACCCTTATTTTATATTCTTTAATATTTATTTCATATAATACATATTACATCTATAATCTCTTTTAAAAGTTTGAAATAACACACAACAAATTATTTTTTAGTGGTTATTTCTTGTGGGGGAGTATTGGGGGTAAGAATAATAATGGCAGTAAGGTTTTTTTTGTGTGTTTTTTTTGCGGTACGCTGGCCTCTCACTGCTGTGGCCCCTCCCATTGCGGAGCACAGGCTCCGGACGCGCAGGCTCAGCGGCCATGGCTCACGGGCCCAGCCGCTCGGCAGCACGTGGGATCCTCCCGGACCGCGGCATGAACCCGCGCCCCCTGCATCGGCAGGCGGACGCTCAACCACTGCGCCACCAGGGAAGCCCCGGCAGTAAGTTTTTATATGATATACTTGTGTATCTGAATTTTTTGAAACCATCTACTATATTTATATTATTATTTTAAAAACTAAGTATAGACACTATGGAAAAATCTAACCTAACGTGTATTAGTTTATATCCATAGCTACAGTGTTACTTTTACAGACCAGAGCCTATGTCTTATAGCTCTTTACTTGTCCTTAGAGATTAATATTACGTGGATATGAAATAATGTTGGACTGTGAACAAAAATAAAGTAAAATAAATTGATCATCATCTGTGCTTTGGACTATACAGATTATTTATTTAGACCAGGGCTTGCAAGAGCAGGCTAAAGCTATGTCCTTTTTGGTATACACAATTCATATTCTCCTCATAAAAAATTGGAAGCACCCCACCCTTGGTCTGCAGTACTCTACAGTACAACCTAGTCTACTGCACAAGCCTACTTTGCTCCTTTACCTGCTTGCTTCTCTCTACAATCCAGTCTGCTATCCTTAGTGCAGGCTGTTAAAAATAAATGAGTACTGCTGAGCCAAATCCTTTTATAAAACCCCAACGCAGCTGGTTCTGAAAAATGGTTGTGAGTTTGCACATCTAAAAACGAATCTGGGAAGACCTCTTGGGCCACATAGGTTCAATGGCAATAATATCATGTATTATTTTCTATCCCTTTAAACTTTATGCATCTTATATCCACATAAAATTTGATGTCATTACTTATAATGAAGTTAGCAACTTTTTAAATCCACTTACAAATAGCCTCTCCCCAAACACGTGTCTGTCGTGATAAGATGCTGGGAAAGAAGCCTGTGGGCTTTATTTGAGCGTGTAAGTTTCAACAAGGTTCTACCGGTAGGGAGCACAGGCTCCGGACGCGCAGGCTCAGCGGCCATGGCTCACGGGCCCAGCCGCTCCGCGGCATGTGGGATCTTCCCAGACTGGGGCACGAACCCGTGTCCCCTGCATCGGCAGGCGGACTCTCAACCACTGCGCCACCAGGGAAGCCCTACTTTACTTTTGATTCAAAAGTAAATCCTGACTTAGGGCTCCAGGTCCCTTGGGGTTCACTCATGCCGCCTTGGGGGTCTCTGTGCCCTTTTCAGCATTTCAGTAGCTAACTGGAAAGGATACATTTATCTACAATCTGGAAGGAAATGTCCGATTTCTTTGTTTCCTCATGAAAATCACTTGTTCACTTTATTAGTGTGCTATCCCAAGCTCTGGGCGGGGGGTGGGGCAGGCAGTGAGATATACCTGACTGTCAAAATTGTTGACCAACCAACACAAAGCATCTACCATTTAAGAAACAAAACTTTTAATAATAAAGAGTCACAGGAGAAAAATACTAATACAGAGAGATAGAGCTTAGATAACATTGGTCTGGGCAGCTCTAGATGTCCACCCACTGTCTAATTTGGAAAGAGCTCTTTCCTTGCCTCCAGCTAAATTACTCCCTTTAGGAATTTTTCACCCCTGCTACCCCAATAATAAGAGTGACGAGTTCTAGGACTTACTCTGGTCTGTTGCACTCTCGAACAGCTGTTTTGATACCCCCTCCACATGTTCTTGAGCAGGTTCCAAAGTGACTCCAACTTCCCCAGGATCCATCAGTCACAGGGACCTCCATTTCTTTGGGAACACAAAATCCAAACTTGCAGTGCTGTATTTAATAAGGGGAACAGTGAGGGAGAGCTCGGTGCTTGAGATATTGTAGGACCCGCTGTCCTTTTAAATACACCATACGTTCATTGTTTTCCATGTGCTGGTTTGAAATGCTACAATTTCATCATCTACGTGAGTCATGGAAACGGTAGGGAGTTTAATCTCGGGCTTAGTGGTTTTAGGCTGTGTCTTCATTTACCACTGGCTTGAATAAAACTGCCCAATGAGTGGCTGGCTCCAGGCTGTTAGGGTAAGTCCCATGGCCAGCCTAGAAGCACTCAATTAGTCTTCTTGGAAAAATGAGGCGTGGAAATGGGCTGTCTACTGGTTGTAGACAGGGCCGAAATGAGTTATTGGATTTACATAGTGCATCTCCATTAACAAGGCCTAGAGATGTTGTGAGCCTGGTGAAATACAATGCTTTACTGCTCCTCACAGATTTGAAAACCAATTTTAATTAAATGGGAGAGGGAAAAAAAAGCTAGTTACATGATCCCTATAAACTCACTCTAGCAGGGCACACGGGATGAGACTAAAGCAAAAATGGACACACTACAGAGAGCCCTAAACTTTATTGCTTTTTGGTTACTAATGGTTTCTGATTCTGCAGCCTAGAGCAGGAAGAAGGCCATGATGCTTAAAGCAAAACAAAGTAAAACTCCTCAGCAGGACAAGTGAGTGGAGAAGCCCGTTTCAACCCTCTGCCATTGTTGGGGTGTGAGGCCCCGACACAAAGCCGAGGTCAATGAGCAATGGACAAAGGAAGAGGGGCAGCAGTGGCAGCAGGAGGGTGACGCCCTGCCGCTCGCTCAGATCTCTGAAGCGGAGCTGGTGGTGGCCACTGTGATTTATCCACAGGGAGGACCCAGGCACGGAGTTTAGAAGCAGAGTAGCCTGGAGGCCAGGCGGTGGGGAAAGGGAACAGATAAGAGGCTGGTGAAACCTCAGTCAATGGCCAGTCCCAGCAAAGGTCTGGCGAACAATTATTTTAAAGAGTGCAGTTAGGCTTTCTCTCTTCTGCCCTGCCTTCTCCCTTGTAATTACCCTCCTGAGTATCTGAGGACACATTCCTTTTCCTGGGCTGTTTGGCTGAGGTTTAAAAGGGTCGGCATCCAAAGAATCCTGGGCAACTCTGCACCCAGGAAATGAGGGCAGAGGTGACCGCATCACTCCCTGAGATCATTTTATAGCTGTCTTTACAGCGGTCTTGAACATTTCTTGCAATATATGCACAGAAAATCAATGAGAGGCGGCTTGGTCTAGAGCGCCACTACCCAATAAGAATGTAACATGCGCCACATATGTAATTTAAAAAATTCTAGCAGCCACATTAAAACAAGTAAAAAGAACACTGAAAGTAACTTTAATATATTTTATTTAGCTCAGAACGTCTAAGACATTACTGTGTCTCCATGCAATCAACATAAACTTATAAATAAGATTTTCCCCCACTTTCTTTTCCATGCTAGAGTTTTAACACCGGGTGTGTATTTTCATTTTAGCACATTTCAGTTCAGACTGACATTTCAAGTGCTCGCCGCCAGTCATGGGTAGCTAGTAGCTGCCATATCGGACAGAGCAGGTCTTAAGGGGACAAAGCTTAGCAGGCAAACAGTCTGGTGGTGTGGGATGGCCATTCTACAAACTAACTGTGACCTCGGGTGAATCACCGAACTCTACTTCCATAGCTGAAAAATGGGGACCTACCTGCCAAAGTTGTTTTGAGTATAACATGAGACAATGTATGGAAAGCACCTAGTACACAGCTGAGCACATAGGAGACCCAACTGGAACAAGGTCTGTGATAATAAGAGCAAATATTTACATAGCACTTAACATTTGCCAGGCATTGTTCTAAGCGCTATGTCCTCACAGCACACTATGAAATAGGTACTGCTATTACCCCCATTTCTACAGAAAAGAAAATGGAGGCACAGGGAGGTTGATGTCAAACATCTGGTAAGGGGCTGAGCTGATAATGAAACACAGACAATCTGGCTCCAGAGTGCATACTCTCAGCTGTGACACATGCTGCCTCTCAACTGTGAGCAAATGGGAACAACTGTTGACATCTAAATAAAGACTGAAATTTAAAAGCAAGATTAATGCGATGGTTAGGTAAGGCTGACACTCCAATGTGTCTACCCAATATCCATTCTCTCCATCCTTATTAATAGAATCTATATTTCCCTGGATTCTTGTATAGATAGGAATGCTCAAAGAGATGGCAGCAGAATTCATTGGGTCAGATTCCTGGGAAGGTCCTTTTGCCCCTTTGTTCCTTGCCCTTTGGCTTCATTCTGCCCAGGACTCAGAGTTGATGGCTGGAGCTATAGCAGTAATTTTGTGACTTTGAGGATGATGGCCATTTGCATATGATAGTAGAGCAGAAAGAAATTAGGAACCTGGGTCTCTGATGATTTTGTAGACCTACCATAATAGCTCCATGACCTGCCTACCTCTGACTAGTTTTTTTTGTGTGTGTGTGTCAGAAAAAGAGCCAACTTGCTTACACTACTACAATTTGGTCTGACCTGAACAAAAATCCTAACTAATAAACAACTGAGGTCACAGCTGATGCCCAAATTCAGCCATCAAATCTTGACACCAGGTACACATTTTATAAATTCTACACACTAAGGAGAATGTTCCTATGACTAGTCATGGACTTTCATAATGAAATTTGTCTGTAAATACATTTTTTTCCTCATGTCACTTCAGTCTTCAATCTGTTGGCCTGTCTATTCTATAGACTCTACCTCCACACAAGAATAATCTTCAAAGCGACCATAATTCTCATTAAGCATTACCATAAACCAGAGAAGAATAAGGGCATAGGTTAAGCAGAGTGTTGCCATTCAGCACTGGATTCAAATGTCCTCATAGGGTCCCTTTTTAAAAGAAAACCTAATTAAAAGTTCACCTGCAAATTAAACATTTCTTACTGATACGACCACTGGCAGGGGTTCACAGGGGAGGGAGAACCTCAGAGGAAGAGGGGAAGAATCTGAGGTGACAGAGGCTGGACATGGGGACTGTTTGGCGAGTATGTATCAAGATAATCTATTTTACCAGGAATTTGAACAAACAATAATTATATACTGGAAAAGCCATTACATCATAACAAAGCACTAGGGGCTACTGGAGCCAGAGCCGAAATACATTGTCAGCCTTTCCTCAAAGTGCTCAAAACCATTTAAGTGATATTTTACATAAATGTTCTTTCTGAGATTGGAAGAACAATTTGGAGGTCAATTTTGTCCCAAGGAGGCTTAAAACACAAGAGTTTCAAATCTCAGATTTACAAACAGGGTTAAAATGAAAATGTTAATGGACTTAAGAAGAGAATGGAGAAAATAAAAGGACATCAGAGAGTCATTCATCAAAATAACATTGTGTCAGCAACCCAAGACAGATTACTGCTGAGGGAGCAGGGCAGAGAGAAGAGAAAGAAAAAAGAAAAAATTAACCCAGCAGCAAACGGATACAGAATTTACTAGAGAAAAGGATAAGGTTTTACTGCCAATTCTATGAAAACAAAAGCGAAATGGAAAAACACCAAGAACGTCTATGCCAACATATTTACCATCTTATTTGTAAAGTGCATAAATGTTCTTCTGGGGAATAAACAAATGAACATCCACATCTTTAATATAAGTTGCTAGACTTAGCCTCTTTTCTAAAACAAACTAAAAATGTACCTATCATGTTCTCCACATAGCTGCTTCTCTGAAGGTGTTCCGAATCTGCCTTTTGGAATGCCTTGATGTCTCTTGCTTTTGCTGAACAAAAGCATACAAGGGAGATGTTTTCTGAAAGATCTCCCCAATTATTTCCCCATTTGTCAGGTATAAGATTACCATGCAATCTCTTATTTTCTGTTTCTGTTACAAAAACAGAAGACTAGAAGAGGACACAACAGACATCTTCCCAGGTTCTGTGCTCCACGATTGACTGGGATACCATAGTACTACATGGAGCGTGGTAGCCTGTACATGACTATTTTACTAAATACAATTCATTTCATCATACAATTGAAAGCTCTACTTTGTTATGGTTTTTCCAGCAGTAACATGTGTCAGAAATAGACATAGTAGGTGGGTGCATCAGACTGACTAAGAACCATGACATAATACCAGTGATTTTTCTGAGCTCAGACAGACTCCATTTAAATATATAGTTGGCTGGCTCCAACTCAAGCCAACTAGCCAAGTTGTCAACTAGATACCATGTCTATTGTCATCTCCCACCAACTGAGAGCAGCTATAGGGGTCACTGTGTTTAGAAGAACTCTGAGGCCACATCTTCATTTATGAAGAAAGAGTGAATGCTTGATGGCTGCCACGGAAACCCGAGAACCATATCCCCACTCAAACCTGTGATCCTCTGGCCATCAGAACTTTGAGTTAGATGTTTTGCAAAATGTGAAAGGTTCACGATGGCCAAGGAGATATATTTCTTCTTAATCTAATGAAAGGTGCGGTGCAGAAACTGTTATGCCTATGTCCTTAGGCTGTTTTCTCAGGCAGCTCCTGGAGAAAGCTGTATTCTCAATTGCTAAGGTCCTAGCCATCGAGAAGTGAGACCAGAGCTGATGGAGTACCCAAGCTAAATCAAGTGAAAAATCATCTTCATTATAATTTTATAAAACCACCCTAATAAAATTTAAAAAATAAAAAAAACACTCTGAGAAGTGACTAGATAAGCCACTCGTTCTCCTATTTGACCATGGAAACTTAAAGAGCTCAGTGAGCTTGAGTTATGGACACTCCTATGGACCCTGCAGCTCCTTCAGACAAAGAAAGCAAAGGAGAGAATTGGGAAGGGCGTGGGTAGGGTGTGTGAGGACTCTGCCCTGAATGAGCTGAATGACCTTGGGCAAGTCACTTGTCTTTTCTGTTTCCTATCTATAAAACTGGGGAAGGGACGGTTAAGTTCCTCATCTCTGAGGACCCCATGTTTCCATGGAAACACTCTGGGGGCCACTGATTCCACAAGGCAAAGTAGAAGAACAGAAAATGAGATGAGAACAAAATATTAAAAGTGAGTAAAGTTGACAATGAGAGAAGAAAGGAAAAAACTTATGTAAGGATAACATGAGACTCAGATATAGTATAGGGATTACCTCATAGGTAAGTGAACATCATTTTTTGTATGGATTAAAAAAATCAGGTTTATATCTAAAACTTTTTGTAACCAAAGCCTTAACATACTACCTTTTTTTTTTTTAGATGGACACCAGGTGCAAAAGGTTGCAATAATCATATTCCTAGTTGCTGGGACATTGTTATCATTGGGTTGTACAAGCAGCAGATTTTGTTTGGTTATTAACCAATAAGTGGGAGCCATTATGACCAACTCAGAATGTGGATTTGGATGTATCTCAGGTGGCATCACAGTGCCTTAAAGGGGTCAATACAGGCTGGGAAAAGCCTTGTACCCAAGTAGTGAGCACAGTAAGTCTTCCCGTATTTCCGTAATTTTAAGATGTTCCACCAGCTTAATAACGGCCTTCCAGTGCCACCCCAAAAGAAAGAGGAAGAGAGAGAAAGAGAGAGAGAGAGAGAGAAAGAAATGTTACCTCACATTAAATGTACGCATAAACTGAAAAGCACATTGGGATTTAAAAAACATTAAAATGAGAAAAAGTATGTCTTAAAATCGAGGCAATAATGATAGCTATGTCCCTCGTGTCAGTATTACGCTATAAGGTAAGTCTGCACAACTTTCAACAGTAAAGTTGAACCTCCTGCCTCAAAAAAGTATTCTGCATGCTGAAATATGCTACATTAACTTATGTTCTAAACAATGGTGACTGAGCCTACAGCCCAAATCTTGCCCATGTCTGCCCCAAGACAGAAGGACGGATCGGGGCGTTACTTGCCTTTCCAGGCTCACACTCGGTCCCATCAGCCCAGGGCGTGTGCTGAGTCCGGCAGCCTTTGTGCGCTCCATCCACGTTATTGCACCAGAGCCGTCTACACTGCATCTGCGCAATTCAGTTGAATGACAATTCAGTGACGATGTGATTAGATGATATCAAGCAAGGCAATGGTTGCTTTCAACTAACATTTTGCCAATGATGTAGAGCGTAGGTTAGAAAGGGATTTTTTTCTTGGTATGATAAATGATAAAATATTCCAACGGATAGGGAGAGCAGCCCAGGAGACACATTTCTATGCCTGGGAGGACTTGCCGGGGTGTCAAAGGGGAACTACTGTGCAACAGAAACATACGAGATGTCATATGGTCCTAGTAACATCTCCCCATATTACAGATAAGGAAACTGAACCTGGCAAAGAGTAAAGTATCACACTGGAAATATGTGATGTGAGTTTAGGTTTGCAATGAGCTGCGACTGGAGAGTGGGTTTTGAGTTACGTTGTGATTAGAGTTAACGTTTGGCTTGATGCTAAAACTGGTGTTTTTTCCTACTAAGCATATATTATCATGGTCATATTATGACTCTTTTCGAGGGCTTTCAGGGGTTGTCAGAGGAAAGAAGGGACAAAATATCATGAAATATTTCAGGTATATAAAAAGTATGAACAATAACATAACGGATACCTGTGTGTCCACCACCCAAAGAAAGAAAGAAGACTTCACAGGCTCAGCTGAATGCCATGCACACTCATTCTCAAACCCAATCCCTTCCCCCTCTTCCCACAGGTGACCACTGTCCTAGTGATGCTCACCATCTCATCATTCCCACTGCTTTTGCTACAAATGTATAAATATCTATCAATAATATACAGCATTTCAGCTTTAAGCAAACAATGCTGTTAGATATTTCAGAATATATGGATACATCCTACAACTTCCTGTTTTCCCCCTCTACACACTATGTTTTTTGAGTTATCCAAGTTGACATATTTAGCTCTATTTCAGGCATAGTTTTTAAAGATAATTTTTCCCCTGATGATGAAAATAAACAATATTCATAGTAGAAAAATTCAGAAGCTACTATTTTTTAATAGAAAAAAAGCTTTAAATGATCCAGTCTTTCCTGAAGCTTTTTTCCCCCTTTTACATTGAGAACCTACTCTGTAAAATAATTGTTTATCCTGTTATTTTAATTTAAAACTATAGCTAGAGCATGTTCCCTTGTAGAGTTACTTTTCAATTTTTGTATAATATTGCAGTAAATGGAGATACTATAGTTTGCTTAACCTTTCCATTCTTGGGCATGTGCATTACTCTGCATGTTTGCTAGCATGAGTAACAGAGAAACGAATATAATCATAGATACATTTTACAGAAAAATTTGGTTACTTCCATGGAATCACTGTACCTGCCATGCTATCTCTGAACCACTCCCAGCAAAATAAACAAACAAATACACAAAAGAATAGAATGGGGCATCCCGGAGAAGCACAGTTCTGCTGATATGCCTCCTGATAACCACTGGATCAAATCACTGGTCCAAATGTCCATGACACATACATCAAAGTATCACACACTTGCCAGCTGAGCTACCACCAGAAACAGTTTCAAGCCCCAGGTGGTCACAGGCCACAGCTTCGACAAGCTAAACCAGGGAAACAGGTCTGTCTCATGAATTCCTTAATCTAGAAGAGCGCCTATAATAAAAGTCATCTGGACGAGGCAGTGGGAAGAAAAGGAGACAAGGAGGGAAAAGGGCTGAGCTCTGTCATTACGAGCTTTGCAACCTTGTCCCCTCTGAGCCGCACTTACCACTTATAAAATGAAAATGGTAATGGCATCTGCCTTTTGGGCTGAGAGTGAAATGAGAAAGTTCAGGGAAAGCCCACATGCAACACCGAGCACTATTACTGTCTATCGCCATCATCACTATTACTATCATCATTAATAGTCAATGGACCACTCAATGAGTGGTTTATGTTAAGAGTGAGAATCCAATGGAAAACTATGAATTCAAAAATGTCCAGAATCTATTTATGAGGGTAGAAACGGCCCCCAGATACTTACCATATACGGGCACACCTGAGAACCTGGTCCAAAAATCAATTCACATTGTTTATTCACGTTGTAAAGGAGGCCTGGCAGTTGGAGAGGCAAAGGATAGGGTCTGGATTCAGGTTCGTTAAGCAGACACTCGCCGTAACCAGTGCTGTGGAAAGCAGAAAAACAAAGATGGTGAGGGCAGTGGATAAGATATGGCTGTCAAACGCTCCAGATGACAGTGAAGGCCATTCTGTCATTTTAATGGTACAGAAGATGGTTCCTTTTTTTGTATTTGTTTTATTCATTTCATCCAAACTTGAGTCCAGAAGCTGAAGTTCTATTTTCAGTGCATACTTGTTTGTGGAACCACCGGCTGTGCATACAACATAACCAGGAGGAAATATGTAGCTGTTCCAGAATTTACCACCTTTCGGGGCAATTACCTATTTATTTATTTATTTTGCGGTACGCGAGCCTCTCACTGTTGTGGCCTCTCCCGTTGCGGAGCACAGGCTCCGGACGCGCAGGCTCAGCAGCCATGGCTCATGGGCCCAGCCGTTCCGTGACATATGGGATCTTCCCGGACTGGGGCATGAACCCGTGTCCCCTGCATAGGCAGGCGGACTCTCAACCACTGCACCACCAGGGAAGCCCACCTATTTATTTTTTGACGGCTTCTCCAATAGAGTAAAGTGTCTTAGGGGTAAAAATAGTGCCTTTTTCACCCAAGCATGGGGCCCTGTCCATAACAACAAGTGTTTAGTAAATATTTGCTGATTTGCTTAGTGTTACAATAAGAAACACTTTAGATCATCTGGTTAAAAAACCCACACATACTCACACTCTCTCTCTCTCTCTCTCTCTCTCACACACACACACACACACACACACACACACACACACACACACAAAACCCCCAGCAACCTGCCAGTTCTTCCATGTTTCTGCAAACACCTCTTCTGGAAAATTCACACCCGGTGAGTTCTGATTAACAAAACCCCCTCTTCCCTGTGGCTGGGGAAACATACACCCAGTGACCTTGGGACAATCACTTAACCTTTTGTACATCTGGGAGAGAAGAGCAATAAATCTGTTACACCAGGATGTTGTATAATGTAACTGGATCCTTGAGCAGCCTGGGGGGAAGCTTAAAAAAAAAAAACAACAAGAAAAGAGAGAAGGAGAAAGAGTCAAGGAGACAGAGAAAGAGAGAGACAGAGAGAGAATGTTCTCAATTCGACAATATGGAGGTCTGTGCAATTTTCATCCACCCATGTAACGTTCTTCGGGGGCGTCTCACTTCCCCACCCCTTTCCGACACCGAATTACTAAGTTAGAAGCACATAAATATCTGTGGCCTTCCTTCATCACGTCACCATATTCACGGTCCCTTCCCCCAGACCTGCAGAGATTTCACAGCTTTACCAACAATGAAGCAACATTTACATATTCTCTGTAAGATCCCAACCTTTTCCTTGAGCTCAGTCTGTAATCTTCTAAATTCTGGTGAGGACATGAACTACACAGATGTCAGAGAGTATTTTTCTTTTCCCTCCTCCCAGGAATGTCAACAAAAATAACAACTCAAAAGGAATGCTTGACTCTACATTTTCTTTCCCACAATTAGTTCACTGCATGGAGGCCAGATACTAGCATGAAGGCTGTGCTCAAAGAAAGTTCGACTCTTACTCTAAAAATTCAGTGATGTATTTTCGGCTACACTTTGACCACATCCAGGGGTTGGTGTAGAAGTTCAGTGTTGGGGCCATGACATGCTGGGGACTCTTAACTGCTTCTTCTTTGCACTTATTGTTGTCATCATGAGGCATGTTGAACCTAAGGCCAAGGAGACAATGATATAAAAAAGTCAATAAACACTAAGGGATAGAGCTGTTATAATCGCATTGAGAACGCATCTTAGAGAAAACATTCAACTGACTACTGCATTATGGATAAGAACCTGAGTCCTGGTGAGCAGAACAAAACCTACTAGAGGATTAAAGGCAGGGAGTAGAATAAAACATACTTCTGACCCAACGGAATACAAAGTGCCTTCAATGTAAAAAAAAAAAAAAAGTGAACTGGGCCACTATTTGGTTTAGCTGTACTTCTTGGAATTGCAGAGGCTCTGCATGTGCTGTAGTTGGTGCTAGAATACAGTAGGTGGAATTCCTAATAAGCTGCTGAAGGCCAGTTTATAGAGTCAAGAACTTGGCAAGTTATGATAACACTGTGCACATAAAGAGTCAGTCAACTGTCAAAAGTTGAAGTCAAAAGCTTCCTAATGAGAGGCTCAGGGTGGGTCTTGGCATCTCTTCTTCTTTGGGTCACGCTGACAGATGCTAAAACCCTGCAAGTATACCGTCATAGAGGCATGCAAAGTTCGTGCACAATAAAACCCATTAAGAAAAACTGCAAGCATGGAAACGAGAGGCACGCCGATCCAGTTGGCTTAACCCAGAGATGGCAAATAGTTTCATGCTTCATGCCAATTACAATTGATCGGTACCAGCTTCCTGAAAATCTGGGCACAAAAGTATTCTTAAACTAATCCAGGTTCTGCCCAAGAAAAGGCTGTGATGGAGTGCCAACATCCTCTTGGGTCTGGGAGGGAACTCGGCAGCGGCATTAACACATATTTGCCATTCTTGGCTTAGAGAGAGGAAGTGGGGAAAAAAATGACAGGAAGCATTTCTCAATCCAGAAACATCAGTTCTATGACCCACATGCCTTTCTCAGTAAGATAATTATCCATTGGGTAACAAGCTCACAGGGGCTGTCCTCTGGATGACTATTCCGAATCACAAAATTGATGTATATGATTAATTTGGCATTTAGGGAGGAATTCCCCTCACTAGTTCACCTTGAGTTACAAAAACAAGGGAGTCAGAAAGAAGTATGTAGACTTGCTTCATATAACAATAAAAGCTGGAATAAAAGTCTGTGAAGTCCATACCAGTAATTTCTCATGTCTGATTTCCTTTTTCTTTTAAAAATTTGGCCCCCTCTATAATTGCCAGATGGGAAATGTAAGATGGGAAAACTCCAACTGTCTTGGTTAAGCTTAATAGTAATAAACGCTTAAGAGGCTATTTTCTTAAAGGAATGACTGCCCAGGTTTCCAAATCCCAGCTGCAGAGTCAGTGTAATACCTCCATCAACAAACCTAATACAAGCAAAGTTTTCAAATCTTCCTTGTTTGTTTCTCTCTGGTGCAAAGGAGCTAGTGTTTATTCCCCACGCCACCATGACTGGATAAAATACAGTTTATTTCACCGTGTAAACAGAAAACTTTTTTTTTTTCATTCAAATGTTAGGCACCTTTGCTCATAGCAGAGATGGTATAACAACTATTCATTGAGCACTTACTAAAAAATAATTACCAAGACTTTTTTAGCATTCACAATGCTCCAGCTGGTGTGTTAAATGCATTCGATGCTTTATTTCATTTAATTTTATTTAATTTTACTTGATTTCATTTAATTTAAAATTATTTTATTTATTAATTTTATTTGACCCAATGAATAGTGTGCTATTACTATCCACATTTTACAGAAAAGGAAACTGAGTTGTAGAGAGGTTTAACTATCAATATTTGATCAAGGTCACATGGTTACTAAGGGAGCTGGGATTGGAGTCTACTTCAGACTGATTCTAAAACCTCCTGTTTGGGAAAACATACAAACTACATTCTCTCCTATGAGGCAAGTTGCGGAAGATTCGTCAGAAACACTGTGTAAGGATTTCTGTATTCAGTAGAGACTCAATTACCTCTCGAATTCTTCCTGATTCTTAGATTCTGGGTGTCTATGAAGCTGGTACCAGAAGCCAGGAGCTATTTGTGAGCATACAATGACGCTCAACAGATACAAGGTCAGTTGCTTTTTCCTCCCAACATCTCTTGGGTTTTATATTATCAGAAAGTCATGACTGTAACGACTTAACATTTAATTTTGAAAAAGTTCATTAGAAAATCTGCTACAGAGTACGGTGGCAAATTTTTTTTAAAAAGGATTTTTACTTTTCTTAAAATATGAACAAAGGTATCTCAAAGAGACAAGGCGCCAAAAGAAAAATAATTCATTACCAGGCTAGCAGTATACTTTCTGTTTAAGCCACAACTCACAGCATTCACCAATTATTTCATTTCTTGCTTCCTGACACTTTTGAGATGAGGGGTATATGTATTGTTTCCATCTTATAGGAAGGGAAACAGCATATATTTTCCTCAAGTCAAGGGGAATGTTAGAACAATTCCATCCAGAACTTGGGTATCTGGCTGCCTGCTGACTCTGCCTTAGAACTGGTGCTCCAACATCATATGCTCCTACGCCAGCATTAGCTACTACGCTTTGGGTAGTTTAATATCTCTAAGTCAAACACAGGGACACAATGGTATCTACCTTGTGGGGATTATAAAGATTAAGGGAAATAACGTAAATGAAAGCTCCTAGAACAATGTCAACAACATGGTTTTTGCAGGGGGAGATGTTTGTTAACTGTGAATTGAGACTTCTCTATAGCTTAAAATATTTTGTTTTTGCTACTCAAAATTCCTACTTTCCTTAAAATGTCAATTTTATAAACTGGCTATCTAAAAGGGGTTTATAAACTCTTTTGGGGAAAGGAATTAACAGGAAATTAATTGTATTTCTTTAACCAGTATATTCTTGTTAGCCATATTTTGGGGGGAAATGTTAATCTGTTAATCACACAGGGACTTCCCTGGTGGTGCAGAGGTTAAAAATCTGCCTGCCAATGCAGGGGACACAGGCTCGATCCCTGGTCCGGGAAGATCCCAAATGCTGTGGAGCAACTAAGCCTGTGCACCACAACTTCTGAGCCTGCACTCTACAACCCGCGTGCTGCAATTACTGAGCCCGCATGCTGCAAGTGCTGAAGCCTGCGCACCTAGAACCCTGCTCCACAGCAAGAGAAGCCACTGCAGTGAGAAGCCCGCGCACCGCAACGAAGAGTAGCCCCCGCTCTCCACAACTAGAGAAAGCCCGCGTGCAGCAACGAAGACCCAAAGCAGCCAAAAAAAAAGAAAAGAAAAGAAAAAAAATCACACAAACTCTTGCCCTTTGAATACATTTCTATCTCTGGAACTTTCCCCATTCCATTCTCTGGGGGCCACCCTATTCCTCACTGTGAAATCTACACCTCCTATTTATATGTCTCACATAATTTACCAGATTTCTTGTAGAACAAACAAATGAAAATCCCCCAAAGATTCTGTTAAAATAAGTTTGGGGAAACTGAGTTAAACGAAATCAACACTTGAATACAGGACTTGTCAGAGCCTTTACTTCATGCCATTTGGCCTTGGCATTCCAAGCATGGCTAGACTAGGAAAAATTTTTTTAAATCACTGGATTACAAAACTCTATTTTTCCCCCATGGACCATTCTCTTGGAATCAGTGTTAGAGCCCTGTACTTTGGGAAATGCTGGTGAAATGAATAGTTTTCAAACCTAGTTCCAAGAAATCCTTGAGTTTCATGAAGATGTTTCAGAAATCAAAGGACAGAGAGGCAGCTGACTAAGCAGGACTCTGATCTGCCACAAGGGCTTAACTGAAAGTCATGCCTCTTTTATTCTCTAAATATTGGGCATCTGACGATATTTCCTTTGGAGAAAAAAAAAGGGGTGTGCTCTTAAAATATGCTGGAAAATATATGCATTATACGTGGAGTTGGATTAGAGATACCTCTATATATGCATCTTGCTTTACGCCTATTATACGACACTGCACATAAAGTGCCTTAAAAAAACATTTGGTGCATGAAAAAGCTTGCTCAATAGATGATGTTATCTCTAAATAAAGTTAACATCTGACATGCAGATTGATACACAGCTGTATTATACTAAGGACATCTTTTGAGAAAATTATTTCAAAAGGATATAGTATGAGTAATTTAATCATTCTAGAAAGAAAAGAAGGCAGATCAAAACCCAGAATAATTTTGAATAAATGTATACTCTTTTGCCCCATGTTCTAACCAGGCTGTGGCTCTAAAGAACAAAAAGGAAAAGCCAATTTTATAACGACCAGACACTTAGTGAACATAATTAGGAAATAGTTTCTTCTCTGTATCTTTGTTCATTTTTTCCCCTAAAAGAGGGATAGCTCTGTTCCAGAGGCTAATATCTAAAGGACAACCTTAGATATAACTAAAATCAGGAATGATCTGGGTTTGGGAAAATCGTGTGGACCACAGCAATGTTGGAGGATCCTACTAAACAAAGATGCTGTGTCAGGTAAGTTCTCTGCGCTGATATACCCTCTGCTTCAGTGGAAGGGATAGAAAGGCCCCCTTTTTTCCACTTTGCAGTAGGAAAGGAGCATATTAGACCTTGCCTAGACAACTTGTACAGTTAAACCAAAGAGATGCATGAGCTATGGCTGAAGAGGGTGCACTGTATTTATTTAGCTTCCCAAAGTCAAAGTAATTTCTGCCAGCTACATTCCAAGCTTTTCAACCCTGCAAACTCAACTATGATTCAAGAAGCATCTTACACCCTCTAAAGTCAAGTGAATGCTCACTGATGTGAAGGAACATAAGTTTCAGGTCACTACAAATTAAATGAAAATATGGAGAAGAAACGTACACATGGCCCAGTTCATGGGCTATTGTAAAAGCTGTACTCAATCCACTGTCTTCACTGATAGAGCAGCTTCTGTAGGGATCACAAATGGTTCCCAGTTCAGCCAGACCTATTAGAAGGGGGAAAAAAAAAAAACCCACAAGGATTTACTTTAAAAAGCATTTGTGGCTTGGAAGAAAAACATGTCATAAACTGTTGTAGCCAGAGAGGATACGCACAGTGGACTCACCTAAGGTATCACATTTGTCATGAGCTCTGCAGATATCCTGTCTGAAAGCAAAGCAGACTTAGGGTCTTGACACCAAAGAGTAAATGTCAATACAAGCAAACACTTTAGAATCTTCCAGGTATTCACAACATCACCACTTTAGGGGGGTGAGGGGGGAGGGTACTGGTTTTACAAAAAGCAGACTAACAAGAGTCAGGGATTTGCAACTCAAAAAAGTTTAGGAATCACTGGTTTACAGATTAAAAGCTACACTGAGAGGTCTCCTTCTGCCACAGGGATAGCCAAGGGCAAGTGAAAACCTTTCCGTCCAGGATTTTTCCTCATACCTTGAAGCAAGTGATTCCAGTTTCTGAAGAACATTCTGAGAAGGCTCTAAATGCCTTTCATTTAAGTGGATCTAAGAGGAAGTGTTTGTGACCATATCAAAGGTGACCGATGGGAGACACACTAGGCCAGCAGACCTCTTCGCTGCCCTGCACAGCATTTTAAATATTTTTGAGCTAGAAGCTACCATTTAAAAATTGGGAGATTTCACATTTTCCAAAAAAAGTATCCTTATTTCTGGTTTCTTACAGAATCACAAAAGCTGGCAACACTGGACTTACATCCTGCATGGTAACGAGCTCAGTGGGAATGGCAGCTGCCCGCTCTACACAGGTGTTTACTTTCAGACCTGCCTAACACGTTTATTGCCTACTTGGCGGCCATGGGGGTTATTCTGCCCTCCTCCACCACACACCCTCAGAGGGCATGTGGCAACGTCTGGACAACACTTTTGGTTGTTACAGTTAAGACGGGGGAGAGTTACCGGTAGGTAGTAGGCAGAGACCAAGGACACTGCTCAGCATCCTGCAGGGCACAGGGCAGTCCCCACAGCATGGAATTATCTGATCCAAAATGTCAATAGTGCTGAGGCTGGAAAACCCTGGGCTAGGGGCTGGCTACCAGGAATATATGACCCCATCCCATCAACGTGACCAGAAACTAAACGACTGGAGGAATAGACATCCATATACCTCGTTACAAGAACTGCTGTATCATGCTGGATTCCACCTGGATGGTTCTTTGAATGCTGCCACTGGCAAAAGTTTTTTAATGTTGTCTGGGCATTAAAAGATATGGAAGGTCCTTCCTAAATACAGAAAAGAATTATGGTTGGTCCGTTGCACCAATACCAATTAGATATGCCATTTCGGATACAGAGAGAAGAAAGAAGAAAAAAACTTTATTACCTGTTCATTATGAATCACAACTAAGTTCACAATTACAATATTAATTAAATTTCCAATACTTGGGTCTTTATAGATAGAGGCTACCTGCAACCGAGATAAATTTTTCAAAGTTAATTGTGAACTCCGTGTAAGCAATAAGCAATTCACTTCTTATGCTGGGCTCCACCTCTTTTTATGGTTCATGCAACATATGCATTTTGGAGCTGTGAATTTTCATTCAGTCAACAAACATTTCTTAAAAGTCTCTTTGTAAAATTCATAGACGGCAGCTTTAGACAGTAATGAATGCAAACAACTTTAAATTTCAAGGTGTTTTCCAAGGAAACTGCACTGCCATGTAACTTAGCAGTTCTTTGTGCCAAAACACTGGATATTAACTTTTGATCAAGCTTTTTCATCCCAGTTGAAGCTGGATTGCCATTTATGGAATCTCACATGGACCACATACTTGCTAATACTGCTGTTGTACCAACCATTTGTGTTCTCCACAACTGGTAACCTGTTTTTTTTTTTTTTTTTTTGGTTTGTTTTCATTATTATTGTTAATTACGAGAGCTAACATCCATTCAATGCTTACTGTGGACTAGATCCTTGCTGAAAACTGCACAGCAACATTCTGGGCTAGGTGTGACTATAATCTTTGCTCAACAAATGAGGAAACTGAGGCTCAGAGAAGTTAAGCAACTTGTCCAAGACTAAACAGCCAGCAGTGAGTAGCAGAGCCAGAATTCTCAGCCAAGGTCCATTTGACGCTGAGGCCATGCTTGTCGTCAAAATCCTTAACAGGTCTGAATATATGGGTTAGAAATGGAGTTGAGTCTATGCAAGGCCTGACTAGGTTTTCCTTTCCCTCCTCCAGGACAGGAGAGGGCTGGGGCACATGGGACTGAGCTTGAGGAAGTGGGGTGAGGGAGAGTGGGGAGGGGAGGCAGGTGGGGTAAGGATTGGGGAACACAGTGGGGGGTGGTTCACAGCAGTGCAGGGAAACACAAAGAGAACCACAGGCCACGGAGAAGGAAGGAGAAATTTTAAGTCAGTGATCCCAAACGGCTGCTTTTCATATTCACTGGGGGAATTTAATACAAGCAGATTCCCATTCAAATAAACTAGAATCAATCTATTAATAGGAAGGCTCTGCTGAGGCTTAAAATGAAGGCAGAGCACATGGGCTATTATGGAACAATCTCCAGTGTTTCAAGAAAACAGCAATATGTAACACCGTGAATGAGAATGCGCCATCTCTGAAAAAGAAAAAAGTGTAGCCATACATATGTGCTTAAGAAACGTCCAGAGTTGCCTTGTCCAACACGGTAGCCACTTGTCACGTGACCACTGAGCACTTGAAATGGGGCTTGTCCGAATTGAGATGTGTTCTGCGTGTGAAACACATACTGGGTTTTAAAGACTTAGTACGGAGAAAAGTTAGTCTCGTTAATAATTTTGTAAATGATAACATTTAGATATAAAACAAAATACATGATTAAAATTAATTTTACCTGTTTCTTTTATGTCTGTGTGCGGCTAACAGAAAATTTTAAATTACATGTATCTACATTTTAAAAAAATTACGTGTGTGACTTGCATTATATTTCTATTGGGCAGTGCTGGTTAGAAAGACGGGCAAATAAACTTGTCTCAGTGGCTGCCTCTGGGAAGGGGCCTGGGAGCCTGGGTGGGGAAAGGCACTTCAGCTTTCTCACTAGTCTTTGGATCTGCTTGATCTGTTTTTCAATCACGCAAATTTATTACTTTTTCAATTCAAAATGGGAGTAGAAAAATTCAAAATGGGAGAGATTCCTAAGACTCACCCCAGAGCTACTTAATTAGAATCCTGGGGAGGGGGACAGAGACATTTTCCAAAGCTCCACCAGTGCTTCTGATTCACAACCAGCATCCACAAGTCTTACTGGCGACCCACACCTGGCTGTGCAAATTCACGTGTCAAAGGGCACTGGTTTTGGGAAGTGGACAAGCTGAAGGTCACATGCAGTCCCTAAGCCACTAGACTGGCTTTACATGACCATGGGCAAGCAACCCAACTCCTTTGAGGCTCAGTTTTCTTATCAACAAAATGAGAATGACAATTTACCTAGCAGAGTTGCCAGGAGGATTAGAGATGATGCCTTTTAAGTAAGAAGCACACTGTCTAACACAGAATAAACACTCACTATTGATGCCCATTATTGTCATTGTCTAATCTTATGTTCTCTTCAGTCACTTGCCTGAATCGTTGAAATGCCAGCCCCGAATGGTTCTCCAAGGCACTGGGTGGAAACCCATTCCCCAATGGCACATTTAGGGACATCATAAATCACCTCCTTTTGAATGTACTTACAATTGACATTAAAGTTAAAATATAGTGTTGAAGGTTTGCTCCGTGGTATAAAACCATTCTGTTGTCTGCCACCACCATCACTTCTACAAACCGTGGATAGGATAAAAAACGTTTTGTTCTCCTGTGGGTCCTCTTTTCCCTTGTGCTGTCCGTCTTGTTACCATAGGCAGAAAGGGCCCTTTTGGTTAGGCTGCTTCTTAATACTGCCACGTCATCAGCCAGGCTACTCCTCTCTCCCCATTTTCTTGTCCTCGTTTTCCTCTTGTCCTTACTGTGACTATTTTTGTGTTCTGTAACAAATCAGATGGCATGCATTACATTTTGAGCCACATCTATTTCATATTAAGAATTTAATTTGACACGTCTTAAAATGATGCCTCTGTCGTCAAATTACATACAAAATCAAGTTCTACACGCTGTGGAATCTCCGGGTGAAACTATCTGCGCTCTCATCTAAATAACTAAGGACTTGAAATTAGCTTTTCTGGAAGCTTCCATAAATGCTCACTTAAGGTGTTAGAAAATTAGCCCTGAGTTTAGGGGAAACAATTGCTTATTCTTTTCATTCGGTAACAAAAGCCTGGCTGGGGTTTAAGTGGTTTGTATTCATTGTTCTTTGCCATACATGGAGGAAGGGCCAACAGCACAGCTATAGAGCTCTAGAGAATGGAAATGGAAATGCTTCATGTACGCCACTTTTCATATTCAATGAGATACAGTATAAAGGGGCCTAAGAGGTGGGCAAGCTAATAGACAGTACAAAGGAACTACAGAAAATGAATGACAAGGTATTATTCTCTTACCGTATTCAATCACTGTAATGCATGAAATGTAAGAACAGAATCACTGCTGTTCAATGCTTCCAAATTTTTAATTAATTTGTTTCAGGGCTCAGTTGAGGAAGTAGATTCCACTCAGGGAGTATGAAGAGGTAGTTGGGACTGTGATATATAATGCCAGATGAGGTCTCCTCATTTCTGATTCTAGCCAAGGTACCTCTTGGATTCTACACAAGCTTGCAGCTCACAGTGTGGTCCGTGGACCAGCAGCACTGGCAACTCCTGGAAGCTTGTTAAGAATATAGACTCACCGGCCCCGCCCTAGACCTGATACATCAGAATCCACGTTTTAACAAAGATCTCACGTTTCAACAAAGATCTCTAAGTGATTTCAACAAAGATCTCTAACTTAACACATTCATGTTAAAGTTCTGACAAGCACTAGTGTCCAACTTGGTTTGAAGCTCCTGTTGCTGGTGAAAATATTCCATTTCAGAGCCATCAACCACAGAATAAACAGAATGAGCATAAAAGTGCCTGCTAAAATATGCCTTGAGTAAAAACAGAATTTAATCAGTTATCTTGCCTATCAAATCATAAATGTGTTTCAGAGTTTTAATGACAATACTCTGTAGGCCAAACAGGCAACAGAATTGCACAACTAAGAAATATGCTTTCCTAAGACACAAGAAATAGAATTTATTACACCAGTAATAACAACAAAAAAGTTATAAACTCTGAGTGGTTTCATATTTGAAGGGCTCAAATATTTAACCATTATAACCTATTGCTAAAACCATCAATTTAGGCCACGATGTGTATTTTGGTCAAGTTGAGTGTTTTAGTGGTTGTTATAATAGTGAAATCAGTCCAAATTGTCAAACAAGTTATATGTGGTGCAGCTATAGATAACATGACTAGCCCTAAGCCTGGTACGCAGTAGGATTCAACATAAGACTATTTTTCTTCCAGTCTCTCTTTCAAGAGTATTCATATATGTATACCCATGCCATATAGGTACCTGGGCTGTCATTCCATTTTTAAATCACTAGTGATTACAGAATGGATACTAGACAAGCACCTACTTCATGCCAGATATTGAACTAGGCTCTTTTACATATGTTATCTCATAATTCTTCTCAGGCTGAGAAAATTACCTCTATTTTACAGATGAGGAAAATAAGTCTCAAAGAGATTGAGCAACTCGTCCAATGTCACATACAGGATGTGGTGGTATCTGGAATCAGGCATGGATTTGATCAACACCCTAAACAGTGCTCTTTCTATCAGGCAAAACTGCTCAAGAGCTAAGGACTGAAATGGGCTCATGGTTTGGTTGACAGTTTCTAAACTGAGCCTGAACTGGAAAAAAGACAGTGCCTGGTGGATATTTTCACAAACACTAGCTTTTTACAACAGGTGTATGGAAGCCACGTTGAAAATTGGATTTTTTAAAATACATTAAAATGTGTTACTTATTTTGTGAAATAATACCCTTCATGTCTTTTGTAAATATTTTAATATAATTTATTATAATCAGTAAAGTTCCAAAGGTTTTAAAGTCTCTATTCTCCATTTCATTATTTCTGCTCTCATCTTTATTCTTAGTTTTATTCTTAGTTTTCTCTTCTTTTTCAAGTGTCTTAAAGTGGAAGCTTACATTATTGACTTGAGATCTTCTTTCTTAATAGAGGCATTTAAGACATAGCTATAAATTTCCCTCTAAGCCATGCTTTAGCTGCAACCCATAACTTTTGACATGTTGTCTCTTCATTTTCATTTATCTCAAAGTATTTTCCAACTTCTCCTTTGGTTATTCAGGAGTGTGCTATTTACTGTCCAAATATATTTGAGTTTCCCATTTCTCTGTTATTGATTTCCAATTTCATTTTACTGTAGTCAGAGGAGATACTCTGCATTACTTCTATGCTTTTACATTTACTGATATTTGTTTTATGGCCTAGCATATGGTTTAGTCTGGAGAATGTTCCATGTGTTCTTCAGAAGAATTTGTGCTCTGCTGTTGTTAGATAGAGTGTTCTACAGATATCTGTTAGGTATAGTTGGTTTACAATGTTGTTCAAGTTTTCTATTTATTGGTTAATCTTCTGCTTAGTTTTCTATCCACTACTGAAAGTAGCGTATTGAAAGTTTCTATCTATTACTGTTGATTTTTTAATTTCTCCCTTCATTTCTGTCCGTTTTTGCCTCACGTATTTTGGTGCTCTGATATGAGATGCATATTTGTTTATAACTGCTAAGTATTCCTGTGAAATGACCCTTTATCACTATAAAACATTTTGATAAACTTTATCAATAAAGGGAAGTAACCCAGTCAAAAAGACCACATATTATATGATACCAGTTGTATAAAATGTCCAGAATAGGCAAATCTATAAAGACAGAAGTAGATTAGTTGCTTAGGACTGGAGGTGGAGTGGGGACATGGGGGGAGGCATTGATAGCTAATGGGTTCAGGGTTTCTTTTTCAAGTTATAAAAAGGTTCTAATATCGACTGTGATGATGGTTGCACATAGCTGTGAATACACCAAAAAACCACTGGACACTTTAAATGGATGAATGGTATGGCATGTGAATTATATCTTAATAAAGCTGTTAAAAAAAGAAAATACGTCACTTAGTTTGTGAAAAGCAGATAATCTTTACTTATTGTCTTCCATAAATATTTTGACTTATAAGGTTAATTTAGAGAAAAGCATAACCACAGTGAGAAAAACACTGAGGAAACATTATATAGAAGTCACTCTTTGGACCATTCAGGGGAATCATCTCATCAGAGGGGACTTGGGCATGGGAATACCTGAGGATAAATCAAGGCACTAATTGGAAAAAAGGTACACTTATTCAAGTAGCAAAGTTGAAGAAATTAAGGCATTGATCACTGAAAGAGATTTCTGACAGAGAACAGTGGTAACAGAGAAAAACCCATGTAAATTCTAATATACCTGGAAGACATTTCATTCACAGCTAATCTGTGTGTCAAAGAAACAATTCAGTATGCTTTACATGGTATAAAAATGCAGGAATAAAATTACTTCTTCAGAATCAAAAGCAACATCTTCTAATACATACTTCCCAGTCTTTTAACCATCTGACCTTTTATCCTAATGAGTTAGAATAATATTTATTGACCTAATTAGCCCAACTAATTTCTACCTCATTAACCATTTTAGCAAGCAGTTTTGAATTTGGCATTACAAAGAGTAAGAGCTTTAAAGATTCAAATATTCGCTGTGACTACAAATGCAGGAACATTTTTACTGACAATGGAAAAAACAGACACTATGACTGGTAATATCTACCCAACTCTCTGGCCTCTGAATAGAAATTGTTAATATCAGAGAACAATTTCTACCAAGGGACACACATTGTTAGGATAAAAAGAAAGTCATTCACATTTCTCTTTAGTGACCTTTTAGCATAATGGAACTGAGACTAGTATTTGAAATTTGCAAGGTCACTTTGCTAATAGTTTTATCAAAATGAGCTACATAATGAAATTTCACCCTTATAGAAAGCACAGTATGAATGGTCTATGTACTTTTGCTCTTCATTTCACCCACAGACAGCTTTATGTTTGTTATTACTTTTTATTGAGATATAATTTATATACCATAAAACTCATACTTTCAAAGTATACAATTCAGTGGTTATTGGTGTATTTATAGAGTTGTGTAATCATTTCTATTATCTAATTTTAGGATATTTTTATTGCCCCCAAAAGAGACCCTGTACCCATCAGCCGTCACTCCCCATTCCCCCTTTACGCCCCATCTTTCGGTAGGTGAGTCTCTGGCAATCACTAACCTATGTTTTATATCTATGGATTCTCATTTCATACAAATGGAGTCATACAATATGTTGCTTTTTGTGTGTGGCTTCTTTCACTTAGCATAATGTTTTCTAGGTCCATCCATGTTGTAGCATGTGTCAGGACTCTATTACTTTTTATTGCCATGTAATATTTTACTCTAGAAATATACCACATTTTGTTTATTCATTCATCAATTGGTGGACATTTGGGTTCAACAACTCAACTGAATAATGTTGCTACAAACATGCATGTACAAGTTTTGGTGTGGCCATGTTTACACTGCTCTTAGGTATTGCTGGGTTGTATGGTAAGGCTATGTTCAACATTTTGAGCAACTGCCGAATTGCTTTCCATAGTGGCTGTACCATTTTCATGCCTCTTCTTGAAGTTCAAATACGACATTTAGAAAGGAAATCATTTTTTCATGGTTTTTCTTGAAGGATTCCTCAAAAATTAATCATGTTCACTAAACTAAATAGCTGATGAGCAACCTGGCCTAGTTCAAATCTTAAAGTAGCATGTTGAACCAAAGAAGATATACAGATGGTACATAAGCGTATGAAAATTTGCACCATGTCATATATCAAGAAAATACAGATAAAACAGCCATGATATACCAAAATCCAGAATGCTAACAACAACGAATGCTGATGAGGATTTGGAGCAAAAGGAACTCTCATTCATTGCTGGTGGGAATGCAAAACGGTACAAGTCACTTTGGAAGACAGTTTGGATGTTTCTGACAAAACTAAACATACTCTTAATATACGATCCAGCAATCGTGCTCCTTGGTATTCACCCAAAGGAGCTAAAAATTTATATCTACTCAAAAAACTGTACATGGGGTGTTTATGGCAGCTTTATTCATAATTGCTAAAACTTGGAAGCAACCAGTATGTCCTTCAGTAGGTGAGTGGGTAAATAAACTGTGGCATATCCGGACAGTGGAATATTATTCAGCGCTAAAAAGAAATGAGCTATTAAGCCATGAAAAGACTTGGAGGAATCTTAAATGCATATTACTAAATGAAAGAAGTCAATCTGAAAAGGCTACATACTGTATGATTCCAATTATATGACATTCTGGAAAAGGCAAAACTATGGAGAGAGTAAAAGATCAGTGGTTGCCAGGGGTTGGGGCAGCAAAGCAATGTATAGGCAGAGCACTCAGAGGATTTTTAGGGCAGTGAAAATACCGTGTATGACAGCGTAATGATGGATACTTGTCATTATGTATGCGTCCCTATCCACAGAATGTACAACACCTACAGGGAACTGTAATGTAAACTATGGACCCTAAGCGATAGAGATGCATCAGTGTAGGCTCATCATCTGTAATAAATGTATCCCCTGATGAGGGATGTTGATGGTGGGGAGGCTCTGCATGTGCGGGGGCAGGGATACATGGGAAATCTCTGTACCTTCCTCTCAATTTTTCTATGAATGTGAACACTGCTCTAAAAAAACCCAGACAATTAAAAAAAGTAGCATGTGATATCTCCAAGAATCAAATGCACATTTGTATTCAGAGAAAAGTAAAATATTTTGCCATTGCAACCCTCACATGTACATGTAAACAAATTTCGGCACGTTAAAAAGCTCTAACTTGCAGTTGTGTGCTTTCTAATGCCAAGTCAAAGGCACTATAGTTATAATGGTTTATTCCAAGAACACGACTTAATGTTGACTTTTACAATTGTTTCGGCCTTGAGAACTACGAAGGGGAACGGTGATGCTTACACTACTACTAACAGCCACTGTTCTAAGATCTTGTGCTCTGAAGAAAGCAAGCTTCAAGGTCTATTTGACCTTGGGCAAATAACTGACTTTTTCTCACCCTCATTTCTTCCACTTATAAAGCTGAGTAAGAACAGTACCTCTTCCAAGGAGTTGTTTTGAGAAACAACTAGAGATCATGCATATAAAGTATGCAGCACACAGGAAGCAACCAATAAAATTTTTTTTTCTATTTTTTACCAGTTATAAAGTCATGTAGTGAGTTAGAACTAAAAGGAACCATTTAAGGGAGAGAGACTATTCTTCTGAAAAACAATTTTCTGGCTTAAAATCATTTTAAAGACAAGCTGTTTTACACCCTTAAATGACTTTTTTACTTCTATTAGTAAATGGCCAATTACTTCTCTTGGCCTCAGTTTCCGGACCTCTTAAATGGGTATATAAATAGGTGTTTCCACCTTAAGCCTATTTTGAGAATTAAATAAGAAAGTGTGTAGAAAATTCCTTGTAAATTATAAACTGAATTTTAAAATATTATTTTTTGCACCTATTTTGTGCAAGGCACTTGGCTAAGTTGAAATAAACAACAGCAACAACAAAACAGAAGCAAAACTTGGGGCCGATCTTTAAAAAGAAAGTATCATGAAAATTTAAGATGGTATCAATATTAAAACACCTGACAGCTAAAAACTTAAACAACATTTGCTTATTTACTGATAAGAATGTTTTAAATGAGCTTCATTTCACATTACCATACAACAAAATGCATACGACATTACTAAATAACTGGAATTATTTTAGAAAATAACATCCGGGCCTGGTTATTCTGCAGTTACTCATTGAGTGTTTCCTACCCACTGGGGTTGAGCTAAGGAGATCCTCATGTTAACTTTAACAGCTGGGAAGTTAATTATTGCTCTCTATGTTTATAAGGTTTATCAAAATTTAACTGAATTTTCCTTAAGGCACTGAGCCACCTTGTGACCTCATGGTCTAAGTGGGCAGGGGGACCACAGCACAGGACCAAAGGGCAGACTGGCGAGCAAGGATTTTAGCAAGTCCCCTTTCTGCTCCTCCAGGACTTGACAGCCAGAAGGAAGTGGACAGGGAGTTGGTAGTGGTTTCACACTTGGATTCTGGAGCCAGACCAGCCCTGGTTCACGTTCCTGCCCTAGCGCTGCTGTAGCTGCCCTTTCTTGGGCAATTTCCTATCTTAAAGGCTCAGTTTTCTCATCTGTAAAATGAGGATACTAACAGCACATAAAGGGTAACTGTGAGGGTTAAAAGAGATAACACGTAAAATGCCCGTGGCACAGAGCGCGGTGCACAGGAAAGATCCATTAAATATTTAATGCGATAAGGATTTTTAGTTGTTATTGCTTTACCAGTAGTATGCAAAACAGCCCCTCCTTATGAATTAGAGTGTTGACGTCAGGGTTTCTCAAACAAAACCGTTCTATTTTTGAAAGAATCTTCTAAAGAAAAGGAGAGAGGGAGGGGAGGAAGGAAGGAAAGTCATAAAGACCAGCCCCTGTTCCCTCGGTACTTCCAATCTAGGTTAAGAGGCACATGCAGACTGACGTGGGAAGACCTAGTCAGAGATGTAATTAGATGGAAAGAAATGCCACAAATACTTCTGCTTTTCAACTGGCTCCAAAGGCCAATAACATACAGGAAACAAAACATGGAAGCTGATGGCAGCTCCTGGCCCTCTGTTCTAGTCCCATCTAAGATCTGCCCTCAAAGAGTTACTCAATGAAGCCTTCAAACGGGGACCCCATGGGATGAGAATCACAGTCTACTGGGATCAGAGGAAGATGGGTAAACAAGCACAATACGGGGGTGGGTGGGAAGAGATAAAACATAAAAATGAAAATAGCCGTAAAACCAATGAATGTTCTAGTAAAGAACAATGTGTTTCCAGAAACCGGGTGGGGAAGGAACTAAGGGAAGGAATTCTTCTGTGTATATAAAGGTCTAAAGCATATGAATGAAAATCACCAAGGTTTAATTTTTTTTAGGGGTCCTCCATTTGACAGTCTGTAAAACAACAGTGAATCCCTAGATACTCAGGAGAGTCACGTCCCCAAACCCATTGCTCTGGACAAACTGTTAGCTTTTGGGGGGGAGGGGGAAGTGGCATGCCCAGCATCTAACAGTGCTCCACGGACAACACCATTGGGACATGGGTGCAAAGGGCAGTGGCGGGAGAGATCTCCTTTTTGGCTGGGCAGGACCTTTATAGACAGTGTTTCCCCAGGCGTGGTTTACAGAACGTTTGTCCCAGAAGATATTTCCAAAAACAAATCAAGTGGGTTTGCAAAATGCTTTACACAGCATTCACATCTGGGACTTTCTGCACACACATTAGCATTTTAAGAACTCTGAGAAGTCTTGCAGGAAAGAAACCAGTCTACATTTTGTTCATCCATGGAATTGGGAAACTTATGGGATCTTGGCCAATTTATGAGGGGATTGGAAAGTCCCTGGAAATAGAACAAGATGAAGAGGACTGTGTTGATGGGTTTTCCTTTCAGGGACAGAAGGAGATGCCACTGGGAGAAAACAATTGAGAAGCTTCTTGTAGTTCAAGGGGCTGTGATGGGTGACAGGTGGCGGGCAGTGGGAGGCGTGTTTGAGGGTCATCACACCACCTTCCAAGGGGTGGGTGCCTCCAGCTACCTGCAGAGGTAAATTTGCTGACTCAGGTGTGCAAGCTGGGACACTTGCCCCAAAGGCCCTGCCGCACGCTCCCTGATTCAACATCCTGCAGCTCCTTCAACTGCGTGCGGTAACTGCTGTGACGATGTGACGATGATACTGTTACGATAATACTGGCTAACGTTTGTTTCACGCTTTCCTCTGTGCCAGGCACTCTTTGAAGAACTTTACATGGCTTAACCTGATTATTCTTCACAGGGACTATTAGAATAATAGACAGGGACTATCATCTCCATTTCATAAATGAGGAAACTGAGGCACCCTTGAAATAACTTGAGAAATTATTTAAAGCACATCTATTTGAAACAGTATAAAATGCTGAACATACCTGGGCCTGTATTTTACTGAGAAATTGTTTGGTTTTGCTATTAATAGCCTGCAAAATACCCCTCAGGAAATGTTGCTTTTCACTCATTCCATCTCTTCGCAGTAAGGGGAGATGGGCTCCTTCTGCCCAGCGGGAGCCCAGCTGCCCACAATCACCCTGCACTGTCTGCAGCCTGCTTCTGATGGCTGCTTCCCAGGCCCCTTTGTGACGTGGCTTGGGATCTTCCAGACCAGCACTCTCCAGGAGGAATAGCATGTGAGCCCCACATGGAAGCAAGAATTTCTAGTAGCCAAATTTTAAAAAGTCAAAAGAAACAGATGAAACTAATTTTAAGGATCTACTCTATTTACCCTAATACATGCAAAATATTATCCTTTCAACATGCAGCACCAGCCCCATTTCTAGGGCTCAGGAGCCACATGGGGCTACGGCTGTGGTACAGGGCGGTGCGTTCAGGAGGCAGTATGATGTGCTGATAAGAGTTTCAGAGTCAGGGAGATCTGTGTTCAAATCCCAGCATCTGTGCATTCAATCTGTGGGACCTAGGCCAGGTCACTGAAGCCCTCTGTGCCTCAGTTTCCTCATCTGTGAAATGGAGATAATAATGGTTCTTCCTTAACAGGGTGGTGGGAAGGGCTAAGTGACTTAATACACGGAAAGTGCTGAACTAGGGCCTGGTGCAGAGTAAGCGCTCTAGGGGTATTGGCTGTGGCAAATCATTACTAAAGATGAACAGCCTTTTTATGCTGGAATCAAGGGGCTCCGGCTATCTGCCATTTCACTGCAGCTCTTGGGTGGCCCTGGGATGCCTGTGGCGGGTTTAGGTATCACTCCCGTATCAGAGATTAAAGAGCACTTGGGCTGGAGCCCTTTAAAAAGGCTTCTAACCAATTCTTAGGGAGTATATCTCCCACATTCCTTTGATACACAAGTCTCCCAGTTTACAGGCAACTGAGGACGAGTTTACACACCAGGCCTGCAGTAGAAACCCTTCTTCATCCTGATGTCCCTGTTCTGGCCACCATGATCGTGAGTGGTTGCAGGGACACACTGTACTCTGACCACAGGCTGAACTCACCAGGGACCCTCCCAACCACAGGCCAACATCTTGCAGCACCCTGGCTCAGCTCAGATATTAGCTGCTATACATTCAGCTCTTGCTCTGACAACTTACTCCCTTAAGCGAATTAAAAGCCTAATATCTTTCTCTAAAGTCTGGATATAACTTCTTAACTAGTTTATAATGTCTCACTAGTTTATTCTTAACTATCCTTATACTTAAAATAAACCCAGTAGCACTCCCAAAACCTCATTTGAATTGCCCTTTTAAACATACCCCTTCCAGGCACCATCCATGGACAGCTTTTCCTTGACTTACAGCCTGGAAAGAACACAGGACCGGGAACGAAGAGGTCTGTGTTCACGGCTCACTTTTCCATTCGTTTTAGCTCTAAGATTACAAATTCCTTCAGAATTCTGACCCTCGATCCTCTTATCCACAGAGGCAGGGACTAGAAGTTCTCTAAAGTTCCTTCCAGTATTGAAAAATGATGAGTTCTTATATTTTACGAGTGAAAAATGCCAAAAAATGAAGTCCTACGATTCAAAAATGGCAAAACCCAACAGTCTCCTCTCTTGGCCACTTAGAGAGGGTATCAAAGAAATAACCAAACGGTACGCAGGGTGGGCAGGTAGAAGGAGACAGAATAACTGCAATGGAGAAAGACCAACAGAAAAGAAGTGAGGTATGGCTGATGTTAAAAAATATCAAGGAAGGTTTCCTATATGTGTCTCCAGTACTCATTGCAGTGTTTATTTTGGACCTGCTAAAATAGGTAATAGTTTCTGAAAACTATTTCTATACCCTAATTTGACTTGTTACAGTGGAATAGCATCAAATGTGAGGATTAGGAAAATAGGCTTAAAAGGAAAAAAAGTAACACATAACCAAAGTTACCTTTGGGAAACCATTATACTGCCCACAAAACACAGCATAAGAACACTGTGGAATAATAGAGTCATGTCTCCCATTCCTATTCCCCCAAGAATGTGGTCCATCCAGGGCTGGGTCTTGCACTGTTAACTTCTATGTGTGTCTCTGTCTCACTGTCCTTTGGTTTTCTCTCCTGTGTGCATACATGTGCAATAGGACATAGCTGCATTCTTAGGAACTGACGGCTTCCTTTGTAACTATTCTCATCCATAAGCCAAGAGGAACCCGTTCCTATCATTAACTACACAGGCTTGAAATTGAAAGTTGTGTTTCCAGATATCAACCAGAAATAAAAACAACACTATCCCTTTCTGTTGGCACAGACAATGGCTTTGAATAACCAGACCTAAGTAAGTCTTTCCTAGTCCCTTTCTCTGTACCTGTGTTTTGGACAAACACTAAACTTCACTCTCTACTATGCTTTCCTGCAGTGTCATCCAGCATGAAATCCACCAGACATGAAATGTTTGCAATAAAAAAAAGAAACCATGTATGAAATAAGTGTCCGCAAGTGAAGAGAATGAAAAGACAAGCTGCAGTCTGGGAGAAAGTGTTTGCAAACTACATGTTTGATAAAGGGCTTATATCATAATACAGTATAAAGTACTCTCAAACTTCAATAATACGAAAACAAACATTCCAATTTTTTAAAAAATGGAACAGATTTGAACAGACACTTCACCAAAGAAAATACACGGACGGCAAATAAGCACATCATTAGTCATTAGGGAAACATAAATTAAAACTGCTACGAGATACCACTACACATCTATTAGAATGGCTAAAATAACAAAATAAAACCAAACGAACAAAATATTGGCAATACCAAGGGCTGGCAAAGATGCAGTAGACCTTTTATACCCTGCTGCTGGGACTACAAAATGGTATGGTCACTTTGAAAAGGAGACAGGCAGTTTCTTATAAAGTTAAACATAGCCCAGATATCTCACTTCTAGGTATTTACCCAACTGAAAACGTATGTTCACCCCAAAATCTGCATGCAAATGTTTACAGTGGTTTTATTTGTAATTGCCAAAACTTTACCCCTCGACTGGGTAAACAAATTGTGGTCTACCCATACAATGGAACACTATTCAGCAATAAAAAGGGATGAATTACTGATACAAGCAACAGTGTGGATGAACCTCAAATGCACCATGCTTAATGATTCTATTTGTATGACATTCTGCAGAAAGCCAAACTACAGAGACAGAAAATGGGGGCTGCCGCAAAGCACAGCAGGAATGCAGGAATCATTCTCTATCTTGACGGTGATAATCGTTACCTGACTGTATGCCAAAACTTGCAGAATTACACACGAGAAAAGACGACTGTTTCTGCATGTAAATTACACCTTAATAGAAAAAATGGAAGAAAATACTAGAAAATATCAATGGAAAATAAAAAGATTTGTAAAATATTAAAATAAAATCTTAGCAGAAAAATTCTGAGGTCCAGCACATGAACGTGAACTTTTCCCACACACTACAGGCTAAGTGCATTCTCAACACGCCACTCTAATTCCAATGTCACGTGAGAGATGAGGAATCAATAAAAAATGAACATTAGCCCCTTGTTTAATCTTACTCCCTTTCAGAGTCCACCACCCACATGAATACACCACCATATCTTGCATTTCCTCCTGCTCCTTTTTTGTGATATGCGGAACACTTCGTACTTATTAGTGAGCTGCAGTTGTACGGAATGTCCATGCAGAAGTCTGGGCCAGACACGAGCAGACTTTGGTTACCCGTAAATAGCTACAATAATGATCCTATAATGATCTGATTATCACAAAGAACCTAACTTTGGCAGATGCAAATTTAAAAGTGTAAACCTCCAATTACATCTCAATAAAACTGAAAGAAACAAAAAATTTAAACCTCAATTATGTGAGTAAATAGCACTTTATTAAATGAATGGGTTTAGATGAAGAGAATGCTCCTATGAAGAGAAATGAGAGATTCTCCAATGTCTTACTTCAAAAACCTGCTCAGGTGAAGGTCTGAAAGCCCTCAGATTAACTCCTAGTACCTCCTGCCACTGGCAGCCTGTATGTCTGATGGCAGCCCTCTGTCCTAGCTAGCCTTCTGCCATTTCTTACATCCCTTCCTTAGAGGACATGCATCTGTTTCAGGAGGCTACTGGGAAGATGAACAAACTAGCAAGTATCTGTCTGACCCTTTTCCTTGGGGCAGTGAATGGGTTTTTGAAGCAAGGAAAAGAAACCACCCAGATTTGATGACAGGTGACAGGGAAAGCCCGATTTGGGATCAAGGTGAAGCAGGCCACCCTCGGGCTATCTGTGGATCCAGAATCTTATCAAAAGGCTCGTGGGAGGGGACAGGAAAGCACATCATACATCATGCAGATTAACTTCACATCCAAACCTAACTTGACGTTTTACGTTCCCAACTGCAAACTGGCTCTTCTGGGCTTCAAAACACAGGTGAGTGAAATTCTTGAATGGTAGCTAAGACAGGCTCAGTGAATATTGTAAAACTGAGGATCTTTCTACTGGTAGCTTTGAAAAAAAAAAAAAAAAAAGAAGGCTATCAAGGTACTCCAGACAAAGAGTCAAAAACCAACCTAACACACCGCCTTTTGTGCTCAAGGAAATTACTCTGATAAGTGGCTCATTCCTGGTGGCTTTGTTCTTGCTATGTGCTCTGGGTTTGGGGGCTGACCCTGCTCTTCCAAACTCGTGCAAATGCACCCTGACCTTATGATAAAGATGAATCAAGGAGTAAAAGAAATGGAAAGGATAAAAAGGGCCATAGGGAGCATAAGTAAAAGTAGACCGAAAATAGTGCTTTTCACAACAACAGCAATGACAACAGAGTGACAAGTTCCTTAAGAGACCTAACAATCAACTGCAACTGGTGTGGACCTTGTTTAGATCATCATCTAAACAAATGGACTGTAAAAAGGCATTTGGGGGCAATCAGGAAAATTTTAACATAGATACTGTTTAGGTGATATGGAGTAAATCACTGTTGATTCTGCTCACCCTGCCAAATACTATTACAGTTATGTGAGAAAACATCCTCATTTTTCAGAGGTGCATATTGGAGTATTTAGAAAATGTCATGATACCTGTGTTTACTTTAAAATACTCCAACAAAAAGGAAAAATAAGACGCAAATGTGGAAAAAAAATCTTTGTCATCATTAAATGTAGATGGTGCATGCTGGTGGTTCATTTTACTGCTGCCTCTACTTTTGTGTGTTTGAAGATGTTTGTAATAAAATGCTTCTTAAAAAAAGTGATGAAAAATTTTAAAAAATTAGATGAGGGGCTTCCCTGGTGGCGCAGTGGTTCAGAGTCCGCCTGCCGATGCAGGGGACACGGGTTCGTGCCCCCGTCCGGGAAGATCCCACATGCCGCGGAGCGGCTGGGCCCGTGAGCCATGGCCGCTGAGCTTGTGCGTCCGGAGCCTGTGCTCCGTAACGGGAGAGGCCACAACAGTGAGAGGCCCGTGTACCGCAAAAAAAAAAAAAAAAGAGAAAAGAAAAGAAAAAAAAAATTAGATGAGCACAGTTCCTGTATTAGAAGTTTCTTTTTTACTCTCCTTTGCCAGTTTTTTTGGAGTGTTGCACTATTAATACGAATGTTAAAACAAAAGAAAAGCAATTATTTTAATATAAATGCCACAAGAAAGATAAAGGTGAAGAAATAAGCTCAAAAATTCAGTTATTTAAAACAGTGCTTTTCTAGAAATTTACAGAGGATTTCAGAGGTCACTGTTTTTATTGACTATTAGACATAAAGTCCATCGAAAAACATAAAAAAGGGAAAAAACGTATAAAGATGGATGAGGAACAGAAAGAGGTAAATGAAAAGAAATTAAGCCAAAACAATAACCCCCAAATGGCAGAATCTATCTTTAAAGAGTCCACTCGGTCCTGGGTGTGAGGGCCAGCTGTTTCCCTTACACACTGTGGGCAAGTTCATTCACATCGCTGAGTTTAGTTTGCTCATCTGGAAAGTGGGAATAACTGGCACGTCTTCCTCCCCGGAATATGCTCCAGGAGTAAATGGAAAAACTCATAGTGTGCTTTCACACTGACCAGCACATGGTTCCTTCAGTATGGCCTGTTCTTAGGCTACAAAGTTGAGGGGAAGGATCTGAGGAGAGAAAATGGCTGTGGGAAAATGGCAGCACGCTGGTCTCTCACACAAATCACTAATTAACCCACAACTACCAGACCTGCTTACGTCCAGCCAGGACTACGAGGGCAGCCAAAGCTTCTGTCACTGCCTGGAACCTTCAAGCTGTCCCAGAATTGTTTACTTGAAGCCCCCCCTCAGAGGCCTGCTCCTTACCTCCGTCTCTCACTCCATTTGGGCCCAACTTTCAGGGCAGCTAATCTAATCAGCTAATCTATGCTAAATTATTAATGGGATCCAAGAGGTTAATGTGTAACGAGTACACACTCCAATGGAGGCAAGCTGGAGACACAGGCCTCCTGAGTCATCAGAGCCTTGGTGGGAACTCAGGGCAGCAGGCAACCCTCCGTATTTCAAATCAAATTCTACGAAGGCATTTAAAAAATTATTAAAAAAAAAATTCATATAAAAATGCAATCGGGCTTCCCTGGTGGCACAGTGGTTGAGAGTCCGCCTGCCGATGCAGGGGACACGGGTTCGTGCCCTGGTCCGGGAAGATCCCACATGCCGCGGAGCGGCTGCGCCGGTGAGTCATGGCCACTGAGCCTACGCATCCGGAGCCTGTGCTCTGCAACAGGAGAGGCCACAACAGTGAGAGGCCCGCGTACCGCAAAAACAAAACAAAAAAACCTTTTAAAAATGCAATCGAATCAACAAACGGACAGGCCAAAAAATCCTTTAACTAGACCAGGACAAAAAGGTTATGGAAAATGATATGTTTAGGAGCTCTATAACCCTTATGGACCTTTCTCTGCCTCTGTTTTCTTATCTGCCAAAATGAAGGTTGAGGTAAGGATTAAGTATAATCCATGTAAAGCACTTGCAACAGTGCCTGCCATGCAACAGGCACTCAACAAACATTAGCCACTGTTAGTATTAGTTAACGATGAGATTACATAGAAGTCAAAAGGGATGCTCTGGGGGCTTCCCTGGTGGCACAGTGGTTGAGAATCCACCTGGCGATGCAGGGGACGCGGGTTCGTGCCCCGGTCCGGGAAGATCCCACATGCCGCGGAGCGGCTGGGCCCGTGAGCCATGGCCGCTGAGCCTGCGCGTCCGGAGTCTGTGCTCCACAATGGGAGAGGCCACAACAGTGAGAGGCCCACGTACCGCAAAAAAAAAATGCTCTGAAAGTTTAAGTGAAAAAGGATTTTCTAGATGGCAGCTTCCATCTGTGTTTTCAATGAAGTCTGGCTCACGGCATAGCACCCTGGAATCAGATCTGGGCTCAAATGTCAGGCCCACTTCCTACCAGCTGTATGACTTTGGACCAGTGGCTCAACATCACCGAGCTATAATTTTCTCAGCTGTAAAATAAGGATAATAATACCTACCCTGTAGTAATGATGAATGAATTACATATGACAATGTACGGAAGTGTGTAGCACAGTGATTCCATAGGGGCATCCTAAGAGCCCCCAAAATGATGGCTTTAATCATCATCTTGTATTTCCCAGTCTTTGCGATCGCATCCTTGGGAGCCCAACCAAGAAGTGACAGTACATTCTAATGCGGGTGACGGGCAGAGTCCCCAGTGCCTAATAGAGACTAAGCCATGGTAATCCCATCTCAATCCTACGGTTGGTGAGTCTAACAGCCACAAGGCAATTTAGCTGGGTGAGGATGAAGCCTCAGCTTTGACCAACACTGGTGTCCCAAAGAAGTAGCCACGATGCAGGAATTTTATCTTCCTGGTTATTGAGATTATCTCATTCCAAAGGCAAAAACATGGTGTCTTGGCTTGTCTTGGTAGCTCCCCGGTGACAAGTGCCACAGGGCTGCCAAAAAACTACATGCCACCACCCCCATTTCTTTTTAACTGCATTTTTTTGACTGCATTTTTTGATTATGAAACTATTATAGAATTATAGCAAAAACTATATAAAAATATAAAATAAAAAGGGAAGGACTGCCTATGTTCCTACCAATAAGAAACAGTCCCTTTTACATTTTTGTGCACGTTGCTTCAGATCTTTTCTTTATACATACATGCTCCTCCACACGCTTCGCCATCATTTAAAAAAAAATGAGCTCATACCCTACATACAACTTCATCACTCGTGTGTTCACTTAGTATATCTATTTCTGTGTTTGTCTGCCACCATTTTTAATGGCTGCACAGGAATCCATCAAATGCAGACTTCATAAATCTTTGATCTATCCTCCAACCGAAGGCACTTAGGTGGTTTTCAGCCTTCTGCTATACTAAACAACATCAGACTGAGTATTCTCACATAAACCTCTATACACAACTGTCCAATTACTTCCTTAGAAGTGGCACTGATGAGTCAACAAGTGTACAGTTTTTAAATGCCTTATGAAAAAAACAAAACAAAACAGCTAGCCTTGCTGAGATGGGAGGGTGAGAGAGGCATTTGAGTAACAGCGAGACACTGTCTTTTAGGCCCAGGTAAACAAAACAGCCTTCTGTTGGCCTTCTCCCCTGCCTTCCCATCATTCACCTACTGGGAAACACGTCTCTGTCACTAATGAAAACAACTAAATCCTCCTGTGCAAAATCCAGGGTCCAAGAGCGAGTGTCTGTGAGACAAAACTTGGGGTGTCATCTGGAAATGCAATGCGAAGGAAGTGGCCACTGAGCCTACGTGGAAGTGGCTTATAGAGGCGACAAACGCTCCCGAACGGCTCCCACGAGCCTCCCACTGGGCCCCCCTGATGTGCAGGGTGGGCAGGCAGTCACCTCAGTGACCTCAACTGAGGACCCAGTGGGTAGGGAGGACGAGTCTCAAGGGCACACTGGAAGGAAGAGAAGCCATGCCACACTCCATCCTGAATTCTGAGGGACCCACCAACAGGATGAAAACCACAAATCGATGCAGATGTACTCAAGTGGCCCGCATGCATACACACAGACACAACCAATGAGGGCATAAGAGAAACAGAGTCACTGGGCTAAGAAGAAGTTGCAAGCAATAAAATTTCAAAATGCTGCATTAGGTACAGATAAACATGCGGACAGAAAGGGCTCTCAGTCATGCTGCTCACTGGCAGGGGGACCCTGGGCAAGTCCCTCATGGGGCCTCTATGACCAGGTAACCAAGAAGCTCTAAGCTTAACCACAGAGATCTGATTAACTTTGGGTTTTGGTATTTTGAGTTTTCTTTCCCTGGCTATGGTGTTTTAATTTCTATTTTTACAATCTTTTTTTTAAAAAAAATTTCCCTTTCAGTGATTGTCTACCATCTGTCCCGGGAACTTCCATTGTTTCATACTCATTTAGTCCTGACTACCCCCTTGGAAGGTATATGTTATTCTTACTTTATGCTCTAAACGTGCTTGAGGTCACACATCTAAATGGAATAAAGATGGTTCCTGGTTTTATCCTCATGGTACAGAGGAGTTACTCAATAAATCGCTCATGGCTGAATGAATAAATGCACACATGAATGAATAAATTATGTTGTAGACTCCTTTCTAAACCCATGAAGTTTTCACTATATAAGACTCCTTCTACACGTGTCTTTTTGATAAAGTTATCTCAGAATCTTTTTTGAAAATTAGACATACATCAACAATCAGAAACGAGCAAGACTTCTATTCCATCTATAGGAAACAGGTGTCACTGCCACAGTGCCCTGTCCCGGGAAGACCGTCATAATCCAGCAACTAAAGGGTTACACCTAGCTCAGCAGGGGGCTTCCAGGGGCCTGCTCCCAGGCTTGGGTGACCTCAAATTCTGATGGTTTCTTGTTGAATATATAGGGTATCACTCCTGGAAATAAGTAACTTAACATCCCAGGCCTACAGTTTTTGCTCATCTGGGTAGAATTAGCATGTTGACCTAGAGCTAGTTTCCTCTAGCTCGAATATTTCATCACCCTATGAGAAGAGAAGAGGGAAAGCAGTGAAGGAGAAAGCCAAGTCCAGGGCAAAGGCAGCACTGGCTATGGACAGTGGTTACTGCCCTAAATCCAACTTTAGCGGGAACTCTCACATTTAGCTGAACTTCTGAATCACCTGGAGCACTTAGTAAACCCACTGATTCTTGCTCTATTTCACTTCCCTGCAAGAGGTGTTGTTTGTTTGTTTGTTTGTTTAAAGACTCTGCATGAGGCTCCCAGGGTACTTCTAAAGTTTATCTCTGATTACCAACCGCTGCTCTTAGTAGGGGAAATCCTTGAAGCTGAATGAAGTGACATTCGCAGAGAGGATATTTTCCCCTCTGGCCAGAGGGACTTCTCCCCGCCCCACCAGCTTTCACTCCCTGTGCCAAGGCTACCTGGTTTTGGAGGTTTCCGTGACCTGCGGGTCCATCCCTCTAATGGCTGCTGGTGAACTGTGCCACATTCCAAAGTTCTCTCCAACTGTTCTGAGCCGCCTGCATCTGAATTCAAAGAAGGGGTGCAGAAGCAGCTGGAAGAGAGAAACCAGAGTGGCATGGTCCAGCAGCAACCTTTGAAAGAGCCAATCAAAACTGCCAGGCTTCTGATTCATCACACGGGGTGAAGGAAGGGCCTGTCATATCGGTCACTGGCAAGCAAAAACCAGAAAGAAAACTAAAAGTTGGCACTGGTGATTTGAAAGGTGGCACTCAAAGGCCCCCACCGATAATTAGAACCCAAATAAAGCTGTTTTGAAAAGTTAAGCCATCTTTTGTTGTCCTCAATCTTTACTTTTTCAGATTCCCTCCTTTTTGTGTTTTCAACTGAACTTGACAATGACTTGTCCTCTAGTCCAGAAAATCAAATGTCTATTTAATTGGATAATTAAAGTGAAAAGTGAACCCTGAGGATTTTTGGAATGATAGTATTAAGAAAGACTTTTCTCTTCCTCTCTTGAATCACATTATTTCCTTTTTATTACATGATATATGTATGTTTTAGACACATGTATAAAATATGCAGTGGCTATTTCAGATTTCGGAATTCAAGAAGTAAAGGTCAACATTCTTACTAGCATGGGCAAAAAGATGTGATAAATGTCTTGCCATTGAACTTGCCAGCAGCTGGCAGTCGTGGCACCCTGGCTATTGTTTCTGAGTACACCCCTCCCTCAGACTCCCACCTCCACCCCTTGGCTCTGTAGAGAGTCTAACTGACAGAATATTTTAGTTATGTTCCACCTAGCCCTGGTGGTTAAGAACACAGGACTGGATGGGATAAAGCCAAAAGACTTAACGATGCCATATGCTACAACTTGGCTATACCAGGTTATCAGCAGCCAATGTCATCCCTTGTTAAAGGATTCACTTTAGAAGTAATAATTCCAGGGGAGAACAGGACATCACACTCTGTCACAGTGGAAGAACCTGATACAGATACAAGATGAAACAAGTGATCATTTTAGGAAAACCCCCTTTGTCTTGAATTTTGGTCTTATTTGAAAAAGCCAGAAAGACCCTGAGAAGTTATTTAGTTTGGGGAAGCAACTTTTGAAAATAAAGAATAGGGAGACGGATAAATTTTCAGAAAGAGGAAGTCCAAGAATAAAAAAGATGGTATTTTAACAAACACCCTAAAACACAGGACCAAATACATGGACGGTTTCTAATGATACACTATCATCAGAGAGAAAGTAACAAGGCTTCACTGACAGTGAAAGGGTGCTTCAGGACTGCAGAATGAGAAGCACACAGAAGCATAAGCTTTCCAGTGTGCCCAGAGGACATGCCCCTGACACTGGCCAAGTGTGTCAGCACCGAGCCTCAAAGAATCTGACCAGGATGGAAGAAGATCTACGGTGGGCATATATGCATTCGATTGACACCTGACAGTGCAACCCACAGCTCCATTCCTATACTTCCTGAAGCCACAGAACATTAACTAAACTGAAGTTGACTGTAAAATTCCCATAAACATATAGAAGTTTTTGTGCGTTGCATTTGTTAAGACTTTTTCATAACCCTACACTGTTAAAAAAAAAAAAAAAAAAGTCCAAATGAATAGAAGACACCAACCCAGCAAGAAAACACAAGCAATTGCTGATTGAGGATACGGCGACAATAGCCTCAAGACATTTCTAAAGCATAAGCCTAAACATGAGCAACTGCAACAAAAGAGGCAGCTCTGCCCACAGTGGGCTTGGAGTCCCTGCTCTTTGAGTTCCAATCCTGGATTTGTCACTTATTCACTGTGTGACCTTGGACATGTTACTAAACCTCTTCATAGCTTCCACATTTGTACTGATACAATGCGGATATACCTACCTGGCTTGAAGACTGAATAAAAGACAATGTAAATGGTAGGGCTCTGTAGCCTGTGAAAGGGCTACATCTTTGTAGCCTGGCAACTAACCCAGCTCACGCAGCGGGGGGGGGGGGGTCTCTGCTGAGGGAAGAAGCAAATACCTGAGGTGTCACACGCACGCCTTCCTGTTGAGGGCTCTCTGTGAGGGGTGCTGCGCCTATAGATAACGTGGGGTTTGTTTTGTTCCTCTTCACCTTCTTGCTCGTCAATGGACAGCAGTGGTTCAATAAAATAATCCCCATCGTGGGACCGGAATGTGCCCAGCTGCAAATAAAGAGAGATGAGAGGCTGATTTAATATAACTCAGCCACTGGGAGGAAAAGGACAGTGGAATGTTGCCAAGTGAACGGCACCATTACCCAATCCCTTTCCCATGAGGGCTGCTTAAACTGAAAAGTCCTCCTGACATATTTGGAAAAGCAGTTGTTTCTTTTGTCTGTTTGTTTTGGTTTTTTCCCCACTCTCTGCCATATCAGTACCTTACCCTTGATTGGACTCTACTTTATTGCACCTGCTACCCAAACCCGTCTGTGAGAAATACTTCCTTGGTGCTCAAGTTCTAATTATGTATACTCCTACAGACTGTTGAAAGAGAGTGTTTCTGTGCATTAAGACAGCCTGGAAACTCAGGGACAAGTATCAGCTCCAAAAGCAAAAGCCTACCCAAGGAAGCCTTATTATGACTTCAAACTAGAACGCATATGTTGACCACAAGGCACTCAAGGTGGTACCACCCATGACACTGGCACACGAGTCTCTTACCACCCCTTCCCTTGGCCATAGGGAGTGACATGGGAGAAGACTTTGCAGTCAGGCTGCCAGAGGTCCCAATCCCAGCACTGCCACTTACCCACCCACCTTGGGCAAGTTCCTTAACTGCTCTGAGCTTCAGCTTCCTTGTTTATCAATTAAGGACAAAAATACTTACTGTCACTTCTTGTGCAGATTAATAAGATAATGCGTGTGAAGTGCTTAGCAAAGTGATACCTTGTAAGGGCTTAGAACACGAGTGGCTTTTGGTGTTGCAGGGTTAGCCTCTAACCACCAGGATACAATTTGCGTTTGCCAATCACTCTAAGCACCTTGAAAGAAGTAACTCTTTCTCCTCCCCTTCCCAAGTACCAACAAGTTTTGCAAATGATCAATGGTGATTCAAAGTTGAACCACCCAAACAAAACATTACAAGAACACTAAAAAGTTCCCCATGCCATGCCGGTGGGCAATGTTTCAAGGGAAGTATCAAGCTCTTCTTTCTCCATTGTTCCTTTTCCCTGTGGCGGGAAAAAGGCAGAGGCCTTTGACTTTCCCCTGGACGTAGGGAAATGAGCGTCCTTGAACGTCAGCAGCAGCATAGGCACCATCCAGGAGTTAGTTAGATACTCAAATAATCGCACTCCACCCCAAATGTGATCTACTGAATCAAAGTATCTGGGGGTAGGGCCCAGGAATTGAAATTTTAGAATTCTTAGGCATGATAAAGTTTTCAAGCACTTGGCTAAGACACTGGGGTTCCCAAACCCAGCTAAGTGTCAAAATTGCCTAGGAAGTTGAAAAAAAAATTTAGATTTGGGGTGCCACCCTGTATCTGCAGATTTGGAATTTCCAGTGGTGACGACTAACATCCGTATTTTTTAAAAAGCTCTCCGTGTGGTTCATGAACCACTGACTTAAAGAGAAGACAGCTCTAGTGTCGTCTGGTGTCAAAATAAGAGACAGAGTAACTGGTGTCCAGAGAAGAAGTGATTTAACAAGTTTATTTTCACCCAGGCACCTCTCTCCATTTTCAACATACAACTCTGGTGTTCTCTGAGCACAGAGCAGGAAGCTGGCTACAACATGGGAAAGCTACTAGAGACAGGCTATAAATATTGAGAAAGAATCTGGGAGCCCATCTGGTGAAGATCTGGCACCTTTGATTATTGAAAGGGGAAACTGAGGCCCAGAGAGAGGAACTGGCTTATCCCCTTCAGTGATACAGAAGCAGCTGAATAGTACCCATGGTGAATCTAGAACTCAGGTACCCTGACTCTAGTCCAGTGCCTTTAAAAACAAACAAAAACAAGAACTTCGAAATTCTCTTTAAGAACATAGATTCATTCTCTGGCCCATGGTTAAGAGTACGGGTCAGAGGATTGGGTGGGAACCCCAACTCTGCCACTTACTAGCTGTGAAACCTCCAGCAAGGCCCCAACTCTCAAAGCCTCAGTGTCCTCATCAGCAAAATGGGTTGTTTCAAGGATTGGGCTGTTTGTTGTAAGGAGTTAGATGAAATAATGCATACATAAAATACTTATCATAGTACAAGACACATAGTAAGAGTTCAATAAATGGTATCTATATGAAGTCAGATTAATTTTGTGGCTGATTCACAAAACAATTGCTTGACTGAAGAGTAATCCTTTCTTGGGTAAGGTGACCATTTATTCAAACACAGGTACTAAGTGCTTATAATATACAAGGCTCCAATACGGGAGAGGAATGAATTGATGCTGACCCTACTGCCAAGGAAAAGGGGATAGAACACGTGTTCCAAGAACCATACTACAAGGGACAGCACACTAAACATCAAAGAGAAATGCAGGTAAGAGTCTATGAAAGTGGAGACGGAGAGACAACAGCAGTCTGAAGGACGACAAAGAGGTTTCCCGGGGAACAAGATACCTTAGTTACACTTTGAAAGAAGGGTATGATTTGAGCATGTGAAGCAGGGTGAGATCACCAAGTAAATCCAAAGGCCCAAAGGCTATGAGGTAGAACTAGGACGGGAGGGAAATGCAGAGAAATGCGTGAGAGCAGGTTGCCTGAAATGCAGGATTTGTGAAGGAAAGCTTAACAGATGAGACTGGACATGTGGATGTGAAAGGGGTGAGGAGGTCCACTGTCAATGGTCTGACGTGCCAGATGGAGGAGTTTACAGTCGTTCACTAGGCAGTGGGGTGGTCTGTGAAGTAAATGAACAGGGTAGCCATGCGATCTTGTGGTGCCTTGTCATCAGTCATCTGTTAGCAGTGTGTGGCAGGGATTAAAAAAAAAAGACCAGAGAAGAAGCCAGATGGAAATATTTCTTAGACGTCAGTCCTAACGACACAGGAAGAGAGAGGGAAACAGGTCCAGAGTCATAGGAGGGATGTTCAGAACAGGTGAGAAACGCATCTGAGAGGGAATTCAGGGAAACTAGTAACTGACCAGAGGGGTGACGGGAGTGGGGGAGGTTGGCATGACTCACTCTGAAGAGTGAAACATTTCCAGGAAGGTTTCCTGTGTGGGCCACGAGGAACGTCAGGATACTATTAGTACTGAAACGGTAAGGGGGCATCTTGGGAAGAAAGATAAATTCCAGGAGGAAGACAAAGGGGCAAGGGTTTTGGAGCTAGATTCGTCCCTGAAGATAGAAACAGCCAGCTCACATATTTTTCGTATGTATGCCAGACCTTGCCCCTCACCTCCCCAAAAAAGGGCCAGATTGCAAATTAAACGCAATATAAATGGACTCCTCAAGGTCTAGACAGTCCTTCTGAAGTCCCGGCCCTCAGTTCCCTGAGAGAGTTACCACTCCGCAGTTAACACGTGCGAATTACCACCTAAAATTGCCAATAGAAACTAAGGTCCTGCGCAGTAAAACATACCACTGCTGGGGCCACTCAGCGGGGTGTGGAGGCGGGGAGGGAGGAGGAGTAAAGGCTGTTTACAAACTTGACGTACACACGTAGCCCTATCAGTAAGGTTCTGGAATTGTGGGTTACAACCTTGGGATTTGGGTACACTCTGATGCCCTGGGTTCCGGCACCCGACTTGTGCCCACCCAAACCCCAACCTTGCTAAGAGCAGAAAGATTCCAGGCGTCTTGGAGCAGTGGTGACTCACTGCAGCACCCCCTCCCCTTCGCCTAACTGCCGTCTCCGCCCACCCCCAAACCATGTCAACAAAGCACGGCGGCTCTGGGAGCTTTGCTGGGGGCTAAAGGCGTTCATCTTCGTCCTCGCATCCCAGCAGGCTAACCCTCCCCCGTCCGAGTCTTCAAGCTTGCCTCGCTCCCCACCCGACCCTTCGGTTGAGCAGCGGAGATAGATGAAACATCCAGATGCGGGACTCTGGAGCCACTCACAGCAGCCCGTGGAGGGGGCAGCCAAGAGCCCCGGGTAAGTATCCAAGCTCCCACTTGGAAAAGGTAACGACGGGGAGTTAATGGGTGCTCTGGGGAAAAATAATCGTATCACGGGGGCGCACGGCGGAGAGCGCCCGTGCGCTGGGAGAGTCTGACCCGCGATAGTTTCTGCGTCACAGCGCGAGGGAGAAACGCACGTTGCTTGGGAAAGTCCTAGAACAGCTCTTGCCCGGGTCAGAACATGACAACGGGTCCTCAAATATCAGGAGTGGAGAGGGCGGACGCCGCGTGGGGCCCACTGGAGGGCAAGTGGGGCGGGGGGGCGTAACTAAGCAGGGGGTAGGGGTATCAACTTGGATCCCCTGCTAAGTGCGTATTTTGCAGCGCAGAGAGGTGGCCGCCCCGCCCTCTCGCCTTCCCTCTCTAGGGAAACGCGCGCCGCAGGCTCTCTTTTCCGATTCTCTGGCACCCCATGGGTGGTGGAAATCCCAGAAGAACTGAAACTTCCTCCGGGCAGCCTCTCCAAGCTCTCTCCCAGTATTTCTGCTTCTTGGGGCCACCCCACCAGCAGGGTGCAGAGTCGCACTGCGCCGCACCCCCATTCCCAGTTTCCTCCCTAATGCAAAGCGTCCAGGGAAGCCTCCGCCCCATTCCCCGCCCCCTGAGCCCTCGGCCCACCCTTCCGTTCCTGGGACGGGACCTGTTCCCTGTCAATCCAGCTCAGCCTCAGGGTTCCTGGCGCGTGAAAAAAGGCCCTGAGAGAACGTGGGGACTCTAGATGACGCAGCGCGCTCCAAGACACACGGAAGGAACTCCCCATACCCGTGGCTGGGGATTCTCAGCCCACACCCCCGACTCAAGACGCGCCAATAAGGAGTCGGGTTCTCCCTGCGCTCAGCTGCTCGGCTCCTGGGCAGCCGAGTTTGCAGCAAGGAAGGACAACTCTCTCCGAGTTTGGAAACCGACTTCCCAGCCACCTACCGGTGTGGGGCAACACTCAGCTGAGTCGAATTCGGACCCTAGAAAGCTCCGAAACATCCAGAACTCCCCGGGGGGCGGATGCGTGCGCTCCTCTCGCGCACTCACCGGTGTAGCGAACCCAAAGCGTAGGACGCAAACAAGTTTGTAGCTGATACTTAACGCCGGAGCAGAGACGGCGCAGTGAGGGTCTTAGGCGAGAGAGCAATTAAGTCTCCTAGAAGCGGGTGAGGAGGCGAGAGGGCAGGGGAGGGGTGCGCGTCCACTTACCATTCCCGAGCAGAGGCTGATGACGGCCGTGTGCTCGGACTTGGTATTGACATGGCCTTTGTAGAAACAGTGCTTGAGTTCCGCTTCCTCCTCAGAATAAAACTTTGTCTGGTTCACCCCGGGTGCCCCGAGGAGGGTGACAGTGAACATTGGAGCGATAAATCCGGCATGGGCGGTGAGATTAAATAGAAATTGCTGGCCGAAGGCGGAGAGGCGGTAATGCGCTTGGGTGTAGGTAGCGGAGGAAGAGGAGGCGGCGAAGGCAGGCCAGGGGTCAGCGGCAGAGTTAAGGCTCCGTCGCCTTCTTTTGAAGTGTACGTTCGTGGGAAAGGGTTCTCCGAGAGCGTTCACTCGGATGGGAGACGCGATTTCGTATTCGCTCAGAGTCTCTAATAGTTTCACTGAAGAGAGAAGCAGAGGCACATGAACCAATAATTCAATTTTCCGCAAGTTTTAATTTAAAAATGAAGTGGGCGGTTTCGTCCTGAGTTATTTTCCAGCTTCCCCCTTCCCCCCCCCCATTTGAGTCAATCCCTTCACCTTCAGTCACTGGACAAATATTTGCTGAACACCTACTATGTGCCAGGAACCGTGTTAGGCGCTGTCGGAGCCAGACAATGAATAAGTCAAAACATAACATGATTACAGATCCTGACAAATACCCTGAATAAAATAAAACACGCCACGATGGGGTGCCCCCAGTTACTAAGTAACTGTAGTTTGGGGCCTGGGGTGGGGAAGGAAAAAGATCCGGCTAAAAGAAGGGGGAGACGACAAAGTTCGTTCCACAGTGTGTCTCTCTCTAGAAATAGGCTGGGAATGACCTAAAGAAGGGAGAGGCTGCAAAGCGGAGACCATTCTTTCTAGGAAAAGGATAAGAGAGAGAAAGAGAGAGAGAGAGAGAGGCCTCCGCTGCGGGGTGCCCGCTGTCGGACACGGAGGCTGGGGAGCTGGCGACAGGGGCGGAGGGGTCCCGGTGGCCGAGCCTCGTTACCTTGCCTCGGGTGCAGCCTGTCCCTGCGCACGGCCGCCGCGGCGTCTGGGCTCCCCGTCTCGGCCAGGTCCCGCACTAGGAGCGTTAGCAGTGTGGCCCAGGATACAAACTGCATGGTGCTCCCCACCCCTCCCCCGCCGCCCCCACTCCCCCCTCCCTCCTGTCCTCCTTGGCGGCTGCGGCGGCGACGCTAGGCAGCGGCCGCGGAGAGCGCTCGGAGCCCGGCGCCCGCCGCCAACTTTTGACTTTAGGAGTCGCTGAGGTCTCGCGGCGAGGGTCCCGTCTGCGCTCGGCTGAGCAACGCCGCCGCCTGCCGAGAGCTGAGCCGCTCGGGCCGCAGGAGGAGCCGGAGGAGGAGGAGGAGGAGGAGAACTGGGGCTCGGCTGCTCGGCCGCATAATGTCCAGGGAGAGGACAGGAGAAGGCGCGGAACGTGCGCTCCGAGGCGCGCCGGGCGCCCTGTGCTGGCGGGGATAGCGGAGCGGCTTCTTGAATGGGGGGCTGGGGGGCGGAGGCGTGGGGGGGGCCGCGGGTCCTCCGCTGCTCAAGTACCCAGGTCCCCGCCTCTAGGAGGAGAGGGGAGGAGAAAGCGGAGGGAGTGGGGACCGCCTCCTCCCAGATCGAGTCCGCTCCTCGGCCGCCCGTGCGGGACTCGAGCTCCCAGAGGCGCCGGGAGCGCTGGGGCAGCTCATTGCGGTCCTGCCACCACACCGGGACGGGCTTTCCTGAGACTCCCTGCCCTGGGGAGGGAGAGCGGAGAAAGTTCTCTCCCTTTCCTGGCGTTCCCAGTCTGTCTCTCTGCCGTCTCCTCTCTCCCTTCCGAATCTCTCTCCCTCGCCCTGTATCTCTGTGCCGCTCTGTCTCTGTCCCCCCGTTGTGGTCTCTTCCCCCCTCCTTCTCTAGTTCCCGCATATCCCCCTTTCCTTTTCTTTTTCTCTGCTGTCCCCATCCCTCCCTCTTCTCCTTCCCCCTTTATGAATTTCTGTCCCTGACTACCCCTTCTTTTGGTTTCTTACAAGTGAAAGTGGCCCAGCGCAGGAGCGCCTTCCCTTCCTACACTTTCTCACTAGGGCCGAGATTTGGCATCGGAGCTCCGCTCTCGGTTTAATCGCCTCAAGTCAAGAGGTTTAGAGTTGGGGTTCTTATTTTGCAGTTCGCGGTGTGTTACAAATCCATGGTCTCCTGAAAGTTTCGCAAAGCTTTAAAGCTGTGCTTTTCCCAACCTCCGTCCCCATCTCGAGAAGGTCCATAGCCTTCTGTACGTCTCGGGCCCAAAAAAGGTTAAGAACCGCTCTGGGCAGCGAGAGGAGGCGGGGACTTAGGCGCCCCCGACTGCCTCCGGGTTTAGAGATATGGGCATGGGGGGGGGAGGTGGGGAGGAGTGTGAGGGGACTGTCGTGGACTCGAGGGGAAGCACCAGTGCCTGGAGGGATTTCTCAATCACTTCCGCTTGCTTTTTGCCAAAGAGATGCTTGGAGCAGCTCAAAGCTGACACTGCAAGCTATAACTACCTCTGCCTTGGGATGCATATTTGGAAGTCAGAAGAATTCAGGCCAGAGAGGGAGGATGTGTTTGGGGGGGGGGGGGGGGGGGGAGGAAAGAGAGAGGGAGAGAGGTGTTTAATCCCTGATGTTTCAAAGAGTTTCTGTAAAAATGAGTATTTGCCCAAAAGTCCCAAAACGAGAGTTTTCTGTTGCTTGGTAGGCTGGCGCTCAAGGTTGAAAATACCAGATTGCCAACACCGGGGACCAAATAGCAATATTCTATACGTGTCCACTACTCTGGAAACATTAATGCATATATTTCTCCTGGAAGAGGGAAAAATGACTTGGCAAGACTGAAATTTCCTAAAGAAGTTGTTAACCCAGATAGACCAATGTTACCATTATCTGTCTGACTGGGATTTAGGATGGGTACACAACGTGAAGATGGCAAAACAGAAATACCTGTCAAGTGCACAATCAGATTGTTAAAGGGTAACATTTAAAGCTTTTTCTAAAACCTTCAAAGTAATTGACTAAAAGACATTTCTGCTAATACACAATCTTTCTTTCCATTATGTAATAAAAATTCCTCACAATCACAGTGTCTAAGGTTTGCTGAGAGTTTAGCAAGGAACAGAAAAATATCAAGAAATCAAACTATTAGGTGATTCCTATGGACAATATTCTAGGACATCCACTATAAAATTACTTTAAAATGTAGCACGTGTTCAGTATTTCCCATTAAACAATTTTCCTCTTTTTCAATTTAAATCCCTCCTGATAGAGAATCTAACAGTATAGAAATGATTATATGTAAGGGTAGAAGTTTCCTTTGGGTACTCTCTCTCCCTAGTTTTCTTTCTAGGACTTGGCATTAAAGGATGAACTTTGTTTACGGTTCTTTAAAATTGCTCCTAATACAACCAATCATTTCCACAGCTAATAGGGATGAAAACTACACAGTATCTCTTGCAACCTCCTGAGGTGACCAAGAGCCTGGATTTCTAAGTTTCTCATCCTCAGTGAGTCTGTTCATCCTTTCTTAAGTGTTATTAGCTTACCTCTGAATTTACATCTATAAACAAGTCTCAAAAAAAATCTTAGTAAGATGTTTGAAATTATAAGAAATTAATAGGTAGATTGAGCTAGCTAACTAAATAATTCAGGCCAAAATCTGAATAATAATAATGATAATAATCAACTTTGAGTACATACCATGTGCTACACCTTGTGCATTTAATTCTTACAGCAGCCCTTTGAGGCAGGCAGTATTAGTAATTTCATTTTACAGATAAGGATATGAACGTTTAAAGAGGTAAAATAATTTGATAAGGGTCCCCCAACTAGTGAGAGACAAACGCTTGTTTGTCTCAAACTCTGTTTGAGATTCAAACTCTGTTTCAGCAGTTTAGTCCAAGTTCATAGTTATCATATAGAATGAATAAATGAGAAATGTTGCCAGGTTTGGGGGGGTTGGTTTGGGTGAGGGTGGCTAAAATCATCAAGAGAATTGTCTCAACTGTCTTTGCTATGTATGATTTGTTTTTGGCTCTCTTGCTCCTTTCTCTAAGGTTGAGTATTTCATGATAATCCTCTTAATCTATTTCATTCATATTTCATGATGTTTCCTTCAGCATCTAGTACAGGTCTGGCACATAGTAGGAGCTCAAGAAATGTTTATTGAATGAATGAATAAATATAAACCTTCTATTTTGTTTCAATTGTGCTAAAATGACTTCTTTATCATATTTATAATATGTAATTATTGTATTAATGTATATAAATATATGTGATATATAAATAATACAAATTAATAAGTGATAAATAAATTTATACTTGATATCTTTTTAAGGAATACTTGCCACCAAATTTTAGGCCGGAAACTGACTGGAATAACTGTTTAGGAAAGAATCACAGCTACATGACCTTTTAGATTTTTGGTACATCCGTTAAAATTGTGTACAAATTAAAATGTGTATTGAGCCTCAAAACCACCAATAAAATGTAAATTATGAAAGAAAAATATATGTACATGCAGTTTGGAAGTTGGTTCTACAAATAAGAATATAAAATTACCTGAGTGCAGGAGGGGAGACTGGATTCTGTAATAGCTGGCCCCTCACAGAAGTTTGCTCTGAAGGAAGAACCGCTTACTGAGATCACCTGGAGTTAATGGAAGGACAGATGTTAGCCCATTTTCTTCTCCCAGGCTTTACTGGAATTGAATGTTATTGTAGGTTAAATGGGAAGCTTCTTTGGCTGCTGCTTCATGAAAACTGAATCCCAGAGGAGTGATGATGGAGATTAGTCACTAGGGAGAGATAGTCTGGTGAACAGAAATGCGAAGGATGACATCCCAAATGACTTTGCAGAACACCAGTGAAAAGAACAGGAAGGAGATCTGAAGCAAATTTCCACAGAAAGGGAAAACCCACACCCAAATGATAGGGAGACACCAGGAGGCAGAATTAAAATGAATTGTTTCCCGAGTGGTCAGTAGTAAGTGGTTTCAGGAATAGGTGAGTCCGTGGTACTGGGTAGCATAGGATTCTGGTAAATGAAGCACCAAGCTGGTGATGGTCAAACTCTGCAGCCCTGAGCAACACCCTCTTTGATCCAGTTTCCTGTTTGCAGAGTGGAGGTGGGGAGAAACTGTGTCATCTTTTACTTGCCACAGGGGAAATGATCTTAGTATATTTTTTAAAGCCTTCCAAATACTGACTTCAAGCGTAGCATAACATAGAGAAAGTAGTTTATATCATTTGTAATAACAACATGAGATTCTTTGCATTGAGTTCCTACTTTGTGCTAATTATTTATTCCTCATAGCAGTCCTGCTGTCTGGGTTCTACTCTCTCCATTTTACAAATGATGAAAATTAGACTCAGCAAAGTTAAGTGACATTACAGAGCTAGAATGTGCTGAGCTGGGATTTGACCAGGAGTCACTTTACCTGCAAAGCTTGCCATCTCTATGAATTAGAGCAGCCTAGTGACAGAAAGACGGTCACCTAATGGTTCTTGATCGTTCAGCCTTTATACCTGGCCTTATGAGTATGATCTGCAAGAACATCCTTTCTTTAATGTGAATGCTAAATCTAAGTTCTAAATAACTCCTCTTGAGCCTGTGTGGAACATCATAGTCTGGTCTTTATGATGGCTCTAGATAGCTCATGACTAGCTTATGGCAATTCTACAAAGGTGTTTACATACCAGGTGCTCCTTTCCTACTTATCATTCCAGAAGACCATATTTTAGCTATTGCCCAGGCTTTGGAGCCCCAAATGAATCCCACTAATAATCAGTTGAAACACTTAGGGCCTCAGATCCTTATTCTGCCCCCTCTAGTATCCGTAGAATGCGACCTTCAGACCTGGGTTCAACATCATAACTACAAATGATTCAGAAGTGCTCAGATTCAAACCACTCTTCAACTAAAGCCAAGTTATAAAGCAATACAACGTGTGCAAATACAATTTCTCCATTTGCCAAAAGTCCACATTCAACATAGACAGTTGTTACAGATGTGCTAGCGTGGAATCTGACAATGCTCAGAGTACTGTGGGATGCGCCAGGATGCTACCTGCCCCCTGAGCCCTGAACTTCTCCCGTCCTGGTTTGTTTCATCCCTTTTGTCTTGTTGTTTGGTGTTCTCTGTTAGACTTTAAACTACACAAGGGCAAGGAGGAAATCTATTGCCCTCCCCACTGTATCCCCTTGGTGCTACCTAATAGGCACTCTATAAATATTTCTTAAATGAATGAGTTTACAATTGCTACAAAACTGTTTCTAGTTTTCAGAGCCAGTATTTTGTTTAATTTGTAAAAGCCATTCTCTCTCTCTCTCTCTCTCACACACACACACACACACACACCTCTGCAGGAATGATGGAGGTAATCTCTTTCTCAGGGGGAGGAAAGTCCTGCTTTAATTAGAATCTTCTGGAGTAGAAATTTCCAGAGCTAGGCTTTCCCCAATGCCTACATCAAGATTGTGAGCATGGAAAGTAAGAGACCAGTAGTGTGGGCACTTTCCATATCCTTTCCATATCCTGAAAAGAGGGTAATAATCACAGTTGCCTGCCTCAAAGGGATGCTGTGAAAATGAATGGACCGAGGTGTTGGCTTAGTGGCTGGCATGTAGGAAGTGATCTCTAAACATTCAAATCGGCAGCCTCACCTGCTGACTAACCCACCTACTAGTTAAGAAGAGCAGTTCCTGATTCAGTCTTACAGAGAAGAGCACTGGCACCTAGCGCTCCTTCCTCAGTTAACCTCCTTCTTCCACCACTGATTTATGGGCCTTTCTTCTTCCGGGAAAGAAAGTATGCCATGTGCGTGCTTATATTTCATTGACTATGTATTTTTTCACATTCATCCTTGTTGTTAGCCCCCCTGTCCTTTTAAACTTTTTTTTCATTTTTAAACAGCTTTACGCTTTCTCATATTCTGCTTATATTAGCAGTTCCTGTAAGTCAGACTTGGCATTTTTTCAAACATTGGGCTTTTTTTCCTGGCAGAATATATATATATATATATATATATATATATATATATATATTTTTTGTGCTACGTCTTTATTGTTGTGGTGTGTGGGCTTCTTATTGTGGTGGCTTCTCTTGTTTGTTGCAGAGCACGGGCTCTAGGCGCACGGGCTTCAGTAGTTGTGGCACATAGGCTTCAGTAGTTGTGGCTCGCGGGCTCTAGAGTGCAGGCTCAGTAGTTGTGGCGCACAGGCTTAGGTGCTCTGTGGCATGTGGGATCCTGCCAGACCAGGGATTGAACCTGGGTCCCCTGCATTGGCAGGTGGATTCTTAACCACTGTGCTGCCAGGGAAGCCCCTCTGGCAGAATATTTTAAATAGCCAAAACATTAGCCAAAACATGATTTTCCCATAGAACATTTACAGAAATATATATATATATATATATTTTAAAATTTATTTATTTTTGGCTGTGTTGGGTCTTCGTTTCTGTGCGAGGGCTTTCTCTACTTGTGGCAAGCGGGGGCCACTCTTTTATCGCGGTGCGCGGGCCTCTCACTGTTGCGGCCTCTCTTGGTGCGGAGCACAGGCTCCAGACGCGCAGGCTCAGTAGCTGTGGCTCACGGGCCCAGTTGCTCCGTGGCATGTGGGATCTTCCCAGACCAGGGCTCGAACCCATATCCCCTGCATTGGCAGGCAGATTCTCAACCACTGTGCCATCAAGGAAGCCCAGAAATATATTTTTGTATGGTAAACAATATTTACATATGCAAAAATGTAATTTCCTCTGCCAGATGATGCGTAATAGGCTGTCTACCGTAAAGGTATTTATTACAGTAATGGTGAACCTTTGTGATTGCTTACTACTTCTAGGCACAATTGATAAGACAGTATTCAATCCTTCTGACAACCCAATGAAATAGGAATGCCGTGAGCTCCACTTTTGAGAGGAAGAAATAAAGACACAGAGGATAAGTAACTGGCCCAAGGTCACACAGCTAGTGAGCAGCTAAGTGGGCCTTCACAGGTAGGCTTTCTGATTTCAAGGCGTATTGTTAAACCATAATATTATATTGACTCTCATGTGTAGTTATGCTTTTTTAAGCTTAATATAGGATAAACTGTGATGGTCTGGAACACAATCTCAAAGAGTAGAAATCTATACATTAGAAATAATTCAGGTATCAGGTCAACTGGGGGAAGAGGCCTATAGGGGGTCTGGTTTAGGGAGTCAGTCACAAATGGTGGGGCTTCTGGATATCAGTCCACCTGGGGTTGAGGGAGAGAATTCCTTTCCAATGCCCAGACCACTCATTGACCTAACTGTAAGACTGGCCCTTAGGAACACTGCTCTTCTTCAGTGGTCTCATGGCAACAACCATCCTTATAGACTGTCAAGGCCCTCAGTTCAGCCCAGTATCTTTGTGTTGTTCAGGCCATACTGTGGCCCTTGCTATTACAACAGCATATGGCCGAGAGGCCTGCCTTAGAGTTACAAAGTAGTGCAGGATTTGAATTCCCTGTGAGCTTATGTGGAAGCCTGCTACAAAGATGGTCTTCAAAGAGCTTTTCAAAATATCTCAGCTGCTGTGACTACCAAGGACAACGGAGAGGGGCTAGGGGCAGGGAGAAATACCTTCATTTTCCAAATTAATGTGCAAAAACATAGATGCATTGCATGCACCAGCTTGACGCAGTAATGAGGTTATGCGACATCAAATCAGCGCCAGTTGGAAATGGTATATTCACCATGCACCATCTTTGTATAAACTGGCACCAATAACACAAAATAGGTTGCTTCCTGAAATGTAAGCCTAGTAATTAGCGCCTTGTCAAGTCCCTATCAGAAGTTGGCAATGAAAAAAATGGTTTTTGTTTTTCCCACTTAAAAACAGGTCTGACAGTACATATCTCTGGCATTCACGGCAAGCATAACTGGAATAAAGTTCAGCTACTGCTGGGCTCTGTGCTAGAGGTACAGTTACAGAAAGCAAGACGTTGGAGGTATAATGTTCTCCTGGGCACTCGCACCATGGTGGTGATGCGGCCTGAATCCTGATTACACTCAGCAACGCAAGTTCACCCACATACATTTTTTACACTTCTTACAGCTGATTATTCCGTTCATTAATTCTCACCACCAATCTGGACCTCATGGAACTTATATTTGCTCTAACGTACCTTTTCCGACAGAACGGAAGTCACAGTAGACTTCCCTGAGCGGTGACTGGCCCTCGTGTCCAGGAGGGCCAAAGGTCCTAAAAATTGAAAAGAGACACAATTCAAGACCCTGTCCTCCCCACTTCACTAAGCAGGTGTAAAGGGAAGGGAACCATCAAGAGACAGCAAATGCAATGAACTATTAGGCAGTTATTTAAGAGTCAGGAAGAGCAGTATGTTTTAGCATATAAACATGTCCAAGGTGTATTATTAAGTAAGTGAGTCACAGTGTGGTTTGTGTAATTGGTTCCTTTAGTAGTAAAAACAAAATAAAGCAGCAAAACCTCAGCCTGTGCCAGGAAAGGATCCGCATAGGAAAAAAAAACGTCTAGAAAGATGGATATACATCGTATTATAACCATATGACTGTGATCTCTGAAACTGGGAATTATGGAGATCTTTTACACATTTTACATTTCTATGATACCCATTCTCATATTGTTTACTTATGTTTACGACGAGAATATATTATTTTCTTAATGAGACCAGTAGTTGTTTCTGGTTTAATAAAGAGACAGTATATAAAGAAAATATGATGTTGTCACCACCCTTAGGGAAAAGTTTTCTTATAAATTATGCATAATATTAGCTTTTTCTGTAACATTCAATATGTGTTTCACTATTTGAAAATAACCTTATATATATTGTGTATATGTGGATAGGTGCTAAGAAGAGATTTATGATAGCTAAGTCAGGCTTCTGAGTGAAGTTTGAGGGGAGCTTGTGATTTAGACAGAAATAGAAGCAGTTGATATACGGTAACTGTGGATTTAAAACGGGGTTAGAGAATAATGACTGAGTAGCAGGAAAAAGTAGAAGTTTACCCAACCCCTGACTATATAAACAAGGAAGACATTTGTTTATTTATTCAATAAATATTTATTGAACACCTACTATGCACCATGAAGTTTGCAGATAGCAGAAGAGCTCACAGTCTGGGGGGAAGGGAAACATAAAATAAGTAAATAGGTGAACAAGTATATAATTAAACACTGTTCTAAGTATTGTGGAGGAGATTAAAAGGGAGATAGTTGAGATTAGGTGGACAGAGAAAGCCTCTTTGAGAAGTGCTAGTTAAATGGAAGCCTAGATAGTAAGAAGGAACCAGCCCCTTAAACAACAAGCAGAAGAATATTCTCGGCAGAGAGACCAGCAGGACAATGTCTGAGATAGGAAAGAAGTGGGAGGGTTTCAGAACCCAGAGGAGCCCTTGTGGTTGGAGTTCTGTGAATGAAAGGGAGGGGATGGAGAGTGGGGCTGCAGGCCAGTGAGCCAGGAGCCAGGTGATATGGGGCCTTCCAGGTGAGGAGTTTGTATTTTACTCTGAATGTAAGGGCAAGCCACAGAAAATTCTTAGGCAAGGAGACAGCAAGACACTTCTTTCATTTTGAAAAAATCCCTCTGGCTGTTGTGTGAACAATGGGATCAAGGAGGCTATTGTGTTGTTCAAACAAGGATGACACTGGCTTTAACTAGGGTAGTGGGAGTGGAGGTGGCAGGATTTAGATATGGAGAAAGTATATTTTAAAGACAGAATCAGTAGGACATGGTGAAGGATGTTATCATGGGGATGAGAAGTGGGGGCATCAAGAATGAGTCCCAAAATGATTATGCAGAAATTGCTGTCTTTTATATATACAAATAACAACCACATAGAAAATATAAAAGAAAAAAACCCCACATACAATAGCAACAAAATCACTGGGGATAGAAATAACAAGGAACATACAATGCCTGTAGGAATACTATTTTAGAACACTAATGAGGACTTCAGAGATGTGAGTAGATGGAAAAATACCATATTCTTAGGATGACGGAATGTCACCAAGGTGCCCATTCTCCCTAAGACAGTTTATAAAATGACTGGAAACACAACATCAATACCAACATTTTGTTTCTGTTATTCTTCTTTTGTTTGATTGAGACAAAATTGAACAAAAGTTTATTTGGGAAGATAAACAAAAAAACAGCTTGGAAAACTTTGAAAATGAAGAGCAATGTGGAGAATCTAGTATTAATAACAGATACTAAAATATAATGGAAAGCCTCAGTAAATAAACTGGGCGATACTGGACTGCGAATGAACAGAAAACCCAGTGGAAGAGACTAGAAAATCCAGAAACAGATCTGACTGGGACAGTTTAGTTTCTGATAGAGATGGTTTCTGAAACTGACTGGGAAAACTTGGACCAGTCACTATGCAGTGCTAGAATGACTTGGTAGCCATGTGGTTTAAAATTAATTTTTAATAATAAAAAATAAATTTAAAGTTGATGTTGAGGATGTGGAGAAAAGGGAACCCTTGTACACTGTTGGGAGAAATGTAAATTGATGCAGCCACTGTGGAAAACAGTATGGCGGTTTCTCAAAAATTAAAAATAGAACTATCATATGACCCAGCAAATCCACTCCTGGGTATATATCCCCAAAACCCCCACTAATTCAAAAAGATACATGCAGCTCAATGTTCATAGCTGCTTTATTTACAATTACTAAGATATGGAAACAAGTTAAGTGTCCATCAACAGATGAATAAAGAAGACGTGATATATTTATACATATATATGTACAATGGAACACTACTCGGCCATAAAAAATAACAAAAATTTGCAGCAACGCGGATGGACTTGGAGGGCATTATGCTACATGAAATAAGTCAGACAGAGAAAGACAAATACTGTATGATATCACTTATATGTAGAATCTAAAAAATACAACAAACTACTGAATTACCAATGGTGGGAGGGGCAATGTCAGGGTGGGGGAGTGGAAGGAACAAACTATTGGGTGTAAGATAGACTACAAGGATGTATTGTACAACATGGGGAATATAGCCCATATTTTGTAATAACTATAAATGGAGTATAACCTTTAAAAATTGGATAAAAATTTTTTTAAAAAGTTAAATCTGTACCTCATACTTTAAATTATATGCTTGATCCATATCAAATGAATAAAAAATTGACTGTAAAAATTAAACCAAAACAGGCTTAGAAAGAAACAGGAGTGAATAATTCCTTTCTATCTGTGGCATAAGGAAGACCTCCTAATGCTGACTCGAAATGCACAAGCCACACAGGAAAAAAAAACTGAAATATTTAACTTCATTATGAAACAAATAATGTTCTACTTGACAAGAAACATCATAATCCAAATCAAAAGTCAGATGACAAACTAAGAAAATGTTCTGCTCATAACACAGAGAGAAATCTTTCCTCAATCCAAAAGAAAACTCTGCAAAAGGTATCGATTAACAGCTCACAATAAAGGAAATACAAATGGTACAAGCTTGTGAAAGCATACTCAGTTTTATCATAATAAAAAAATTCAAATTAAAACTATACCAAGGGCTTCCCTGGTGGCGCAGTGGTTGAGAATCTGCCTGCCAATGCAGGGGACACAGGTTCGAACCCTGGTGTGGGAAGATCCCACATGCCGCGGAGCAACTAGGCCCGTGAGCCACAACTACTGAGCCTGTGCGTCTGGAGCTTGTGCTCTGCAACGAGAGGCCGCGACAGTGAGAGGCCGGCGCACCGCGATGAAGAGTGGCCCCCCCGCTCGCCGCAACTAGAGAAAGCCCTCACACAGAAACGAAGACGCAACACAGCCAAAAATAAATAAATAAATAAATAAATTTTAAAAAAAGAAAAAAAAGAATCTGTTACAAAGTGAGGAAGGCAATCCTCATTAAAAAAACAAAACAAAAAAAACCCTATACCAACACTAGTTTTTCAGCTATCAGGCACAATACTGATAAATACAGTCAATTATTAAGACTGGGGAACTCTAATACATTGTTGTTGAGTATGTAAATTGACATAAGCCCTAAGAAGGTAATTTGACAACATCTATCAAAACTGCAAAAATCACATACACTTTGACCTAGCATTCTACGTGTTATATATAAATGAGATATTTTTGCATATGTAGAAAGATGACATGCACAAAGTTCTTTGTTGATTGCAGTATCATTTTTTAAATAAATTTATTTATTTATTTATTTATGGCTGCCTTGGGTCTTCGTTGCTGTGCGCGGGCTTCCTCTAGTTGCGGCGAGCGGGGGCTACTCTTCATTGCAGTGCGTGGGCTTATTATGGTGGCTTCTCTTGTTGCGGAGCATGGGCTCTAGGTGCGTGGGCTTCAGTAGTTGTGGCTCGCGGGCTCTGGAGCGCAGGTTCAGTAGTTGTGGTGCACAGGCTTAGTTGCTCCGCAGCATGTGGGATCTTCCCGGACCAGGGCTCAAATCCCTGTCCCCTGCATTGGCAAGTGGATTCTTAACCACTGCACGACCAGGGAAGTCCCTGCAGTATCATTTCTAATGGCACAAAATCACAAGGAATGAAAACATAAACTATAGGGACTGATTAAATCAATTAAGATACATGCATACAATGAAAGACAATGTATCTGTAAAAGGAATGGGACTTCTTGTGCATGTGTCTGCGTGTGTAAAGGATGGAGAAAATAATATTACATATTTTTATTTGCTTATATATTCTAAAGAAAGTCTGAATGGATACATAAGAAACGAAGCACAGTGGTTACCCTGGAAGGAAGAAGATTGGGAACTGGACATAAGGGGATGTATTATTCTGCTAAGGCTGCATATTAGTCAAGGTTCTTCACAGAAATGGATCCAAGACTCTCTGTGTGTGTGATGTAGAGAGATTTATTATAAGCAATGGGCTCCTGTGCTTATGGAGGCTACCAAGACCCAAGCTCTGCACAGTAAGTCAGCAAGCTGGAGGCCCAGGAGAGCTGATGATGGTTTAATTCCATCTGAAGGCCAGCCAGCTGAAGACCCAGGAAGAGTCTATGTTTCAGTTGGAGTCTGAAGACAAGAAGCGGCATATGTCCCAGTTTCAAGGCAGTCAGGCAGGAAAAATTCTAAGGGAAGGTCAGTCTTTTTGTTCTCTTCAGGCCTTCAAGTGGTTGGATGAGGCCCACTCACGTTATGGAGGGCAATGTGCTTTACTAGGTCCACTGGTTTAAATGTTCATCTCATCCCAAAACACCCTTGCAGAAACACCCGGAATAATGTTTGATCAAATATCTGGGCACCCCGTGGCCTAGTCAAATGACACACAAAATTAACCATCATAAAACACCACAGACTGGGTGGCTTACACAACAGAAATTTATTTTCTCACAGTTTTGGAGGATGCAAGTCCAAGATCAAAGTACTGCCAAGGTTTTTCTGGTGAGGCCTCTCTCCTTGGCTTACAGATGGCCACCTTCTTGCTGTGTCCTCACCTGTCCATTCTTCTATACAATACATTCCTGGTATCTCTTCCTCTTCTTACAAGGACACCAGTCCTATTTAATTAGGGTCCCACCCTTATCTCATTTAACCTTAATTATCTCCTTAAAGGCCCTATCTCCAAATGTAGTCACTTTGGGATTAGGGCTTTAAGATATAAATTTGGCAGGGACACAATTCAGTCCATAACAAGGGGGTAAGGGTGGGAGACACTTTCATCGTTTACCCTTTTATACCTACTGGGTTTTAAGCCACCAGAATGTATTACCAATTTTAAAAGATTTTTTAAATGAATTCCACATTTCTGCTTCTAATGACCTGGAGGACATAGGTGCTATTTGTTGGGATGGAGAAGGCTGAGGGAAAAATAGTTTGGCAAGGTGGGAGTGGGGTGGGGAGCACTGGAGATGTGGACGAGGCACCCTAGTGGTATGTCAGTGGGGCAGCTGGTGTTCAGGAGAGGAGTCGAGGTTGGAGGTGAGAAAAAGGAAGTCTTCTACCTGTTCACAGAGTCAGGGAAAGGCAGGAGATCACGCAGGGCAGCAGTTCTCAACTTTGATTTAGCATGCTTCAGAATCATCTGCAGGGCTTGCCAAACCTATACTTAGGGTCCTACCCTCCAGTTTCTGATTTGGTAGTTCTAAGGTCAAGCCCAGGAATTCACACTTCTAACAAATCCCAGAGGATGCTGGTACTGCTGGATGGGAACCACACTTGGAGAACCACTGGCCTAAGGCAACGATGCTCCATTCTAGCCTCCTAATAGTAGAAAACAGAAAGCTAAGAAGGAATAAAACCCATTACCTGGGATCCACCTCACTGCAGGCCAGTGAAGTCAGAACCTCTGGGAAGTGGGCCTGGGCACTGGTAAATTTCAAAAGCTCCCCATTTGATTCCAATGTACAGCTTGAGAAGAGAGCTTCTGACCAAGGGAAAGACACACGGGAGAAACAAGAGAAGGCCAAGAAGGAAGACCTTATGCTGCTACCTTTGAAATGACCTGGAGGCAAGGAGGGACAGACCAAGAGATTGAGAAGTAAAGAGTTGAAGGGAAAACCAGGACCCCCATACATGGCAGGCAGTCACAAGCCAGCAGGCTCTGTGCTGGACTCTGGCAATGCAGATACAAATAAGACCTACACAGCCTTCAAGGAGCTTCCTTACCGTTAAGGACCAAGCTGCTCTTTTAAAAAAGCAATGCCATCATCTATCCATTTCTTGGTGTCTGTCCTGGAGAAATATTTGCTCACAAGCCCAAGAATGCAGGTCAAGGGACTTCCCTGGTGGTTCGTGCTTAAGACTTTGTCTTCCAATGCAGAGGGTGTGGGTTCGATCCCTGGTCGGGGAGCTAAGGGCCCACATGCCTTGTGGCCATAAACCAAAACATAAAACAGAAGCAGTGTTGTAACAAGTTCAATAAAGACTTAAAAATGGTCCACATCAGAAAAATCTTAAAAAAAAAAAAAAAAAGGATGCAGGTCAAGGCTGTCATGGCAGCACTGCCTGTCATAGTGAAAAACTGGAGACGGCGTGTCCTCAGCAGAAGGATGGCTGTGTTATAGAAAATGGTACATTTATATGGCACAGAACCCTGTACAGAAGTTCAAAGGAGCAAACCAGGTAGAGAGTAACTGGCGATATCTCAAAAAATATTGTTGAAGGGCAAAAAGCAAGTTGCAGCCTGATGTGTATACCATTTAGGTGAAAAACAACTCACACCTATGTGTATTTGTGTATAAAAATATAAAAAGAGGTCTGGAAGGATGCTCTCTAAATTCATACCTGGAGAAAGGGAGAGGGGACAAATTTGAGGGTGATGGTAAAGGCACTATAGATTTGTCATGCTCTTAAAATTTTTAAGACTTTTGATAAATGCACATATTTAATTTTATCAATGTTGTACTAATTTAAATATTTCAAAGTCATTTATGAAAGTCAGTAATTGCTAGCAAATCTGAAGTTCATGTATGCACGCACTAGAATTTTTGACTTTATGTGGGGTCTTGAAATAACATTCTCTGTGCCCCCCTCCTGATTTTGGGGTTAATTGGAGATCTTCAGTGACCACATGAAATATTATCTCCCAATCCATTTCCTAAACTGAGAAAAGGGCAGAAACTATAACTTCAAAGGAAAAAAGCCATTGCTTGGCCGTTACTCTTCTCTGAATTTTTCTGCCAAAGAAGCACGTTTGAAATAGCATTTCAAAGATACAGACAACTTCCCCAGAGCCTTGCCTGGCAGACATTCTAGTTATTCAATCAAGGAGCTATCCTGGAATGCAATTCTAACAAGGCAGTCGAGATTTTTATTTTGCAGGCTTCTGACTCTTCAATAGCAGGTAAACAATGCTGGGAGATTCTGGAGATAAAGATTTGGAAATCTACTGAAGTACACATTAGCCGGACCATATCTGTGACTTTCTAGACAAACGGGTACCTCGGAGCTACCTGTGTTGACAAACCTCATTGTCTCTCTGGGAAGCGATGACATTTAAATCCTTAGATACTTATTTTCAGAGTCAGAAGACAGTCTCTTTATGTAAGTTCCAGGAAAGCAGGGACCGCATCTGTATCATTGTCATTGTTTCTCCAGTACCTAGCATACTGCTTGGCGTACAGTAGGTGCTCAGTAAATATTTGTGGAATGAATGAAGCCACACAAAAGAAAGATACAAACAAAATCAGGGATGAATTCTACATAATGTTGAGTGAAAGAAACCAGACACAGAAAAGCGCATCCTATATTTTCCACGTGTATAATGTTAAATAACACACACAATTAATTGGTGGTGAGAGAAAATGGTTACTTTGGTGGTGGGTAGTGATCTGGAAGGGCACAGTGGGGGCTTTTGGGATGCTGGTCACTCTCTATTGCTTGATCTTGGTGGCAGTTACAGGGATGTGTTCACTTTGTAAAAGTTCATTAAGCTATATAATTGTGTGCTATATAATATATTGTGCGCTTTGCTGCATGCATGTTATTTATTTTTAAGTTTACTTAAATGGAAAGTCACTTTTTCCATTAAAGAAGTCACTGTTAAATAAATGTACATTAACTGAAGTTTTGAAGTTTTCATCCTTTGTGTCACAGATGATGTTACCCCTGGAAAATTATTTTCCAACCCTAAACGTATTTTCATTTTGTATTTCTGAAGAGAAGATGTGTAACATCACCTCCAGGGCTTAAAGGCTTAGCTCGCTCTCTTCTAAGGTTTTGCTCTTCCTTATTGGAATTCAGCTGCTGGTAAAACACCTGTTATAGGACTGGAGGCAGCTCTGCTATTGGGTCTTTAGCACCCATTCTATTTCCTGCCCTTACTCTTTTGAAATTTCTGACCCCTTGAACAGACAAGGAAGACTACTGAAAGAAAACCAGCAACTTCAGAGATGAGCAATCTGGGGAAAATATGTGACATTTTCTACCATTTAATAACCACCAGACTCACTAAATCTTCTAATTTTTTTCTTTTCTCTCTCTCCCTCATTCTTTTTTCTTCTTTTCTTCTTGATAATAATAACAAAAACATTTAAAAAAATCCTTGAACCTAGGAACCCAGAAGTTTAACTTACACTTATTTCCTTGTACATGTACAAAGTGAGGGAATTACAAGGTAACTCACAGATACGTTGTCTGTAACAGCAAAAGCTTGAAGGCAACTGAACTGTCCATCAAAAGGGAACTTTTAAAATATATAGCATTCAACAATAGAAAAGTACATGACAGTAGAAAAGAATGAAGAGGCTACATTTATGAGATATAGCAAGTGCAAGGTCCAGACAGTGTGTTTAGACTGCTACCATTTATGAATACATAAATGATTTCTGGAAAGAACACACAGGGAACTGTGGCACCTGGGCAGGAAAGAGACTCCCCCAGATACCTTTGGTTCCATGGACATTTAAACCATGTTATGTACTGTCTCATCAAAAACAAATTTTTAAAAACATAAAGTAATACTTTTGGCAGTGGTTATTAGAGAGAGCCCTGATTTTGCAAAGGATGTAGAACAGAGGCAGAATCTCATGCACCATTGTTGGAACGGGAAAATGGGATAACCTAACAGGAAGGCAATTTGTCACATATCAAAAACTTTCACATTTTCCTTTTGACTGGGTATTTCCAGTCCTAGGAATTTATTTTTAAGAATGTAACTGTAACTATTAAGACAGTGATGAAAGACGTTGGAGAAGACAGAAATAAATGGAAAGATATTCCATGCTCATAAATTGGAAGAATTAATATTGTTAAAATGCCCATACTACCCAAAGTAACCTACAGATTCAGGTGCAATCTCTGTCAAAATTCAATGGTGTTTTTCAAAGACACAGAACAAACGATCCTAAAATTTGTATGAAACCATAAAAGAGCCCGAATAGCCAAAGCAGTCAGGGTGAAAGAAATACAAAGAAAATAAAAAGTGGAAAGAAGTGAGAGAAGAACAAAGCTGGAGGCACCACGCTTTCTGATTTCAAACTATATTACAAAGCCATAGTAATCAAAACTGTGTGTACTGGCATAAAAACAGACACTTAGATCAATGGAATGGAACAGACAGCCCAGAAAAAAATCTATGTACCTATGGTCAATTAACTTTTGACAAAGGAGTAAAGAATATGCAGTGGGGAAAGGAGAGTCTCCTCAATTAATGGTGATGGGAAAACCAGACAGGCACATGCAAAAGAACGAGACTGAAACCCCTATCTTACAACACACACACACACACACACACACACACACACACCCCTAAAAATGAGATTAAAGACCTGAATATAAGACCTGAATCCATAAAACTCTTAGAAGAAAACATAGGCATTAAGCTCCTTGACATTGGTCTTGGCAATGATTTTTTTAGATTTGAAACGAAAAGCAAAGGCAAGGAAAGCAAAAATAAACAAGCGTGACTACATGAAGCTAAAAAGCTTCTGCACAACAAAAAATGATCAACAAAATGAAGAGGCAACATATGGAATGGAGAAAATATTTATAAATCATGTATCTGATAAGGAATTAATATCCAAAATATATAAAGACCTCATATAACTCAACAGCCAAAGGAGCAAAGAAACAAACACAATCCAACTGAAAAATGGGCAGAGAGTCTGAATAGGTATTTTTCCGAAGAAGACATACAGATGGCAACAGTTACATGAAAAGGTGCTCAGTGTCATTAAGCAACAAGGAAATGCAAATCAAAACCACAGTGAGATATCACAACACACATATTATAATGACTATTATAAAAAAGGCAAGAAATAATAGGTATCAGGGAGGATATGGAGAAAAGGGAAATGTTGTACACTGTTGGTGAGAATATAAATTGGTTTAGCCACTATGGAAAATAGTATGGAGGTTCCTCAAAAAATTAAAAATAAAATTAGCACATGATCCAGCAATTCCACTTCCAAAGGAAACAAAAACCCTAACTTGAAAAGATACATGCATCCCCGTGTTCATTGCAGCATTATTTACGGTAGCCAAGTGTCCACTGATGGATAAATGGATAAAGAAGTTGTTATATATAATATATATGTAGTATATAATTATATATATATATATATAAAATTATATATATATATATATATTACTCAGCCATAAAAAAGAAGGAAATCTTGCCATATGTGACAACACGGATGGACCCTGAGGATATTACGCTAAGTGAAATAAGTCAGCTAGAGAAAAACAAATACTGTATGATCTCACTTATGTGTGGAATCCAAAAACATCAACAAAGAAAAACAAACTCATAGATGCAGAGAGCAGATTGGTGGTTGCCAGAGGAGGGGGGTGGGGTTTGGACGAAGTGAGTAAATGTGGTCAAAAGGTACAAACTTCCAGTTATAAAATAAATAAGTCCAGGGGATGTAATGTACAGCATGGTTACTATAGTTAATATCACTGTATTGTATACTTGAAAGTTGCTAAGAGAGTAGATCTTAAAACTTTTCACATGAAAAAATCACTGTAACTATGTGTAATGATGGAAGTTAACTAAACATTGTGGTGATCGTTTCACCACTGGAAATACTGAATTATTATGGCATACATCTGAAACTAACAATGTTAATGTCAATTATATCCCAACATGAAGTTATCTGAATAAAATAATCAGTGATACACAAAAGGACTTATACACAGGAATTTCATCTTATTTTTCTTTATAATAAAATTGTAAATATTTTGGTGAAAATTGGAAGCTGCTGCTCCCCCTCCCCAAGAAAAGAAGAATGAAGGAAGGAATGGTTATAATGGAGCAGAGTGAAGGACTGGATTGCAGAAATATTGGGAAAAATAGATGTATGAAACAGATGATCAGTTCCATAAATTATGGTACACCTATACATTAAAAATGCCATTTTAAAAGAATGACAAAGAAAATTGTTTATAACATTAGGGAGTGAAAACTATAAAACATGTACAGCATAATACTATTTGTGGCCCCAAATGCACCCATATCACTGTGTATACGTGTTGGTGTACACACATGTGTGTAAAACATCTAACACTTTCATTCTAGGTCAGGGGTCCCCAACCCCTCGGCCACCGACCAGTAGCGGTCCGTGGCCTGTTACGAACCGGCCGCATAGCAGGAGGTGAGCAGCGGGCGTGCGAGCGAAGCTTCATCAGCTGTTCCCCATCGCTCGCATTACCGCCTGAGCTATGCCTCCTGTCAGATCAGTGGTAGCATTAGATTCTCATAGGAGCAGACGACATAAGCAACACACGTCGGGTGTCGTTGTCTCCCACCACCCCCAGATGGGACCGTCTAGTTGCAGGAAAACGAGCTCAGGGCTCCCACTGATTCTGCATTATGGTTAGTTGTATGATTATTTCATTATATATTACAAATGTAATGATAAAAGAAATAAAGTGCACAATAAATGTAATGTGCTTGAATCATCCTGAGACCATCCCCCACCCCTGGTCCATGGAAAAATTGTCTTCCATGAAACCAGTCCCTGTTGCCAAAAAGGTTGGGGGCCGCTGTTCTAGGTGATAGAATGATGGGCATTTTAATTTTCTATTTCTATTCTTACATGGATTTTCAAAAAGAACTATACTATGCTTATATTTTAAACTAGAAAATGTATAATAAAAGAATTAGAGAATATTTTTAAAGGTGCTACAAATAAACCCTGCCAGTACAATGTAAGTGCAGCCCCAAAAGATTCAACTGCAAACAGTGAAGGGCTGCACTAAATTGAGGTTAACGAAGTGACAGAACCAAGACTGCTGTGAAGGACAAGAGCCAGTTGCCAGTCACTTTATACCTCAAGTTTTATTGGCAAGGGATGTGTTACCCTGGGGCACTGTCTCCATATGGCCCATGTGGACCACTTACACTCTGACAATTATTTCTCTCATTCCAAAGTATTTTAATTCTTTTAGGAAGTAACTGTCTACCCTGAAACAAAAAGAAACTGAAAAATAAAATATATATGACATGGTGATATAATGCTTTTTAAAACCACTTCTAATCCAATAGAATCTTTTATTCTTTATTACCTTTTTTTTAGTTGAGGTGAGAGTCACATAATTTTAACTACTTTAAAGTGAACAAGTCAGTGGCATTAACTGCACTCATAAGGTTGTGCAACCACCACCTCTATCTAGTTCCAAAACATTTTTATCACCCCCAAAGGAAGTTCCATATATATTAAGCAAGATGCTTCCCATTTTTCTCTCCCCACTGCCCCTGCCAACTACCGATCTGTATTCTGTCTCAAAAGATTAACCTATTCTGGGGCTTCCCTGGTGGCGCAGTGGTTGAGAGTCCGCCTGCCAGTGCAGGGGACACGGGTTCGTGCCGCGGTCCGGGAAGATCCCACATGCTGCGGAGCGGCTGTGCCCGTGAGCCATGGCCGCTGAGCCTGCGCGTCCGGAGCCTGTGCTCCACAACGGGAGAGGCCACAGCAGTGAGAGGCCCATGTACCGCAAAAAAACCCACAAAAAAACAAAAAAGATTAACCTATTCTGGACACTTCATAGAAATGAAATCATACAATATATGGCCTTTGTGTCTGGCTTTTTTGCCATAGCATGTTTTCAAGTATCATCTATATTGTAGCATATAACACTAGTCTGTTCCTATTTATGGCTGAATAATACTCCATTCTATGGATATACCACAGTTTGTTTATCCATCCCTCTGTGATGGACATCTGGACTGTTTCCCCCTTTTGGCTGTTGTGAATAGAGCTACTATGAATATTTGTGTACAACTGTTTGAGCCTCTAGTTCTAATTCTCTTATACCTAGACAAAGAATTGCTGCATCATGTGGTAATTCTAAATTTTACTTTTTAAGGAACCACCAAACTGTTTTCCACAGCAGCAGAACCATTTTAAATCCCACCAAAAATGTCTACGAGTTCCAGTTTCTCCACATCCTTGCCAACTCTTGGCTATATTTCTTTTTTATATTTCTTTCTTTTTTTTCTTTAAATAACAATCCTAGTAGATGTGAAGTGGTGCCCTGTGGTGGTTTCAATATGCCTCTCATGACTAATGATGCTGACATCTCTTCCTGGGTTTCTTGGCCATTTGTGTATCTTCTTTGGAGAAAGATCTGTTCAAGTCCTTTTCCCATTTTTTAAAATTGGGTTGCCTTCTTGTTGAGCTGTGAGAGTTGAAAGTTCTTAATATATTCTACATACTAGACCCTTACCAGATATATGCTTTGCAAATATTTTCTCCCATTCTGTAGGTTGTCTTTTCACTTTTTTGATAATGTCCTGGGATGCATCTGTTACTTTTATTTATTAGTGTTTACCTCCAGGAATATTCTTTTCTGTTTTGTCAGTTCACCTAAAATGATAACGTGGACATATTTTTGTGTTTGACATTATTATCAGGATGGCATTCTTATCGTTTCGAGGGATGCATAATATTCTGTCACATTCATAGTAATTCATGGATTGTTGGCAAAATATATAAGGTTCTCATGGTAACCGGAACAAATTAAATCCAGTGAAGCATTCAACAGCCAGGCATTAAGAAGGGCAGGGACCAGGTGGTTCTGAGGATCCACAAGAGTTCGTGGACTTTGCCTCGAACACTGCAGTAAACTTGCCTCCCCACTTCCAGTTTCCTAGTCTCCCATTTCAAACTACCGGACAACAGTATCCTACTAGCGCAGCATGGATCAGTGTTGACCCCTGCCGGGGACGCAGAACTGCGCGGCCCAGATCTCCCTCTTCTGGACTCAGGTGCTCTTTCTCCAGATGCCAGCAGTGTTGGCTGCTTCCTGCTCTTGGCTAAATTCTTCCCCAGGACTTGCCCTTGCCTTAAGATACCTTATTCATATATGCATGTCTCCTTCCGTGGAACGGGTGATGCAGGACAACTCTGAGGGGTTGTTCCAGCTCTGGAGGTGCTTGGGAGGTTGGCTAAAGCCTTCTCTTGACTGCATCAGAGTTCACTTTTCTCTCTGCCCAGTCCTGCTTACTTTAATTCCCCACAGGTACTGACCCCTAACGTACCTCCTGCACACTAATACCTAAACAAGACTCATTTCTCAGCAACCCAGCATGTTAAAGTCTTTACTCCAGTCAGCACTGGCCCAGGCACTGGGGTAACGTCATGGTATCTAAGACCAACACCTGAGGATTTCAAAGCTGGTCTCAGAAAAGGAAGGGATGGCTTATGGTCTACTAATGTGGAATAGCGAAACGCTTTACAATCGTGCTCTTCCAGGAAGACTGGAATGCACAGCTTCTGCCTTTTATTATTTCATTCATGATTTGATTTGAATAAATTCCTAACAGTTATATTATCATGAATCCTATGCATTTTCATGCTGCTTTCCAGAAGGATTTTGCTGGTTAACAAAGCCAGCAAAAAGGAGAGGATGCTACTCAGAATTTTTAACACACCAGTAACCAGAAAGGGGATGGAAAGAGCTAATATCAGGTGTACCAGGAAACCTTCCAGGTGGTTAAATAAATCCAGTGTTGTCCCCTTTATCTCTAGTAATAATAATAATAACTTTAAAAAAACCCCATAACATTATTTGAGCCATGGCAGCTGAGAATCAACACTGTATTTCCTAACTTGTCCCCTATGAGACATGTGACCAAGCTCTCTCCACTGGGATGTGAGCAGTCCATGTGGAAAACCTGCACTGTGCCTTGAAATGAAAGGTGCATACACTCCACTTCCCCTTTCCTCTTTCTGTTGGCTAGAATGAGATCACTGCATTAAGCCATCTTGGACAATTAAAGATGAGAACAACACAGTGGGAATGGCAGAGCCACAAGATAGAAGGAACCTGGGTCTGTGATGCTACTATGGAGCCACCATACCAGCCCCAGACTACTTGAGTCTTGTTTTTCACATGAGAGAGAAATAAAAATCTTTCTTGTTTAAACCATTCATGTTATACATCTCTGTGACAGCAGCTGGATATGTATACCAACTAATACACAATATCTATCTTCCCACTACATCTTCACAGCAATCGTTTGGTGATAGCTATTTGTGTCATTTTAGATATTAAGAAATGGAAAATCACAAATAATAATGAATTCACCCCTTAGTCACATAGCAGGAAAGTTCAGATCAAATCTGGGGGTTCAAATCAAAACTGGAAAGACCAAGTTTTCTCACTGTTCTTTTCCTGAAGAATTTATAGTTCTTTATAGGCACTTAATTTTCAAGTCTCTACCTTGCTGATTATATGATTAGATTTTTGTACACATTATAAATCACAGTAATCACACTGCTAACGATGTAGAGAGAAACACATTTATGAGTTCTCTTTGCACATTTATGCCTTCTCTCCCTTTCCTGATTCATTTTTTCCTGACCTCCAAACAAAATAAGTGTGAAAGCTATTTTCAAGTCATCTTAAGTCTTTTTTTTTTTTTTTTTTTAGCGGTACATGGGCCTCTCACTGTTGTGGCCTCTCCCGTTGCGGAGCACAGGCTCCGGACGCACAGGCTCAGCGGCCATCGCTCACGGGCCCAGCAGCTCCGCGGCATGTGGGATTCTCCCGGGCCAGGGCACGAACCCACGTCCCCTGCATCAGCAGGCAGACTCTCAACCAGTGCGCCACCAGGGAAGCCCATCTTAAGTCTTTTTAAAAATTGTTTTAGTGCTAAGTAAATTTGACTCACTTATTCACAAGTGGGTAGGAACACTCAGCTATGTATGACACCGTGAGGACAGCAAAAACAAATCAGTCCCAGAACCCTGTCCTCAAGGTGCTTGCAGTCCTGTGAGATTGATAAGAAATTTTAACCCATGACAGATGACAAGAAATATTAAGTATAGAGTACTAGGAGATTGTTAAATAAAAAAGGTTATCTTGGGACTTCCCTGGCAGTACAGTGGTTAAGACTCGGCACTTCCAATGCAGGGGGTGTGGGTTTGACCCCTGGTCAGGGAACTAATATCCCATCTGCCGCGCATCGTGTGGCCAAAAAGTAAAAAAAAAAAACAACCCCCCCCCCCCAAAAAAAAAAACCGCCATCTCTCTTTTGAGGACAAGAAAGCTTTAGGAATTTGGTGACCTTCGAAATGAACCCAGAATTATGGGTAGAGTTTGTATAACCGAGATTTGGGGTTTTATTTTTTGTGGGTTTTTTTTTTTTTTTTTTGGTTTTTAGTGATAGAAGCCCAACTGAAACTAATTTACGCAAACATAGAAAAATGTGTTGGTTTAACTAACTGAGAAATGCAGGAATATCTTACATCAGGCAGAGTTGGATCCAGGGTATCTAAATGATGCCATTACGCAGTGGTTGGGAATCTGCCTGCCAATGCAGCGGACATGGGTTCGAGCCCTGGTCTGGGAAGATCCCACATGCCGCGGAGCAACTAAGCCCGTGAGCCACAACTACTGGGCCTGAGCGTCTGGAGCCTGTGCTCCACAATGGGAGAGGCCGTGACAGTGAGAGGCCGGCGCACCACGATGAAGAGTGGCTCCCGCTCGCTGCAACTGGAGAAAGCCCTCGCACAGAAACGAAGACCCAACACAGCCATAAATAAATAAATAAATAAATAAATTTAAACAATGCCATTAGAGAGCCGTCTATCTCTTGGTGGTTTTACCTTGTACTGGCTTTGTTTTCAGACAGGCTTATTCCTTGTAGAGGTAAGGATGGACACCATCCCTCCTAGGCTGCCTTGTTACCAGCTCCACCACGCCAGCATAAAGAGAGTGCCTCTCTCCTGATAAATGAGGCAGAATATATAAACAGGGCTGTTTGGCCAGGTCTGGATCACATGCCCACTTCTGGAATTGAAGATGGGCTCAGCCTGTTGAACCCACAGAGTGAACCTGCTCAGGATTGGTTCCCCCAAATTACAAAGGAAGCTTTAAAATGAGAAAGAGGAGAAATGGATGCTGGATAGTCAAGAACAACAGAGGTCCATCACAAGGTTCACAGGTGCAGATGAGAATGAGGAGGGAATCCCAGGTGCAGGCAACTGCTTGAATGAAGGCATGGAGGCAAGACAGGAGAGGAGAGTCCAGTTGGACAAGATGAGGAAGAGAGAAAAATTAAGCTGGAACTGTATTATAAAAAGCCTTGACTGTCAGGATAAGGTGTTTAAGTCCAGTTTTTTGTTTTTGTTTTTTTAATTGATGTATAGTTGATTGACAATGTTGTGTTACTCTCAGGTGTACAGCAAAGTAATTCAGTTATATGTGTGTGTGTATGTGTGTGTGTGTGTGTGTGTGTGTGTGTATACTTTTTCAGATTCTTTTCCATTATAGGTTATTACAAGATATTGAATACAGTTCCCTGTGCTACACAGTAGGTCCTTGTTCTTTGTCTATTTTATATATAGTAGTATCTGTTAATCCCCAAACTCCTAATTTATCCCTCCCCCCCTTACCTCTCTGGTAACCATAAATTTGTTTTCTATGTCTGTGAGTTTGTCTCTGTTTTGTAAATAAGTTCATTTGTATCATTTTTTAGATTCCACATATCATATTTGTCTTTCTCTGACTGACTTCACTTAGTATGATAATCACTAGTTCCATCCATGTTGCTGCAAATGGCAATATTTCATTCTTTTTTATGGCTGAGTAATATTCCATTGTATGTATACGTGTATACACACACACACACATGGCCAGTTTTTTTTTTTTTTTTTTTGAGGTACACGGGCCTCTCACTCTTGTGGCCTCTCCCATTGCGGAGCACAGGCTCCGGACGCACAGGCTCAGTGGCCATGGCTCACGGGCTCAGCCGCTCCGTGGCATGTGGGATGTTCCCGGACCAGGGCACGAACCCGTGTCCCCTGCATCGGCAGGTGGACTCTCAACCACTGTGCCACCAGGGAAGCCCACATGGCCAGTTTTAAAGGGAGTGGGGAGCCAAAGAAGTACCCCCAAATATCATCACATATTACATATATAATAAATATATCATCAAGTATAATTGAAAATCAGTTATTTTTTTGGTATTTTCTTTAAGAGTCTGTTTTGTAGTTATTTGCTTCATTTATAAGGCATTTATTTGCAATTAAACTATATATGTTTGCTCGACCTACTACTTGGAAAAGTTTCATTATGTTTCCTCAATGTATCTGTCTCCCCCAGCTTATTATATTTCCCTCTTGCCTATAACTTTGGGGTTTGGTTAAACTGAAAAATACATATTAGTATGGGCAAGCTCAGGTGAAGGACCAGGGAGCTCTCAGACATAAATACAAAGAACGCAACCAACCAACCATGAATCCTTGGACCTGATGGGCAATTTACAACCTTACCTCTTTAAGGCACTCATTTATTCTTCAGTTAAAGTTGTTCTCTCAAGCTTAGCACAGACTTTTGAAAAATAAACATTTCATGATAATAATGATTAAAAAGTGCCTTTGGAGAAAGTAACTTGCTGATGAAGAATAATTTCTGTCTCCCTTCCTCTCCTATTTTCTCTGTGTCTCTAAAAAGAGAAGTGAGAAAAGAGTTGACCAGAGCCCAGAGTAATGGGCCATGAAGTTCCCAAAGGAGTGGTCAACCTGGGTTGACCACAACATAGTTTTTTTTTTTTTTTTCTTTTTCTGGCTCCAGATCAGGAAGTTTTATTGCTGACTGATCACAACATAGTTTTAATGGCCTCCCTTCACTGTAGGGTCCAGTGGGAAAGGGCTTTGCAGACAGTGAAATGCCACATATGAATTCATTATCATCACCTCAATGACGAGGTGAAACCCATGTGGTGGGGTTACCATGGTTCCCATTTTTCTGATGAGAGGCAGCACAGCTTCATGATAACTAGTCCTTGGACTCCCAACTAAGACGGTCCTGGCTTTTTGTTGCTTAACCTGCCTGAGCCCCGATAGCCTCATCTGTAATATGGGATAATAAAAGTGTCTACTTATCTAACAGTGCACAGTTGAGGATTAGCTGAGATAAAAATGAATAAAAAGCAACTAATTCAGTGTTGCACCATGACCAACGCATCCCAGTTTTCCCAGAACTTCCCTGGTTTTAGCATCATAAACCCCTTATCCTCAGAATCTGGTCAGTCCCAGGTAAACTGTGATGGCTGGTCATCCAAGAGGCAGGAACTCAAACTTGCTTAGAAAATATTATCTATTTTTGTTTTAGAGGAGAAAAGTGAAGACTAAAATACTTACCACGGTGTAAGGAACATTTTGTTTTAAAAAAAAATCATCCATTATGACTAGAGAATTAAACCTCTTAGGATTCGTATCTAAGGCTTCTAAATCCAAATCCCGTTCTTTTTCTACGGTGTTTTTATTCATTCTTTCATTCAATTCTTCACTCACCTAATCGATCCCTGCCCTCATAGAATTTAAAGTGTAGAAGACACAGACATTTAATACGTAGCTACCTTACAAATAATTCAAATTGCCATTGTGTTAAATGTACTACTGGCAGGCAATTGTTCATGTGTGGTTTTTCTAGGGATTTCTCTGAATCCACCCACTCTCAGATGTTTCCACTGTGTCTGTATTTTCTTGCAACATGGACACCTTGGGGTTGCAGTATAGCCTTTGGCCATGGAGGAGGAGAAAGTTAATTAGCCTGAAATGACCACGTCTGGTCAGGCCAGGGGGTTCCTCTTTTTACATTTTCATGGATTAGTAGATCGAAGGAGTCCAGGGTCCTCTTCCCTATCACATGGACCAGTCTAGAGCCAGCCAGCTCCTCACGAAGAGCGAGGACCTCCCTGATCCATGCAGATGAACTGGCTCCCCATCTGCCGGCCCGAGGTCACGAAACCCGAAAAGACCTGAGGGTCTTACGCTTCACCTCACACTGTCACCATCCACAAGAAAGGGAAAGTAGGCTTCCAAATGCATTCCCACTACACTATTGAGTGGTCTTTTAATTTTCATTTTGGTTGAGGCAGTTAATTCAAAATCAGTCACCTAGTCTAAAATATAATAACCTTTTGGTATTCTATTTATGATAACATATCATAGGGAAAGGGAATATTTCATCTGGGAACCAGGGCAGTCACTGGGGGACTGAATTTCCTCAGCAGTACGGTGTTAATAAACTTGAGACAGCCCTATGCGACGTTAAAATGCAACTTTTCACCCCCCGCTGGCCTGGCAAACTGAACGGGAAAGGCAACCTCTAGCAAAAGAGGATTAGATTTCACAAAAAGATATGGGAAAGGATACAAAATCCCTCACCGTGTCTCCTGCAAAAATAAAAGAACAAAAGAGCCAGTGGCCATTTCTTCAAAGAAGAGCTTTCCTTGGACTGTTTCCACTTAAAATCTACTTTTTTCTTACTTTTGAATTTGGGTGGCTGGTGTTTAACAAAATCTTTACAAAGTTAAGTGTTTTATCTTCTTCTTCTTTTCATTTAGGAAACATTCCAGGGAGGATTTTTAGGTGTTTGAATTTGGTAGGAAATTCTATGGTCAGGTCCTGAGAAGAAAATAGGGTTTATTTTTGGTTTGGACAGGCAGGTAGGAGTTGTGGAAGGACAATGGTTCTGTGGCATCAAATACCAGGAGGCTGGCTTGAAAGTACAGCCTCCAGGGTATGTCGGCAGCAGCATTTTCTCTTCATTTCTTTTTCTTTTTCGTGAAATTGCAGCAAGTCTATGGCTATTTCTTAAAGGAATTTAGTGCAAAAGTTGTGTCCCTTGCTATTCTGAGATCTTGCCTAAGATTTGAAAATGTGCCCAATGCAGATATGATGAGACTTCAAACGAAGAAAATAAGTTCAAAATAATTTTTTTTTTCTTGGTGGTGGGATGGGGGAGTATTAAAGACAAGGTGCATGTGTTTTTGTTTGCTTTTTTCTTTTCTTTTTCTTTCTTGTTTTTTTAAAAGGAAGATACTTTGTTAACCATACATCCTAGCAGGAAAGAAAAAAGGAGGCAGCGATCTTCTCATTGCTAATCTTGCCAAGCGTTATGGGATGAATTGTGTCCTGCCCCCCAGCCCCAATTCACATGTTGAAGTCCTAAGCCCCAGTACCTCAGAACGTGACTGAATTTGGAGACAGTGCCTTTAAAGAGGTGATTAAGATAAAATGCGGTCAAATGGGTGGGCCCTCATCCAATATGACTGATGTCCTTATAAGAAGAGGCAGGCTGTACCCAGACATGCACACACAGAGGAAAGAGACCATGTGAGGACGCTGTGAGAAGGCTGCCCTCAGCAAGTCAAGGAGAGAGGCCTCAGAAGAACTCAACCCTGTCAACACTTTGATCTTGGTCTTCTGGCCCCCAGAACCGTGAGACAATACATTTCTGATGTTTAAGCCACCCAGTCTGTGGTATTTTGTTATGGCAGCCCCAGGAAAATAGCACAGTAAGTCAAATGACTATTTCTGCCAAAGAATATTGCCAATGGGGAATGACAACTCCTTGTTTGAAGAGAGAAATGGTGGCTTGCTTTTCTGCTCTCTGTTATACGTTTTTAGCTAGCTCTTAAAAGTGCATATAGAATTAGGGAATTTTAGTTTCAGTTGAGTTAGTTATTTTTCGGGGGGGGGAGAATGTATTTCAGTCACATTTGTTAATTTGAATTTATTTTAATATGCTTAATAAAATTCTGGGGGCTTCCCTGGTGGCACAGTGGTTAAGGATCCGCCTGCGAATGCAGGGGACACGGGTTTGAGCCCTGGTCTGGGAGGATCCCATATGCCACAGAGCAACTAAGCCCGTGCACCACAACTACTGAAGCCCATGCGCCTAGAGCCCGTGCTCTGCAACAAGAGAAGCCACCGCAGTGAGAAGCCCACATGCTGCAACGAAGACCCAGTGCAGCTGTAAATAAATTAATTAACAAAAAAATTCTGAACCATGTATGGCCTATAGGATAATTTAAAAATGAAAGAGTATTAATGTGTTTTTTACAAGGCTTTGATTTCTTTGCATGGCCTAACTTGGATTTCTTCTTTTTAACTTAAAATGACAGTGTCAGTTTTCTTTCTTTCCTGACCTTTGTAAGTTGCTTAAAATGACTGTGCATAACCTCTGAGTAATTAAGGTAAACATGAGATAGTTCTGTATGGAGTAAAATGCAGCTGTTTTTAAAAAATGTAGCAACACCATGTAGCGAAAAGCATTTTTAGTCTTAATTGAAAAAACAATGTAAACCAGTTGTATGTACATTATTATTGCAATTATGCATAACTATATGTAGAGTATATATATTATAATTATACCTATGGCATCATTATAACTAGGTTTTTTTCTAAAGCCTACCATAGAAAAAGGCTTGTGAGGAATATACTGACCAGTGATTACTTTTGGGGAATGGCATTATGACTGTTCCCCTCCCCCTAGTTTATTCTCCTTTTTGCCTACATTTCTTTCATAAGCACGTATTTCTTTTATGATTAAAGAAAATTATCCACCACCAGTATGAAAATGCATATGAGTTCATCATACATTAATAATTAAATGAGCTAATCACCAGATGTAAACACCTGGCATAGTGCCTGGTCCAGACTATGAGCTCAGTCAAGGTTAGCTCTCTTTGTCTACATATGGGCCAGACTAGTTTCCAACCATACAACAGGATACAGGTGTCCCAGGAATAGCTAATGATATTCAGGTCTAACTACCAGAGACAAAAGAGTCAACACAATTTAGAAATGTGGGTAGGAGGTAAAAAGAGATGGAATGTAGGTCTTCTAATAAGTACAATTTAATCTTTTTAGTGAATCAGTACTACTCTATGTTCCTCGATGGTAGACTTGCATATTGTTTATTAAGAATGTATCACATATTTTTGTGGAATTGCAAATATTATGGATGCGTCCCCCCACAAAAACGATATTCTCTTCCAGAAAGATGGGTGGAAAAGTAAATACTATGTTGCAAGTTAGAAGAGTTTTGATGAGAAAACATTCTTTAGGCATCATAGACTATGTAAAATACTCTTTGGAGTACTACTGAGATAAGTAAGAACTGCTTTGTTGATCAGGCTGCCTTTGCATGTTGACCCAAGACGTTGGGGGAGAATCTCTAGGTGTCATGAAATCACTGAGCACGTGGGGCTAATTTCAGTAGAAGGACTGACACTGGGACCAGCACTCCCAGAACTGTGCGTTCTTCTCTTTCAGTTTCCTGACCCACCTCCTTCCCTAGGGGAAAAGAAAATCCCTAAGCCACTTTTAGAACAGCTAAGGAAGTTGTGTAATGAGGTGCAGGAAATGCTTCCTGGTGGCTCTAAGAGAGGGATTTTCAATATGGTCTAGCCAAGAATTTAGAACTTGTAGGATTTTTCGGAAGGTACCTAGAACCCAACAAAACTAAAAATAGATTGCAGGGTGCAATTTGAAACCTTATTTGTCCTCCCACAGCCGGATGAGTACCTCCACTAAGGACCGGAAGGATCCAGGCTTATCAGCACTGTTTCTCACCTGATTTAATACTAGCAGATTCTCAGTAAAGTGGAGATAAAAGAAACTGGAGAAAAATCTCTGAAAGACTGCCTCAAGACATATGAGGATCACAAATCGTTTGTATTCCTAGATTCTGAGCTGAGTGGTTCCTTCTCAACTGAACAAAGTTCTTTATTTTCTACTTTACTGTGAGTTGACCTGAAACTTCAGGCCTGGGCCAAGTTACAAATATACACTACCAGGAATTGGCCTTGTTAACAAATTCCAAAGTGGAGTCCCATTTTTAACTGAGGTCTTAGCTGAAACTTACAAGTGCAGTAGGGCTCACTGTAACAATATGAGCTTTCATAGCCTTGCTATTTAAGATTCTTTCTCTCAGACTAAATAAGCAAAACTACTCCCAGACATCCATCCCAAGTATCACAAGAGTGACTTACATATCATGTAACTTAGAATGGGGTAGTTTGATTCCTTCAGGCTTCCTGACTTTAGTTAGCTGCATGTGCTCATGTGGGGAATGTGTTTTGAAGACACTGTATCATTTGACCGAGAAAAAGGAGGGCCAGATGGCTTTGAAAGAATATTAAATGGCAGAAGGCTGCCTTGGAATGCTTAACTGTTTCTAGACATCATGCTTATATTTCCTAAATAGTGTCCTCTTTGGGGTAAAATTTTGCTATTTTATCCAAACCAGAAATAATAAGGAAGATAAATACTTTCAGGGTATTTTCTAAAACAAAGATGATGAAAGCTTTTTGAAAAATGACAAATATAATTTTGAGTATCTTTGACGGCACGGTGCTTAAGATGTTTTATCTTACTGACACATTCTGTTTTATTAGAGAAGGCATAATATTTACTGTTAGCTTTCAGCAATGTGTTTTCCTATGTGGAAAGAAAAATTTTGAAGACTAGAATGATATATCCTTTGCTCATAATTTGGAGACTTAAGTAGACATCAAGAGGATTCAAAGAATGTATGTTGATCTTTACTGTCAGTAGGATTAATAAAATCATGTACCAGAAATTCTTAGAATGATGCCTGCCGCATTATAACTGCTCAATAATTTAACTGTATGATTATGATTAAGCTGTGGACTCAGAAAGTCAACTTATTTCACATCTCCTTTTGGCTATCTCCCAGCCACTCAAACTTGACATATACAAAGATGATTTATTTATTTCTTCCCTGTTGCAATCTGGCTCCTCCCACAATCCTCCCCATCTTAGTAAACAACACCCCACATTTGCTCAAGCCAGAAATCTTGTGAGTCACACCTGATACCTCCCTCTCTCTCACCACTCAATAGTCATCCATCACTAAGTCCCATTCATTACACAGTTTAAAAAAAATTTAATTATCTACTTATCTCTATCACTATTGCTAAACCTCTAACCTAAGGTTTTCAACCTCTGCACTATTGACATTTTGGGCCAAAAAATTCTTTGCTGTGGAGGGCTGTCCTGTGCATTGTAGAATTGTTAGCAGTACCCCTATTCTCTACCTACTGGATGCCAGAGGGCCTCCCTATTTGTGACAACCAAAAATGTCTGCAGACATTGCCAAATGTTCCCCGGGGAGCAAAAGTCTCCCCAGTTGAGAACTACTGATCCAGCCCAAATTACTCTCATTTCCTACTTCAACTCCTACAAAGCCTCCTTAATGGTCTCTCCCAGGTAAGGATTACACCCTCCTTCACTCCCTGTAAAGCCTTTCTCCACGGAGCCGTCGGAGAGGTCTTTACACCACATGCATTTCATCAGTTCACATAGCAGCCTAAACCCCTGACCTGCTTTTCTTCACACTTAGAACAGATACTCCCAACCATGTCCATCTCCACTGGGTCCTGGCCCTCACTCCAACCTAATCTTGTGCATGTCTCTATGTTCCAGCCATGGGGGAATTCTTCCCCAGTATTCCAAACATCTGTACACCTCAGCACCTTGACACGAGCTATCCCCTGCCTAGAGTGCTCTGTACTTTCTATCACAGGACTCTAGCTGTTTCCATAAGTGCCTTCAGCACAATTTGTAACTGCACTTTTTTTTTTTTTTTTTTTTTTTGGCGGTACGCGGGCCTCTCACTGCTGTGGCCTCTCCTGTTGCGGAGCACAGGCTCCGGACGCGCAGGCTCAGTGGCCACAGCTCACGGGCCCAGCCGCTCCGCGGCATGTGGGATCTTCCCGGACTGGGGCACGAACCCGTGTCCCCTGCATCGGCAGGCAGATTCTCAGCCACTGCGCCACCAGGGAAGCCCATAACTGCACATTTTTAACCTTACTTTTGTTGTTTGTCTCATAATAGATGGTACATTTCTTGAAGACAGGAGCAGGTCTATTCCTTACTCAATACCAGCACCATCACAGTGTCTTGCACATAATAGGAAATTGATGCATATCGGTGGAATGAATGAATGGTGAATGAATGAAATATAAAAGCAGTTTTGGTTGGGAATCGCTTTCTCCATTCTTAACACTAGGGGGTGCTACATAAATAAATAAATAATGTTTATAGTATTTTGGTGGTTTGGATGCTCCTTTCCTACGATGCCATTTAAACTGGGTAGCCTGACAAATTGTTCTTCATAGTATTATCAAGTTCAAAGAGTTGTGCTAATTAAATGAGATATCCCTGCAAAATGCTTAGCACAATAGCACCAGCCAATTAGAAGTACTCAGTAAGTGCTAACTGTTATTTGAACCTATTAACCTATTTAAAAATTCATTTTTTTATCAGCCTTCCCATGAAAACGTTAGGGGAAGTAGTTTTAAGTCAAAAACCATTACTAACCTATATTCTCCTTAAATGACTTTATTTCTGTTTCCCAGGGTTTTCACTATTTGCCCTGAAACATATAACTTCCAACTCTTAACAAAATGTGATCACGTTTAAAATATAAAGCGGCTAAGATCTGAAGAATAAAGTGTTCAGTGTTAGACAGACTTCATTTAAAGTCAATCCCTGGTGTTCTAATTCCTAAATAAAAATGTCATAGGATGAGATACTTATCTGAAAATTCAATCTTGACTCCATTTAAAATTTATTAGGGTTTCTGAAAGTCCTATTGCTAAGGGAGGATTTTATGACACATTTCACTAAATTGCAATAGCTACAGGTTAAGTGTATCACTTTGCCAAAACAGCAGCCTGGTTTTAGTAGTGTCAAATGCTAACACATTGCTCTGATACTTCTCAGCAAATGTATTTTGAGTTGCCTGGTATTCACAGCCCTCATTTCATCCAGTATGCTGAAATTCTACCATCTAAGGGCATTAAAATCTCTTAGAGTATAAGAAAAAATAGGCTGTTCTGCAGATATCTTTTTGTCATATGCAGAGTAGTAATGGGTAGTTTTCACATTGCAAAGAAGGTGTAGTTACAAAGCGAAGCTGTAATTTCACTGTTTTCTTCTCTCCCTGTAGATTTTCAAATTGCCCTGATTTCTTCATTTTTCTATGACACTCGTAATTTTGTCGCTATTAAATCAACACAATGAAACGGAGTGGTTCCTCTTAAGGCCCAGGAAAGAACGTTACCTCATTCTCAAGCGTTCACCCAAAGAGTCACTGTAATTGGAAGAAAAATATGCTAAAGGAAACTTCACTGAGGATAAGAAAGGACCCAAATAATAAAAATATTTCTTGCAGATAGTTCTATTGGGGAGCCCAAGAAAATAACTCAGGGACTAGTTTGGGATTTCCTTCTTCCTTCAAGTCAGACTAGTTAGCTCAATTGGTTACAAGTGTGGTGCTAGTCGGGCCAAGATATTATCCTAGCTGGGTCCCTATCTGGGCCTGAAAACAAACAACCATCTTACCAGCTGAAGTTCTTGTTCTTGTTCTAGGCAGCCTGGCCTAGGGACTCTAGAGGAATAATTTAACATTTGTAGAATTAGAAACGCAATTCAAAGAGTTTTGGCCTGTAAAGATAGAGTTCTATTATTTTTCAAGCTTGTATATATAATATATAAAATTGGCCTTTAGAAAAGCATCACAGGTGAAGGTATGGGTTGGGTGGGAGACAGAATCACTGAGCTCGTCAATATCATGCTTATCAGCATCTTCATCTTTTCTGTCTTCTGCTTCACTCTCCTCCTCATTATCAACATCATCATCAACATTATCAGTGCTTCATGTTCCTATGATGCGCCAGGCACTGGGCTAAATGCTTTATCTATGTTATTTAGTCTTCCCAACCATTTCTTGAGGTAGTCTTGGGTATCTCCATCTTACAGCTAACAAAACTCACGAATCTGAAAGGCTACCCAACACATGCAAGAACAACCAGTTAGTAAATTTCAGAGCTGTGATTCAAATCCAGGTCTCTGATTCGCAAGTTCGTGATCTCAGTATCTACACACATATGCTATCCTTAGAGCAACAAAGCTGCCGGCTTCTGTTCTACATTAACTTTATGTCCAAAGGTTGGATTGTTTTATTTTTTTAACCAGAACTTTATTGTGGGAAAGTTTAAAACCCTTTTGAGAAAAGCATCATGGTGACCCAATTTCTTGTGACCTAGCTTGTGATCAGCTAAGTGGTCAAACTAAGATCACTTAGCTTACAACTGATACTTCACCTTTAAAATAGTAAGAAAGTAACATTAAGAAACATACTTCTGCTTAATTCCTCTAAAGAGGGTACCAAGCTCGGACTTCCCTGGTGGTGCAGTGGTTAAGAATCTGCCTGCCAATGCAGGGGACACAGGTTCGAGCCCTGGTCCGGGAAGATCCCACATGCCGCGGAGCAAACTAAGCCCGTGCGCCACAACTACTGAGCCCACGTGTCACAACTACCGAAGCCCATGCGCCTAAAGCCCGTGTTCCGTAACAAGAGAAGCCACCACAATGAGAAGCCCCCGCACTGCAATGAAGAGTAGCCCCCGCTCACCGCAACTAAAGAAAGCCCGTGTGTAGCAACGAAGACCCAACGCAGCCAAAAATTTAAAAAAGTAAAAATAAAAAACCCCCAAATCGGTACTTTATTTTTAATTTTTTTTGCAGTACGCGGGCCTCTCACTGTTGTGGGGTCTCCCGTTGTGGAGCACAGTCTCCGGACATGCAGTCTCAGCGGCCATGGCTCACGGGCCCAGCCGCTCCCCGGCATGTGGGATCTTCCCGGACCGGGGCACGAACCCGTGTCCCCTGCATCGGCAGGCGGACTCTCAACCACTGCGCCACCAGGGAAGC
>NW_020837966.1:12769209-12809408 GCF_003676395.1 Aethalodelphis obliquidens
CACCTCTCTAGTTATTGCTACAGTAATCAAAAAAAGCAGGCTCACAATAAGAGAAGGATAAAAAAAAAAAAAAAAAAAGAGAAGGATAAGCTGAGGAACAAGTGACTACCATCTGGTAAGAAACTCTACATTAAAATGCTGGATGCATCCCAAGCCAGCTTCCTAGCACCTCATTAAATTAAGTTGTATTTCCTAAAGTGAGGTCTGGGCTGCCAGGTGGCATGTAGGGCCACTTTGTGAGGAAAGGTGTTTTTTATTGCTAAGAAGCTAGTCTAGAAAATTCATGGGCTGGCTCAAAAACAAACAAACAAAAATACTCTTAATATGAGTCTTGAAGGAAGAAATTTAGAATGACTTTGAATAGCAAAGCTGATAATAAAGGGAGATGGAAAAATAAGCATGTTATATTTAGGAATGCCATTTCACAGCCTGGTATAGTGGAAAGACCCAGAACTTGCCATTAGAAGCTGTGGACGTGAGTATAATCTTTGCTATTCCCTGTGTCGACCTTGAGCAAGTAATAACTTCTTTTGAGGCTTAATTTCTCCATCTGTAAATGAGGGATATATCTTTTGGCCTAGCACCGTGGAGTTACCATGGCAACTGACCAAGTCTCATGTCCATGAAGAGTTTCAAGTGTAGATGTTTGACCAAACAGAACTAAACAGGGTTTCACTTAATGGTCCTTAGGTGGCAAGCTGGAACATTAAATGAGATGTTTATACTACTTTAAATGTATGTTTTTTATTAATAGACCACATTACTTGTGGTGTATTGTAAATTAATACGTGTTTTTTGTAAATTCTGTATTTACCTTGCTTTAGCACACCTATATCACATTTTTCTTCTACTTTAAAAGCATCAATCTGGTTAATGTAAATATTTAAGAATACAGCACATTTTTTTGGACTGGGGCAGTCTTTCTTTACAATAGAGGTACTTCCTTTGAAGATGCCCTGGTCCAAAAAATTGTGCTGACCTCTACATTTAAAACTGGTTGGGCTTCCCTGGGAGGCCAGTAGTTAAGAATCCGCCTGCCAATGCAGGGCACACGGGTTCGAGCCCTGGTGCGGGAAGATCCCACATGCTGTGGAGCAACCAGGCCCGTGCGCCACAGCTACTGAGGCTGCATGCCACAACTACTGAAGCCTGCGTGCCTAGAGCCTGTGCTCCACAACAAGAGAAGCCACCACAATGAGAAGCCTGAGCACTTCAACGAAGAGTAGCGCCCGCTCACCACAACAACTAGAGAAAGCCCGCATGGAGCAACGAAGACCCAACACAGCCAAAAATAAATAATTAATTGAAAACAAAATAAATAAATAAAAATGGTTCAAGTATGCAGGTTCCTCAAAAAACTAAAAACAGATTTGCCATATGATCCAGCAATCCCTCTCCTGGACATATATCCGTACAAAGCTATAATTCAAAAAGACACAGGCACCCCAATGTTCATAGCAGCACTATTCACAACAGCCAAGACGTGGAAAAAATCTAAATGATGAATGGATGAAGAAGATGTGGTACATGAACACAATGGCATATTACTCAGCCATAAAAAGAATGAAATAATGCCATTTGCAGCAACATGGATGGACCTAGAGATTATCATACTAAGCAAAGTCAGACAGAGAAAGACAAATACCTTATATCACTGTTATGTGCAACCTAAAATATGACACAAATGAACTTATCTATGAAACAAAAACATACTCAGAGACAGAGAGAACAGATTTGTGATTGCCAAGGGGGAGTGGGTGAGGGATGGATTGGGAGTTTGGGATCAGCAGATGCGAACTGTTATATACAGAATGGATAAACAATAAGGTCCTACTGTATAGCACAGGGAACTATATTCAGTATCCTGTGATAAACAAGAATGGAAAAGAATATGAAAAGTATATATGTGTGTGTGTGTGTGTACACACACACACACACACATATATAACTGAAACATTCTGCTGTACAGCAGAAATTAACACAGCATTGTAAATCAACTATACTTCAATAAAATACATTAAAAATGGTTAAGATGGTAAATTTTATGTCATAAGGATTTCACCATAATTATTTTTTTTTTAATTTTAGAAAAGAGATAATTATTATTTCTCATTTAATTCAATTAATTGCCCAATGTAAACTAGTTAATGGAAATAACTTAAAACCGTGGTACCAATTTGGAATTTTAGATGAAAACAAAAAGGAGCATCGAGATTTCCTTCCCACTGACTCTCCCTCCTTCCCACTGACTCCCCCTCCTTCCCTTCTACAAATATTTACAGAGCTTCTCCTTATTTGCTGACAGTCCTTGAAGAGTTGGGAAATGGGGAGAAAACAAAGTTCCAGCACTCATGGATCTTGTCTTCTAGTGAGGGGTGGGGACAATAAAAAGGAAAAAAAAAATGTCAGGTAAAGATAAATGCTATAAAGAAAAATAGTCAGGAAAGATCATAAAGAGAATATGGTGGGCAAGTGCTGCTCAGGGACCAAAGGAAGCCTTCCTCCAGCAGGGCTGTTTGACTAGAGACTTGAGAGAGGGAGCCTGCAAATTCCTGAAGAAAGAGCTGTTTCTAGGCAGAGAAAATAGCAAGTGCAAGGGCCCTGAGGCAGGAATATGCTTGGCATGTCCAGGAGACATGTAGGCTGCCCTTGTGGCAGAGAATGAATGAGCGAGGGAGAGAATGGTGAGAGATACAGTTGGAGAGACGGCCAGGGGCCAGAATTAGTTAGGTTCTTGTGGGCCATTTTACAATGAAGTAACTGGGGCTTAAGGAAAATAAGGCACTGGGCCCAATCTAAAGATACTGCTCTTCCACTCTGGAAGATGCTTAAGACAGTGAAGAGCCTCTCTGGTTTTTTCCACTGGGAACTTCTCTTAACTGTGCAGAGCCAAGTTACAAAACTGACTCAATTGTTTTTTGGCTCTTCCTCCTGAAAATGGAGTTCAAGATATTAATTATAGTGTATGTGAACAACACTTGATTATCTCTCTCCCTAAGTTCGTGACTATATATTTATGCCTTGAAGGAAAGGCAAAAAGAGGTAGCATGCTGAGAAAAATGAAGAACCCTGTCTTGTAATTTGGAGAACATGAATTATATAGTCATTTTGGAATTGCTTTTAGGCTAAATCCAAGCACAGTTTGATAAGGGTTGTAATAATATGCCCAATGAAGCAACCTTAAATTGTATATCAGAACATATTCAAAAGCTATGCATATTAGATGCATGAAACTATAATACTTTCCAGCCAATGTTGTTTAATTTTGCAAAGCAGATTCCTAGCTAGCAGCCTTCTGGTTTTCAGGCATGCTAATATGTGTCTTTATGCTAATTACTTGTTCTTTTGATTTTGAAACCAGTATTTCTTAGATTACTATATAGCATTGATTTCTACTTATGAGCATTGAGGGTTTTTTTTTTTCCCCCAGAGTTTTCAACATGCTTCATTTTCTAGCCACACAAATCAAGTTCAAATCGTAAATGGGGCAGAGCTAGAATGCAGTTAGTCTAAGTGGAAATTGTCCTGGGGTTCTGGAGTTACTTAGAGATGCTTCTCCATCTGTAAATGGGGATAATTCCACTTGGCCCACTTCTCCAGATTGGTGTTTGATGAACTCAAAGAGTTGTAGAAGTAAAAGGGCCTATACAAATGCTGGGCATAGTTATTCCTGATCTGCATTCAGTAGAAGTCCCCAGTTCTACAGAGCTCTTTGTGGCTGCCAGAAGTGCTTGCGCCATGGTCTTCAAACACTTAAGTGCCTCTACAGGATAGTTTAAAGGGACCAATGACAGGGCTTCTAACTGCTCCTTTCATCACTGGGCGTACTTTACCCTTCTGCCTGTTCAACTGCCTTCTAGTCATTGAACCAAGGAATTGACTTCGTATCAATTGACTTCTTAACAGTCTACTGACTTCTCAGCACCCCCCAGCTCCTTTACAATTTTCTGGCAACAGGAAGGAAATCATAAATGAAGTCTGCTCTCTCCACATCCTGTCTTCTTGCTCCAGGCCCTGCCAGTCAGGGCCTATCAAAAGTGGGTGCTTTAGCACAGATCAAACTGTTTCAACACAGGGTTGGGTTCAAATCCCAAGATGTCACATACCAATGGGTGGCCATGAACATGTTACTTAACCCCAGTGAGCTTTGGTCATCTCATCTGTAAAGTGGGAATAAATAAGAGTACCCTCCCTCCTCGTATCAAATGCGGTAAGACAGGGAAGGCTGATAAGCATCAAAGAAAAAGCAGCTATTTAAATGCAGGTCATGCACATGGCATGAGTAAGCAGTGAATGCTATCTGCCACCATATTATTATTACTATTTACCACTGTCGTTAACATGAGTTCTTGCGCTCCAAATCCACCCCTTTGTCTCCTACTCAAAAAAATGATTTAAGATACAAATAAATGAAAGCAAGTTTCATCTGGATAACTTTGTTTCTAGACCAGTTTGTTATTTTTATTAGAAGCCCTCATATACAGTAATACCTTAACTAAAATTTGTAACAAATTTCTTTTCTCAGGCTTCTGCAAGTGCTACATGGATCCCCCGATGGTTTTCTGGTAGGAAATGTCCCTGACACGACATCCTATTGCATGACAAGAAGACAACAGTGGTAACAAGGGGCTTTCCCAAATGTGACTCCCAGGTGCTGTTGAGATGTTTTCAGGTTCTAAAATAGCCACTTCCATCCAATGTTCTACACGGTAATTATAGCTGTGCCATTATTCCTGGCCTGGCCATGATCCAGAATTCTGCTCTCATTACCTCACTGCCCCACCCCGGGTCTGCTGGAGCCCTGTCCCAAGGATGCAGGGACCAGCTGCGCCTTCTTGTCACGCTCTGCAGTCGAGGGCTCCCCTAATCCTCCCTGCACGTGCTGGGTCAGGTCATGAGGGAGAAGTATTAAGGAGTCAACCTTTCAAAGAGAACAGAAGGGACCAAAGCAAATGGAACGTGTTTTGTAGTCGGGGAGGCACAAGTGCGCTCTTAATTTTTTCTCTGGGTTTGGGTGTGTATTTATAGACTACTAGAAGGAGTGGAGGGTTTTGAGTAGACAGACTGCTCTCTTCAAGGAGAAAAGGAAGAATCCTCTCCCACCCCATTTCTTTTTAAGGCCAACACTGAAGTCATGCTCACCTTCCACTGTGAGGCACGATGATGTTTTTCTAATTGTCTGGAGTCAGGCCTGCCACACTTCCTTGACTACATCTCTCCTTCCTGTCGGGGGCAGGTTCCTGGGGTCAGGCACGCAGCAGGCTCCAGCCCAGCCTTCCAACTCAGAAGTCAGGAGCCTCGGTGTCCTCGAGATGGAGATCTGTGGCATGGCGCTCAGACTTTTGAACTGGGACGTGACTGGAAGCCACAATAAGCCCCCACCCCCCCACCCCCGCACACTTGGGTTGTCCTCCGGCATCGTCTGCCTCTCTATGCTGGTTTTTGACGGTTCTTCAATAGGAGCCTGGCTCATTACAGGTGCCTTAGCCAATCACCAGAGCTCTGTGCATGCACTTGGCCAATCCCCAGAACGCATGCAGATAGGAGGTGGGGCTAGTTAAGGTGCGCTGTTGCCACTGAGAGCAGTGCTGGATGCTTTACAGACAGTATCTCAGATGAGTCCTCATGACCACGTCCCATGATACAATGCTCCTATGATTCCCATTTTACAGATAAGGAAACTAAGGTTCAGAGAGACAAACTTGTCTAAAGCTACACAGTGTCTTCTTGGTTTGTATTTTGACTTGAAGCAGAATCTGTGACAGGATTTGAGTGAAAGTAGCTTATTTGGGATGTTCAGGAAATATCAGTACAGCCACGGGAAAAACAGACATGGAAGGGATGGCTGCTGATAAAGGGTGTACTGTCAAGGTAGTAGGAGACCAGAGAGTTACCCTGCAGGGAAACTCTGGAAAACAGTGTAGAACATATGCCTCAGAATTATCCCTTCCGGAGGGTGAGGGAACCGGAGTGTATTTTTACACCAACTTCTGTTGATCATTGATTAAGGGTGGGTGGGGTACAGATGGAGTGTTAATTTCCCAGCTTGGACAGAGCCCTTACAAGGCTTTGGAGAAAGCCCCCAGGCAGAGAGATCCAGATGCTGGTAGTTGGAAGCCAGCCAGCCTGCACTGAAGTGGTGAGCCCTCCAAAAATATGAGCTGGGAACAAACACTGTTACACATACCTCGAGTGGCAGAGCCATGGCTGCCGGCTGCCCCTCTCAATTACTTCTTCCTGCAGAACAACTACCCCAAAACTTAGCGCCCTAAAACAACAATCATTATATCTGTTCATGAGTTTATGGGTCTGTAACTAGGGCTGAGTTCAGCTGGGCTGTTCTGCTGGTCGCACCTGCGATCACTTGTGTAGATGTACCCATTTTGTAGTTTAACTTGGAGCTGCTTGTTCTGGGGAGACCTCAGCTGAGACAGCTCCTCTTGGTCCCATGTGGTCTCATCCTGTAGCAGCCAGACCAAGGTTCAGCAAACTTCTGTAAAGGGCCAGAGAGTAAGCATTTTTGGCTTTGCAGGGCATTAAGTCTCTGATGCAGCTTCTCAACTCTGCTGTTTATAATGTGAAGGCAGTCATAGACAGTATGTAGACAAATGGGCATGGCTGTGTTCCAATAAAACTTTACAAAAACAAGGGGTGGGGTGAATTTGGCCCATGGGTCATGCTCTGCCAGTCCCTGAGTTAGACCATACTTCATCATATGGGGCTGTACGTTTTGAGAGAGTAAAGGCAGAAGATACCAGACCTCTTGAGACCTAGGCTCAGAAGTTACACCGTGTCCCTTGTTCTGCATTTTACCACTCAAAGCAAGTCAGGAGGCTAGCCCAGATCCAAGGGTAGAGAGATAGACTCCACCTCCTGATGGAAGGCTCTGCAGCAACATATTGGGCAAAGGGGTGTGCGTTCAAGGATGAGAGGAATTTTGGTGTTCATCTTTGCCCACAGTCTACCCTCCAACCTAAACCTATTTGATTCCAGAGTCCTGTATACTTAACTACCACAATCTACCCTCTTCTCTCTACTATCTCATGTAACGAGCTGAGGGATGAGGTCAGGAGGTTGGGCAGATCTTGATAGTTTTAGATCATATTCAGTCTAAAATTTGAAGAAGGTCTTTGCTGCTCCAAGTAATGAACTCTGCATCTTTGCAATATTGGATCTCAACCTTAGAAGTGGGGTTTTAGAGACCTAGAGAGTTCTCTGGTCCACTCAGTTGGTCCTTGTATGAAGGAATCCCTGCTATAAACTACCCAGCAAATGACCATTGAGCTTCTGCTTGATGACCCCTTGAGAAAGGAAGCTCTCTACCCCAGTCTTTTGTCCTTCTGTCATTCATATGCCTCATCCATCCCTCCATTCATGGGAGCATTCAGCCGAGTGTTTACAGAGTGAGCCCTGTGTACCAGTTCCTGAGTTAAGTGATGTACAGATAAACCCAGTAGCTTTTTTCCTGGAGCTTAAGGTCAGTTCATCTTCAACATGGTGCCTGTTTTCAATTTTCTTCTTGGTCACATAACTCTTTCTTTGTTCTTCATGGTCTTTGTTCTTTTAGGTCTAGAGTAGTTGTTCTTCAACCTTTGAGAATATTTAGAAATACTCCCCCCTCTTTACTGAAATTAATTCCACTTCTTTCCTAAAGTGAATGTCACAGATACAGAGATACCTACACAACTTCAAATGAATCTACATAACGCATTAACTAGAATTAATAGAACTTAAAGGAGAAGTAAGATAATAAAATCATATATATTTCAATAGGTAAATATTGTAGGATTAAATTAGATTAGGTACTGAAGTAATTGGATGTTAGTACTAGACACAGAACCAAGTTTATACCAGGGGATTGCAAACATTTCTGTAACGTCAGATAGTGAATACTTTAGGCTTTGCAGGCCATTCTCAATTCTGCTGTTTTACTGAGAAAGCAGCCATGCATAGTATGTAAATGAATGAGCACGGTTGTGTCCCAATAAAACTTTATGTGCAAAAATAGGCGGTAGGCTGGATTTGGCCAGCTCGCTGGAGTCTGCAGACTCTTGGCACATACTATGGCTATGAATGAAGACTGATAAGGATATGTCGTGTGGACAATATAAACGTTAGCAGTACTGTCAGCGATAGAATTTTCCAGAATGGTGGTGAGTACCTTTTGGCAAAGTTCTTAAGAAAACAAAACTACAATCCTCCCTTAATCTACATACTAGCCACTTTCCTGGAAAATTCAGTGTATAATATTACCTGGCCAAAAAAACCTCACTGTTTTGCAGCTTTAGATAATTATACACAGGTTTCTCCTCTCATAAATGTCCTGTGGGATATTTTAAAGGCATTCGGGACACAGAATTGTTCTTTTGTTGTGAGGACTGAACTGGGCACTGAAAAAGGTTTTGCCTCCCTGGCCTCTGCCCATAAAATGCCTCCTGTGCTCCTCAGCTTTGTGACCATCAAACATGACCCTCCCCCCACCAATTTCTTAAATCCCCCTGTTACGTAGCATCATTCACTATTGAGAACCACAGTTCTAGACATACTCCTTGTGTTAGTTTGCTCAGGCTGCCATAACAGAATACCACAGACTTAAACAACGGAACTGTATTTTCTCACAGTTCTGGAGGCTGGAAGTCCAAGATCAAGGTGTCAGCAGGTCTGGTTTCTCCTGAGGCCTTTCTCCTTGGGTTGTAGACAACCACCCTCTCACTATGTCATGACATGGCTTTTTCTCTGTATTAGTGTACTCTTGATGTCTCTACCTCTTTTTACAAGGACATCAGTCCTATTAGTGTCCCAGTCTTATGACATGATTTAACCTTAATTACCTTTTTAATGGCCCGGTCTCTAAATATAGTCACACTGGGGGTCAGGGTTTCAACTTGTACATTTTGGGGAGACAGTTCAGTCCATAAAGCTCCCTCACCTCTACTGCCTACCTAAATCTTCTCATCCTACCCTCTCTTCAGGGATCATGGAAAGTTCACTCCTCAATACAGCCTTCCTGGTTGATGGTAATAATAATAATAAAGTATATGGCTTTACGTGTCACCTTACGCTTGTGGTTGCCAAGGTGGGAAGATGGAATGGATTGGGAGTTTGGGGTTAGCAGATACAAACTGTTATAGATGTGTATAACTGAATCACTTTTCTGTACACCAGAAACTAACAACATTGTAAATCAACTATACTTCAATAAAATAAAAAAGAATTATGTTGTTATGTGTAGATCTAGTTTACTCCTTTTTAATTGCCGTGTATCATTGCATGAGTATGCTATTTATTTATCTGTTTTCCTCTTGATGGACATTAAGCTTTGTTTGTGATTTTTCACATTACAAATGCCTGTGTATGTCATCTTGTGTACATGTGAGAGGTTCTCTAGAGAACTCTGGTGAAAAGAAAACCAACTAACAGTGAATTAATTGATGGTACAAGAGGCTATTCTTCCTAACATTACGCCACCTAGGCATTCCAGGACTGCCAGGCCAGTTGAATGATGCCAATGGGATCCAGGTTTGTTCCATTTCTCTGCTCCGTCATCCTTACAGGGTGCACTTTTACCCACAGGTTTGCTGTTTTATAACCACAGCATAGTTATAGCAACTCCAGACATTGTGTCATGCTCCAGTCAGGAAGAAGGTACAGGAGATAAAGTAGTTTAGTCGTACTATGCCTGTAAACAAGTTTTCCAAGAAGGTCTACTCAGTGACTTTCACTTACACCCTGTTGGCTAGAACAGGGTCACGTGGTTTAGCCCTCAGCCAATTACAGGAAAATTTCTGGACAGCATCGGGCTGTGGAAGGGGGTTGGGTCAGATGACCACTGGTATTTGCCATACTGCCTAGGGAATCATGGCTGGGCCCCAGGATACGCACATCTTCAACACCCCCAGATGCTGCCAGATGAGCCTAGATGTGGCCAGATGCCCCAATGGACAGATGCTCCAAAGTAGTTGAACCAATTTAGAGTCTTGCCAATACAGTATAAAAGGTACTGCTTCCCTACGTCAACAAATCGAAGAATTATTATAAAACTACTGCGTGCTTGATGGTGGATCAGGTCATTTACGAAAATACAAACAGACAAACAAAACCCCAAAATCAGTACTTCTAGAGCCTCCAGCTTAGAGTATACTGTCAGACCTATTGGAGTCCCTGCTCCGCCACCTACTGGTGGGTGATTTTATATAAGTTTTCCTGAGACTCAATTTTCTCATCTGTAAAATGGGGCTGAAAGAATATCTATCTCATAAAGATGTTTTAATGACTAAAAGAGAAAATGCCTCTGAATGACTAGCATAGCATCAGCTACAGAAGGAGGCTGCAATCAACGTTTCCTACTGATATTAACATCATTACCTAGAGATTATATACCATATGTGGTTGACCATATTTTTGGAGCCTCAAATTAGGAAACAGATATGACACTTACGAGTTCTACTCATGGAAAAACAGATCCAAATATCTGAAATGGGACCATTCTGGAAATGTGGAATGATTTCTAATGTCTTAATGTACATGCTTATTCTAAACCATAGACTTCACATCATCTCTGTCTTCTAGAACTTAGTAGAAAGTAGAGCATGTTTCAAAAGATGAGCCTCAAATATCAAAAAGGCAAAAAAAAGGAAGATGAGACCAGATGACCATTATTTAAACCCATATCTTATTCCTTACTTTGTAGATATAATCACTGTTTTTCTTTTGTTTTTTGTATTTTAGCCCTCAGAGAACAAAGGTAAGAACAGAGACCTCAAACTAACTTCCTTTCTTTACGAGATTTAACAATATGCATTAAGATATGAGTAGTATGGAGAAGTGGGAAAGCAATGAAAATTATTAATAGATTTTTATAGGGAAAAGTTTAAGAAGCCAAGGTTATTAACCCAGAGAAGAGAAAGCTAAAGGAAAATATCATAATAATCATGAAGCCCCTGAGAATTACCTTCAAAGGGAACCAAATGAAGTGGAATGAGTATAAACAACAGAAGGAGGGATTTGGGATCCTTTTAGGGAAGAATGTTCCAGTAGAAAGTACTGTTATACTTTGCCCAGGTTTCCAAATTATTGAGTGGAGTGACCTAAGAAAATAGACTGGCTGTTACTTTTCTGTAACTGTTTATATCCCTTTTGAGTCATGAAAAAGTGCATTTTTAAGAATTGTATCACCTGATTCTAAACCTTAAAAGAAGTGGCATGCTTTGTGGCTCTCAAAGGTACACAACGTATGTTTACTGACCTGTCTAATTATATCGCAGGCAAAATGCTAGACTCTGAGAATACAGAAGAATACTTGCTGGAGTTAGATGCTGCCCTCATGGAGCTTATAGTCCATTGCACTTACAAAAGTGTGATGGATGCTACAAGAGACCTGAAGAAGCTCCTTAATCCTGCTGTAGGGGGCTGGGCAGGGGGATCCAGGAAGGCCTTCTGGAGGAGGTGAGGTCTAAGCTGAAATCTGATGGATGAGTAGGAATTCAACAGATCTGGGTGAAAGGAGCGGCCGGTAGGAGGTTGGTGATTAGAGGAGGGTAAGGACTTAGGATAGAAGCTTCTCTTACGGGGAGAGTAAGTCTGGGGAATCGGCTGAATTAGAGAAATCCAGGGCCTGAACCACTGTTTTTTGCCTGTAACATTTTTACTTTCATGGTACTTTTCTATTTTTTTTTCCTTGTTGTCTTAATAACCATGACATCATCATTTTATCTTAAAAACTGTTGGGAGGCTCCACTTGAGAAGGAACTCTGGTGGAACAAACCTCTCCTCTGTTTTCTCCTTAGGTACGTGTTGGATTAAGCACTCAAATGGTGGTTAGGGGAAGGTAGGAAGAGTGGGGAAGGAGGAGATAGGCCGGGCCCTGGAGGCTAAACTACCCTGCCTCTTCTGTTTCAGAGGTTTATGTTGTAATCCACTGGATTTGTGGCTGTGTAGCCACTTCCCATGGAGCATGATAATTAAGAGAGTGAGCTCTGGAGCTAAAGGGCCTGTTTTTCAATGGGGAATGACTGGCAGTGTGACCTTGGGCAAATAAATGTTCCTTTCTGGACCTCAGCATACCCATCTGTAAAGAGGGAATACAACAGCACTCATAGAACTGTTGTGAGCACTGAACGGTGCTTAGAACAGTGCCTGGTACACAGATAATCTTAAACAGATGGCTGGCAATGATCATCGTTATTATTTATGTTATATAGAATGTAAGACAGGGATCAGCAACAATTATGGTTCTCATTGATCGAGCATTTATTATTTGACAGTCACCATGCTTCTTGCTTTGCCCTCGTTATCTCATGTAATATTCTCAACCACCTTATAAGTTAATATACCACTTCTACAGACAGAAAAACTGAGGCTCAGAGAGGGTAACTAACCTGCTCAACTTGCTCCAGAACAGTGGTGGTGCAGCGAGCCCACCATACCCAGTCTTGCACCACTTTGACGAGGAAGATAGGATCCTGGTTCCTTTTACGTTCCACTCAGAGTGCTTTGTTTTCTTTATGGCTGTGTTGGTAGACTCTTTTTAGAACCATGTGGTCAGTCTAGAAGTATGATCGGCTCTTTAAAAACCTCCTAGCAGTTATATTAATAAACATGGCTTAGATAAGTGCCAGAGAACTGGCCACCATCACCAAGGAACAGCCAAAGGAAAACTACCCACATAATGTGTCCCTGAACTGTCAACAAATGTGTCTGGGGCTCACGATGAGCTTGATTGGCTCCCAGAGATGTGGATGGTGATGCCACTCAGGGGAGAAAGTTTATTCTCGGTCTTCAACTGTGCAATCTTGAGCCCCCATGGGGGAGCAGAGGAGCAGAAGTGACAGATTCAACATGACATTTGTGACACAACATGGCCCAAGAGCTAAGAGCAGGGCTTGCTATCCAACGTACCAGGCTATGAAGTCTGCTTTGGTCACTTCTAGCTCAGTGAACACAGCCGAAGACCTGTTTCTCTGAATCCCAGTTTCACTAACCTGTGAGACAGGGGGGATGTGAATACTTACATTTCCCAATCTCCCTGCAGCCGTTTTGTGACTATTAATTGAAATAAAGAACACAACGCAAGCAATACAGTATATTATTATGCGTGGTTACCACCCAACGTTAGCTATTACCCTTTAGGCCTAGATATCAGTATATAATTAATGCTTTGTTTTTGGAAAGGGGACATTACTTCCCCAAAGGTTTTTTTTTAGTGAATGTGTCCTGATGCAAAGGGTATAAAAAAGGAGAAGAAATTCGGAGAGGGAAGAGACATTGTTCAGAGAGCTAATGAGAGAAGCAGTGGGCTGAGTGTGGGATGCAACTTTAATAGTACTCCCTGTATTCTGTGCTATCTTGGTCACTTTCCAAGTTCTAAAGGACCCTGCACATTTGGAGAGAGAATGTTAGTCTGCAAAGTGAGAGAAGATGGCTTCTTGGATGGGGAATAGGGTGGTCCTGTCTCTCCCTCCAGACGAAGATTAACAATGACTTAATTCCAGAAAAATTGTCAGCAAGTAAAATAAATAGACTAATCACTGTGGGCAAATTGTACGTTAATGTATCTAGGCGTTGTTTCCAGTCTGACCCTTAGAGATACATTTAATCAATCTACATGGATGAGTCATCCTGTTCCTAATTAATCTTTTCGGATTTTTATGGAGAAAAGGCAAACTCTTTACGAAGACCTTATAAATGTGTTTGAGGTTAGTATGGATTTCTATTTATGTGCACAGCACGAGAGGCCGTCACTTCTAAATGATGGCTTATTTTGAATGTTCTCAGACTTTCAAAGTGTTTTATTTCCATCCTTGGGGAGAGAATCAGGGGTGAGTTGAAAGGAAACACATGATGGCTATTTCCCTGGCATGAGCTAGGTAATCCTTCTGGAAAGGACATGTTTGCTTGGATTTTATAGCACTGCAAGCAGAGACTGGCAGAAAGACATGGGGGCGCTTACTCCTCCAGAGGCCTTCGTTGGGAAATGGGGTCACATTCAGAGATGGGTCTCAGTCGGGGTGACCCCCAGAAATCATCGCTATCACAAAAGCCTTTCTGTGGAGCCTAGAGGCTGCTCTTGCAACAAACACCAAGCAGCACCCAAGGGCCCCTGTTATGGGCTTTTTTCTGTTGGACACTGTTGGGGATCAGCCATCCACTGGGACTCAGGAAGTTCGGTTCTGATGCTATTTGCTGTAGGGATTTGACTTAAACTGGAGTCAGTTCTTCTAGGACACAAGCTATGTGTGTCTGTGTATTGCAGAGAATGGCATCTTTACTTGGTCCTCCAGCTCCTTTTGTCCACCAGAATTTTGGGCCCCAGGATCAATTATTTTTGCTACTTTTGTGGTCCAAACATTAGCTTTTGGTGTTCTTTTGTATTGAGCACCTGTACCATAGCAGGCACTGTGCTGATACAGCAGGCGTTGGGACTACAGTGATATATATTATAGACCAACAGCTTATATTCTACAGGTTTAGAATACATCAGAATTTCAGGTATTGATAAATGCCATGAAAAAAATGAAACAAGGTGCTGAGATAAGGATGACATCTTTGCGAGGCAGAAATCAGTCCAGGAAGGCTGGAGGAGAGTGGACCAGGCAGGAGGTAGGTTGAAATGTGGCCAAAAATATGGGCAGAGACCAGATGACACTGGGTCGCAAGAGACACAATAAGGAGTTTGGATTTAACCCAAATCACAGTGGGAAACTATTGGAGGGTTTTAAGCAGGGGACTGACATGATCTGATGTAGGTTTTCAGAGATCTCTATGGCAGTTGTGCAGAGGCTTTCTACTCCAAGCATGGTCCATAGGTGGACCAGCTGCCTGAGCATCAGCATCTGGGAGCTGGTTAGAAAGGTAGAGTCTTGGGTCCCACCCGGGTCCTTTGAAGCAGCATCTGCATTTTAAACAAGATCCCTAGTTTGACTGCATGGAGGTTCCTCAAAAAACTAAAAATAGAATTGCCATATGGTCCAGCAATTCCACTCCTGGGCATATACCCAGACAAAACTATAATTTGAAAAGATCCACGCACCCCTATGTTCATAGCAGCACCATTTACAATAGCCAAGACATGGAAACAACCTAAATGTCCATCGACAGAGGAATGGATAACGAAGATGTGGTACATATATACGAGGGAATATTACTCAGCCATAAAAAAGGAATGAAATAATGCCATTTGCAGTAACATGGATGGACCTAGAGATGATCATACTAAGCAAAGGAAGTCAGAGAAAGACAAATATCATATTGATATCACTTATATGTGGAGTCTAAAATATGACACAAATCAATATATCTACGAAACAAAAACAGACTCACAGATATAGAGAACAGACTTGTGGTTGCCAAGGGGGAGGGGGTGTTGAGGAGGGAAGGAACAGGAGTTTGGGATTAGCAGAGGCCAACTAGTATATACAGGATGGATAAACAACAAGGTCCTACTGTATCGCACAGGGAACTATATTCAGTATTCTGTGACAAACCATAGTGGAAAAGAATATGAAAAAGAGTATATATATATATAGAATATATATTGTATATATATAGAATATATATAGTATATTATATAGAGAGAATATATATATATATATATATATGAGTCACCTGACTAGACAGAAATTAACACAAAATTGTAAATCAACTATACTTCAATAAAATTTAAAAATCACCCCCCCCCCCCAAAAAAGGTCCCTAGTTTGAAAAGTGTTTTTGCAGAGACTGGATGGAAAAAGTCAAGAAAGAATCATTTTACAAGCCACCCAACCTTGGTGTCTTCTCAGGTATAGGAGGTGAGTTGTTCTAGACAGATCTCAAAGGGTCAACCCAAGCTTGCTTTGAAATGCTACTTCTGATTGAACCCTTTCACGTACATTTTAATTTGTTCTCTTATTTCTCTAGTTCTTAGGTAACTCTCCTTCTTGCCTTGTACCCAGAGGCTGAACTGTCCATCTTCTTGTTTTTGTTTTTTGGTGTTTTGCTTGTCTATTAATTCTGTAACTACCTAGCCCTTAAGAAATGACCACCATTTCTATTATAATTCCAAATGGCAGTTGCATGAAATACCCACATCTTAATAGAACTGGATCCTGTTACAAGGTTGGTATAAGGTTGACGTCCATATTTGTAGTCTAGCCATTACTACTATCAGGGTCTTAGTGAATGCTGTTGGCATGTGTGTCGATTAGGATTGAGTTTGCCTTAAATGAATAAATTTAAAACAATGGCTTATAGTTTATTCTCGCTCATGTCAACATCAGTACGGGGTTATTATGAAGGTTCTATTCCATGAAAACCTCAGGAACCCAGGCTTGTTCTATCTTATATTTCCACTATGTATGGTCTCTTTTCCAAGATCACCTCATGGTCCAATATGGCTGCTTTACCTCCGGCCAACACAATAAACTTTCAGCCATCAGCAAAGAAGAAATAAAGAAGGTGGAGCAAAGGGAGCACAGCAGCAGACTTTTCAGGAAGATTCTTAAAGCTGCCACGCGATACTCACATTTACAGAGGTATTGGCCGGAATTTAGACACATGGCCCCAACTCTGGTAAGTATAGTCTTTGTTTTGGGTGGTCAGATACCCAATTAATAATCAGAGGTCTCTTTCTACAGAGAAAGGGGAAAGCATGAAGGAACAACGAGCAGTTCCTAATACAGCATGTTTCAAGGAATGTGATTTGACATATCTAAATATATAACGGTACCTCCCCACTAAATTTAATCTAGGCTGAATATTTTGCACCATCATCATATCGTTACGGTATCTTGCAGTTCTTTCCACTTTTCTTTCCAAAGAAAAAGAGGTGTCTGATTTAGCAAGAATGTATTTCTACATTCAAAGTGGAAATGTGAGGATAAACCTCACCCACATGAAATAAGATAAAAGAAGTTCACTGAATAGAGGGAAATATGCAGATGATTCTATTAACGTAAATATCTTTTCCTGAATGGGGTCTCTATGCGACAAAGGAATTGAAGGTGCTCCTCCCTTATCCTAGAGTGTTTCTGACAACTCCAGATGGCAACGTTATGACCGAAGGATCGGAAAGTATGCAAACACTAGACTTTCAGAGGACTCCATTCCCTAATTTCAAACCTGGAAAAGATATGTTTAAAATGTTTCAGTGCACCGGCTGGGAGGACAGGCAGTGGAGTCAGCTAGGCAGAGCTGAGAAATGGTGATTCTACTTACAAATGGGTTACTTTGGGGCAAATAATTGTTGACCTCAGTATATATGCTAGTTAAGTGGTTAAGAGAACATGTGATCAATTGAGAGTTCATTTGAAAATTAAACGAGACATTACATGTAAAGCTCTTAGCACAGAGCCTTGTTCATCGTGAATACTCAAAAATGTTGGGTATGCCAAGTTCAAACCAGATTACAGATAAAAAAAGGTACCTGTATTTTTTTTCCAGGGATGTTTAGGACTATGCTTGAATCATATATGTAATATTATTTATTTATTCACTTATTGGTTCATTCATTAATTCAACAAATATTCCACCTCTACTATGTGCCAGGTCCTACTAGGTACAATTTGCTGGAAGGGGCAGGAAATATATAAAGATGAATAAAGCGATTTCTGTCCTAAAAGGAGCTCACTGCTTAGTGGAAGAGAAAAAAAACTAGGCAAGCAATTATGTTCCAGTGAGAAAAATGAGAAATGTAGAGGTTATTAAAATGAAAAGAGAGTTAGAATCATGAGTATCAAATCTGTGGCATTTCCTTGATGCATTCAGACATCCTTTATCATCAGCTTTTTAAATGGAGGCAAAGAAAAAAGAAATCTTATATTAAATGTACGTCATGATTCTAAGACCTTAGTTTCAGAAACATGAATATGTCAAGAAAAATGAAAGCTTGTCTAAAAATTGAGGAGAATGGTCATCGGGGGCAGTAAATTACTTGGATTTGTTAGATGACACACCATTGGGTTGGTATACTAGTTGCAGGCCTGTGGACTAGAGCTCCAGAGGGGAAATAGCAGCTGGGAAAGTTCTTTCCATCAGATGGGACTCATTCCCAACTCATTTCTATGGCAGAGTCTGGATGCCAAGGAGGATGAACATCAAATTTTGGAGTGTAGGGCTGTTTTGGGCTTCCCATGCCTGGAAGCTAACTTGTTTCTTATCTTCCTCCATTGGCCTGTAGATCATCATAGCCATGGCAGGAACGCTTGGACTCTGCTAAGAGGATGGGGTGTTATAAAGTCTTTACACCTTTTCTAAGAAGCTATGACTGAGAACTAGGCATTGATGTATCTCCCTGAAAAATTCATCATGGTACCACATGCAACTTGCAGCTTTCCATTGCTCTTAAGACCACAACTTTTAATATGGCCTAAAAGACCTATGTGATCTAATCCTCATCCTCTTGACCCACTTCAATCCAGGAGAGCAATTCCATGGTCATTTTTAGTGTCTATGTGCCCCATGTCTATACCATGTTTTACCATTCTTACTCTGTTTCAGTTTCTCTGGCTTTTTTCTCAGGTCCTTATACTCAACTCGTTTCCACTCGCTACGGGATCTTTGCACATGTCTAGAAGGTTCTTTCCTTCTACCCTCTGTCTAGATTATTTGGATCTCACCTCAAGAGCTTCAGATCTTCCTGAAGCCTTATCTAATCCTCCCCTTTAGCAGGGAATAGGTGGTGCTTACTTTGCAGTTAACATCTCAAGGGGTGTGTGTGTGTGTGTGTGTTTCACGACAAGACTTAGAGATAGTCATTTCCTGCTCATGTCTCCTTTTGATTCTTTTTCTTGGAAATTCTTGAGTATTTCTCTATCTCTGCTCCAAGTCGTTTCTTCCTTCTAGGTCACCCTGTTCAGAAGCTCTTTTAGACATCTTGTTCCCTTCAAGAATGGGGTAGGTGATGAGAGGAAGAATAATATTGATAATAATAGCAACTCACACTTATGGCCCTATGTGTCAGCCTTGTCTGCAGGTGACCATCACGCATGGGGCAAACGACTCCCCACCCTACACACTGCTAACAAGGAGCTTCTGTATCCTCACAGAAATCCCCCTGCTTGGACCATCTCGATTTTTGCAGCCAGGGGAATGCCTGTTCAAATTGGCCAGACAGGGTTTCCTAGCCCATCACCATGGTAAGGGCTCTGGAGAGGATTACTCTGCCTTTCATTGAGTTGGGGCCCACTGCTAACGCTAAGAGTGGAGCAAATCTGATGCTATGGCTGCTCCCCAAAGGGAGATGGGTGTGATAGATGATAAGGACACAAAAACCAAATCCACTGCAGCCATGCTCTTCTCAGGCATCCCATTAACCAAACCTAGTGGGGAAGTCTGCTCTCCACACTGCTTAGATTTGACATCGGTGCTTATCTCAGACTTTGAGAATAAGCAGATTAACACCTTTTACTTTAGGATCTTTTATTCTCAGCTACAGTGTTTGCAGGGAGTAAAAGCCTCAACTCCACTAATTCCTAGTACTAATCTCTAACAGAGTAAGGATACCATAGGGTGAGTAAACATACTATTAAGTTTATTGAACTGCATTTAGCACTCCATCTAGAAGGCCTCTCACAGTGAGATGACGGATTAGATTGACCAGCTGCTTTTAAGAACCAATCACTTATAGCCTGCAGATTCGGCTTACTCACACCTGCTCTAAGGACTAGTTTTCAAGGATGGCTCAATCTCATCCTGCCAACTATAGGATTAGAAAACTGAGGGTCTTTGTTTGTTCATTTGTTTCAAGTTAAGAATACCAGTAAAAGGGATCCACATATGCAGGGAAGGTACGAGTCCTGTAACATGCATCATATTCACCTGGGCTTGTTAAACACAAATTGCTGGCCTCCACTCCCGTCATTTCTGATTTATTAGGTCAAGAGTGGGGCCTAGGCATTTGCATTTCTGAAAAGTTCATCTGTGCTGCTGCTGCAGGGACCAGGCTTTGAGAACCAGTGTACGATCATGATCCCATTTGAAAATTTGGGATAGAGACTAGAATTTGTCCAAAGCTTACCAAACATTCCCGTTTGAAAGTAGGACCCTAAATTTGTAAACACTATTATCAGTTCAATCCAGGGGACCAATTCCATGAGCATTCTTATGTCTATGTACCCAAGTGTTTTCTTTATCGTGCCTGCATTAGAACCTAAAAATGCCCCCTCCTTCCTTTAACAATTGGAAACTCTCCTCTGACCCCCCACCCAGTGTCCAGTTAACCATGGCTGGATTGAAGAGCTCAGTTTGGGAACGGACCAAGCTCCCCGGGGATCCTTATAATCATTCTGGCAGCATCTGATAAGCAGAGCAGTCTACAGCTTGGCTGTCACATTGCTAATGCCTCTCAGAGTGTTATGGCATTTAAACCTCACCCCACCCCTGGGGATTGGTACTAATATTACTCCTATCTTCTGGGGAGGGAACAGAGCCTGAGAGGAGGTTAAGCGGCTTCCCCTCCTTACCAAACAAGAATTCAGTCCAGGCCAGTGTGACCCCAAGCCCAAGCTCTCCATGACCCAGTTAAGTTTGTTAGATGAAAGCACAAGAGAAAAGTAAACTGGCGGTTCTTTCTACCACGATCTGAGAAGCCCTCTTCTTACCGCTCAGATTCCAACCCTATGCACCAAGATTCCCCCCTAATCTAAAGAAAACAGTGAAAGGGCTGTGATTCCTGAATACCTATTAATCAGAGAGAAGCAAAAATCCCTACCGCAGCACATTACTATTCATACCAGCATCGCTAGAGAGAAGTTACACCATTCATTACTTTGATGGGTGCTGGAGGGAGGATAAGAATGAGATCAGCCCCAAACGGATCCAGAAATTATTGGCAAATACAGCTGTGGAGGTTGTGTTTGGTACTTTTTTCAACCTTTGACAGAAGATAAATAGCATATGACAGTAAGCAGTTATCTGTTTGAATATGCAACTCAGAAAGTCTTACCAAAGGAAAAATAAGGTCAATCAGGAATAGAGAAGGGAGATAAGCAAGGGTGAGTGCTGTATTTCTCTGCTACTCAGACTCAGCCGTGACTGTGTCATATTTCTCATCCCTGAAATGACTGCCACTCAAATCATTTCTAAACTTCTGACCCCAGGGTTGTTCCTAGGTCGTGAAAAAAAAACTAGCTTTGTCTATGTGCATTGGTGAAAGGTAATTTTTTGTTTCTACTTTCAGATAACACTAGACATCGGCAAGAGAATGAGCTAAAAACTGAACCTTGGCTAAAAGAGTGTTTATAAATAGTTCGGCTGGAATGACAAGAGCTTGGTGGGTTTTCTCTACATTTGCTCCTGTAGAAGGCTGCGTGTTTAGATTTGCTCTGCAACCTGCCAGGCAGTTTGGTGCGGGTTTGGATTTGACTCCCATGTCTTTTGTATTTATTATTTTAGAATCACTGGCCCCAATAAGTCTTCCCGTTCAACGTGGGATTCCAGTAAATGGCAAAGCACCTTAAATCTGTCTGCAGTTTTAGGACAGACTGGCCCAAAGCCGTTATAATAACCCTGGGTGGGCATCCATTGAAGGGCTCACTGTCATGTTTATTTACTCAGTTCAAAGGTAGGAGGTTGCCCGCCAGCTCTGGGAATGAGTACAGATGCTGTGATGAGCAGTTGAAAGCTAGTGCAAGCTAAATGGCTGGGCTCAGAGGAAGCCGGCTGGAGCCATAACCCAGCCAAGGTCAGAGAGAAGTGCTATTATTATTTCATTAACATTATTATCGTAACTAATATTTCCCAAATTACCTTTTAATGGGTCCGATGTACCTTCAAGTCTGTAACTAAGACACAGATCACTTATCTTCTGTTCAGCAGTCATTAGAAATGTCCAAGGCAGATTTCAGCCCTCGTAGCTCCAGATCCAATCTCAATCTTCTCCAGTGGTTATCGTGCTCTTATTTATGCGTCTGCTTAGGATTCACCTTTAAACTTTGCTGCATCGAGTGTAAAGCAGCAGTTGGTGTTATTATGTATTCAGGTGGCTGATAGCTTTTATGTTCACTATGGAGACCTTAGAATATATTTTTTCAATGTCATTTTGATATATAGGTGGTTCCACTATGCTGACATATAAGGTACAAAGACTCCACAGGAATTCCTCATAATACCACTAAGGGAGTTGGATTTTTCCCCCTTGCCTTTTGCTCTTGGACTTGGGTTTTTCTTAGACAAATTCTGCCTGGAATAATTTTGAGTATTAGAGGAGGATGGAAGTAAAATACCCGATGCATAGTCAGTCACCAGTACATTTTAGGTGCCTTTCCACTTTTCGATTCTTCTGATCTTAGAAGGATTAGCATCATTCTATATTCACGCAATGAGTTTAGAGTGAGAAGGAGAGTTAATATACACCAAATTCCCACAATTAATGGGTAGACTTTCCTTCATTTGCCAATTTAAAAATATGACACCTAGAGCCCACTAGATTGGGAGTTTCTTGAGGTCAACTGCTGTTCCACACCCATTTCTGTGTCCTTGTCACCTAGCAGAGTGCTTGGCTCAGAGAAGGTGTGTATTCAATGATTGCTGAATTAAGCTGCCCCATTTCTGCATAGTTTGAAGTACTTTAGTAAGTGCAGAATGATATAATAAGATAAAATCACTGAGTGTTAGAAAGGACATTGTTTTAAAGATGGGGAAGCAGGTATGGAGACGTGATGTGGCTTAAGGTCACAGAGTCAGAACTATGAGGACTGGCTTCAGGTCACACTGACCCAGTATGAGGCTCTGCCCACCACGACCTTCATGTATAGCCAACAGTTTTTTTTGTTTTTTTTGGTTTTTTTTGCGGTACGCGGGCCTCTCATTGCTGTGGCCTCTCCCGTTGCGGAGCACAGGCTCCGGACGCGCAGGGTCAGCGGCCATGGCTCACGGGCCCAGCCGCACCGCTGCATGTGGGATCTTCCTGGACCGGGGCACGAACCCACATCCCCTGCATCGGCAGGTGGACTCTCAACCACCGCGCCACCAGGGAAGCCCAAGCCAACAGTATTTTTAAAGGTAACATATTACCCTTAAAAGTCATACATTAGCCACATGTTTACATTCTAACCCCCAGTATCCCAGAATATGACCGTATTTGGAGATAGGGTCTTTACAGAGGCAATCAAGTTAAAATGAGGTCACTGTGGGGGGAGCCCTAATCCATTATGACTGGTATCCTTATAAGAGGAGAAATCTGAACACACAGACATGCATGGAGGGAAGATGATTATGAGCAGACCTAGGAAGAAGATGGTCGTCTACAAGCCAAGGAGAGAGGCCTGGAAGAGATCCTTCCCTCACAGCTCTCAGAAGGAGCCCACCCTGCCAACCCTGATTTTGGATTCCTAGTCTCCAGAACTGTGCGACAGTTCACTTCTGTTGTTTAAGCCACGCAGTCTGTGGTACTTTGTTACGGCAGCCGTAGCAAACTAAAAGAGATTTTGGCATTAGTTTTCTAGGGCTGCATAAAAAAATGCCATAGACTGGGTGGCTGAAACAACGGAAATGTACTGTCTCACAGTTCCGGAGACTAGGAGTCCAAAATCAAGATGTCAGCAGGCTGGTTTCTTCCAAGGGCTTAGAGGGTAGGATCTACTCCAGGTTTCTCTCCTTGGCCTACAGATGGTTGTGTTCATGTTCAAATGGTGTTCTCCCTGCGTCTACATGTCTTATACCTTTGTATGTTATGAAATAAGGAGTGCTGTCTCATTTTCTCTCTCTCCTTAGGCACACGTCTAAGGCAACATGAGGCCTTCTCAGGTTTGCCTCTCTGCACTTCCACAGTCTTTCATTTATTATGCAAAGTTTACAACATCATTTTTACGCCCTCTTTCCCTGGCTCAGTTTCTTCCCTTCTCTCCTTATTCACTTCTGAAGCCTGCCCCAGGCCTCTTTCATCCAATTCTTTCTCCCCAAGTCCCATCTTCACCTCCTATGCATTGGTTTTCTATTGCTGTATAACAAAATACCACCAACTTAGTGCCTTAACATTCATTAGTTAGCTCACAGTTCTATACATCAGAAGTCTCGGAGAGGTCCTCTGCTTAGGGTCTTACCAGGCTGAAATCAAGGTATTAGCCAGACTGGGGTCTTATCTGGAGACTCTGGAAAGAATCTACTTCCAAGATTTTCCAGTTGTTGGCAGATTCCAGTTTTTTCAGCTGTGGGACCAAGGTCACCATTTTTTTTTTTTGCTGGTTGTCATCTGGGGATTTGCTCTCAGCTCCTAGAGGCCTCTCCCAGGCCCTTTCCGTATGGCCTTCTCCAACTTTAAAGCCAGCAACAAAATTTCTCTCTTGCATCCAATCCTGTTCACACTTTGAATTTATGTGATGACCCTTCTGCCACCAGCTGATGAAAACTCTCTGCTTCTGAAGAACTCATGTGAGTGGGTTATGTCCTTCCAGATAATTTCCCTATTTCAAGGTCAACTGATTAGTAACCTTAATCACATCTACAAAATCCCTTTTACCATGTAATCATGGGAGTAATACTAGGGGGTAAAGATCATGGGGGGCACCTTAGAATTTTCCTACCACACCCTACTATTCAGTCTAAGGAAAAACAGTGGATAAGAGACAAATAAAACTTAATGATTTCATCCACTGGTGAGCAATGGGCGCATTCCAAAGTAAGGTGTCATTTGAAATCTAAGGACGAAGTTAGAAAAAAGTGTTCATGTGAGGAAGGCCATATTCTTTGATCCAAGTTATCTATCAATCACCATTATAAGAGTAGCTATCATTTATCAAGGGCCTTCTATGGGTCAGTCACTTTTGAAGGCGGCAGTGCATTGATGGCATTATTTTGAGTGTTAACAATGATTCTCCAGATTGGGTTGCACCAAGGAGGAAACTGGGACACTGAGTTTGATAACGTGCACAGGTGCTAGTGACAGAGCCAAAATTCAAACCCATGTGTGGACAGTGCAAGTCCTGTGTTCCTTCCAGAACCACATGCTTCCCTCTTGCCAGGAAAGCCCACAGACCATGTGTGAGATTATCTATGTATGGGATAGCACTGTAAATCCAGCCTGCCTAATACAGTGATTCAGAGCATTTTCTTGTAAATTAAGGTGATTCCATAGAAGCCGCCATGAAACGGGCACCCTAGAACCTGGAATTGGGGAGATTATATCTTCTTATGAAAGTATGCTGAAGTGAAGAGGGCTGATGATGGTAAAAAATGAGATTCAGAGTAGCATTCTGGGCCAATCTATCTCCCTTTCCCTGGGGGAAGAATGATCTAGTTTTTAGACAGAAAAGGCTTTGGAAAACAGAAATGTCATTAAGTAAGCTATACTAAGGCTTGACAGCAATGCTCTCTTTGATGTCCAAATGAACTCTGATTTATCATTTGGTGTGTATCCTTCAATAAGCTGTCTTGTCTAGAAAATTAAACTTAGTTCTAATATAAGATGCTTTCTCCCTTCTTTCATCTCTTCTTCGTTAAGTCAGTCAATAAACATTTAGTGAGCACCAACTATGTTCTAGAAATGTGTTAGGCATAAAAGATAGGACATTATCTCTGTCCTCCAAGAGCTTCCAGTAATTCAAACGATCGCTGTTCCTACTTTTCACCAGGCGACACACAAAGCAAGAAAATAAGGTGAAGCTGACGAGTGGCGGCATTCTGAAAGACAGAGGGAACCAGTGGAACTGGGCAGGCAAAGAGTGTCTTTGAGAATTATTTCCAAGGTCTAATCCAGTGCTGTCCAATAGAACTTCCTATGATGAAAGAAATGTTCTAGACCTGCACTGCCCAAGATGGGAAACAGCAGCCACATACGGCCCTTGAGCACTTAAAATGTGATCAGTGTGACTGAGGAACTGAATTTTAAATTTTACCTAATATTAATTACTTTAAAGATAGTTCCATGTAGCCAGTGGACAGTGGAGAAAACGTATACATATCTGAAGCTCTTCATTCTATCAGCTGCTTTGAAACCTTTACTACTCTCTTACTTCTTGGCTTCTAAATGTATTTTATCCAATATCTGAGTTATTTCCGCATGTAAATTAATCTTCTGAGATTAGTTTCTGGTATCAATGTAAACATACTGCAAACCAAACAATTTTTCGAGGTGCAATCACAAAGCAAAACAATATATTTTTAAACAAGCTGAAAGAGGTTATCAGCCGAGGAAGCATACCAAGGAATGGAAAATAATTAGTTGGACAACGTTATTTTAATCCCGTGTCTGGGTGTTCTAAGCAGACTCATCTCCTGTCATTTGGAGAAAGTTGCCAACATTTGCCCTTCTGTCCTGTGAGGAAACACGCCAAATATGCTTTCATTTCATCCTGTTTAGACAGTTGTTTTAGTGCCCTTTTCTTGATGTTATTAACAGATTTCTACTGAGATGCCAGCTGCGATGAGAAGTGTCTGTCACTTGTACGTTGCTTCAACCCTGGCTCACTTACATGGCTTGGCAAGCAGATTCTTAATGACTTTAAGCTGTGCCATTCCAACAATAAACTCTATGGAACTTCAGTCTGACCATTTTTTCGGACAAGTTTACCTCTTCTGTTCTTAGCCTCTGCCATGCCTGCCATGCCACTCTTAATAGGCTATGGAAGTTTTATGGGTTTTTGACCATTCTGCCTCTCTCTGGGCGTTCTGATGCCAAAGATATCAGACATACATTTCCATTTCTTTCAGCCAGTAGCTTGTCTTTGCCAGTTGCTTTATTAAACGGGTGTACATCGTTGGGAAGGAGCCCTCAGCTTGTCTGCCATGATAAGGGGGACTATATATTGAGGCTGTTGTGCAGATGCCAGCCACCGTCCTCTCAAATTCAGCAACCTAACAAGAATGTGTCCTTTGGATATGGCGATAACGCCAGCACACAGCACCTTCTCTCTCAGGGTCAAAGGAACAATGGTTGAGCCTAACGAGGATTTTTGAAAGGGCTGTGGGCTCTCCAATGCTATTTTCAAGAAACTTACTTTCTAGAAATACTCATGGAACATGGAATTTTAGAAAATATTAAATATAGGAACGGGCAATGAAAATAAGGATATATATCTCCTAGGACCTAGCTGTACCATTTTCAGGCGTCGATCATGGAGAAATAGTTACCTGTGTGCCCAAAGAGGCACATTCAATAAAGACAAATGTCAACACGTGAGATTTGCAAAAGAATTAAAACCATCTCAATGTTCATTTATAGGGAGACTGATTAATTATAGGACATCCCTATAATGGAATCATTTGCAATCATTTGAAAGGCTGGCACAGATTTCTAAGTGCTGATGTTGAATTATATTTAAGATGAATTAAGGGGGGAAAAGCAAGGTGCACAGCAGTATGTTTAGTTTGCTTGTATTTGTGTTCTCAAAAGGCTCATTTATACCATGAAAACCCCAGATACCCACATAAGTGCCTGTGTGTACAAACAAAAATTTGGAAGACCACTCGAAACTATGAAAAAGTGGTTATTTGAAGGAGATAGATTTGTTGTATTCTGTATTCCATCTGTATGGTGATTTTTTTGAAACCAGGACCATGTGTTAATTTTTCCAGTAAAAAATTACTTAACAGAAACATCATGAGAATCATCTCTAAGCCCACCACTCAGAAAATGTGTTAACATTTTGGAGTATATTCTTCTAGGCTTTACTTTAGCTCATATATGGCATATGTCAGATAATGTAGCACAGCCATTTTGTCATTTGTTTTTTTCCCAAATAAAAATCTCTCATGTTAATAGAACACCTCTATCTTTTGTTTCGTTTGAATAAACTTTGTTGACAGTAAAACACAAACACAATAAAAAGCACCCATTTTAAGTGCATCACGTTTTGACAAACAGCTGCACAGAACTGCTCCTTACTAAACAGTGATTAGTCATAGAGACTAATTCAGGGATAGGTTAATGAACCAAGTCAGTCCAAATGGGGCCATTCCTGGAATTTCTGGTGGAAATACCGTACTTTATTGCCAATTCCACACAGTTGGATGTTTAGGATGTTTCAAATGTTGAACTGTTATAAGGCTGAGATAAATGAATATTTTTTTAGCCAAGTCATTGCACACATCCTTAATTACAGTATTTTCTTAGTATAAGATCCTAGAAGTAGAAATTCTGTGGGGAAGGATATAAATGATATAGCTAGATTCCCCTCAAAAGCGAGTATGCCAGCTTATACTCCCCACTCTTCAACTGTCTCTTTTTCTTTACCCCTATCTATTATTTTTCTGACCTTGGGAAATGCAACCAGATACATATTTGAGCATAGCTTACTAGCTGACCAAGTAGACTCGGGAGGTTGGAATGCATTTGAAGAAGCTATGATTTCACAGAAGGGAGGTTGCTTGTACAAAGCAAGGCTGGATGGCTTCCACCTCTGGGCTCAAACGATTTTTGTTTGTGCTGCTTGAGCTTTGCTTCCCTCATTTGTAGGATTGGTCCTTTCTTCTCTCCTAGGTCATTGGTGCTCAGCTGTCACCTCCTCAGTGAGGTTTCTCTGCCCAGCCAGGTATATCTGTATCCCCTGTACCTCTTCCTTGCTTTTTTTTCTCCATAACACTTCTCCCCTCTGACTTACCAATTATGTTTGCTTGTTTATTCTGTCTCCCCATGCTAAAATACAAGTTTCATCAGAGCATGGATCAATGTTTTGCTAACTGCTGTATGTGTACTGAGCACAGACTAGGCCCCCGATAATTTGCTGAATGAATGAGAGAGTCATACTTAACAGCACAGGAAGCACTTTGACACACACGCTATCGCTTGCTCATCACAACATCCTGAGAGATGAAGAGGGCTGGTTCCATCCCTCATCTTCCAAACAAGGAAACTGGGTCTTCAAAGGACCAAGTGATTTGTCCAAGGTCAGGCATACCTCTTCTGACTCCAAGTCCAGCTTTCTTTCCACCTTACTCTCACCTCTCCAAGCACATGGTTACAGGCTCTACCTTTCTTCAAGGAAACTGTCATATTCTCTCATTAATGGGAAAATAGTACAGGTTACAACAGCTGGGCCAGGGACTTGGTGGAATAAAGGGGTGAGAGTCAGGAGACCCAAATTCTAATGCTGTCTCGGCCGCTGAATCACACATGCAGCATCAGTAAATGTTCTTGCTGTCTGTGGGCCTCACTTTCATCCTTTATTAAATGAGGAGGCCAGACCGTATGGTCAGAGGCCTCTTCTAGCTTTACTATTCAATGACCCTAAAGGGAAATCTCCACCATGGATCAATAGATGTTGTCCATCAGTGGAGGCCAACCCTCCTGCATTTAAGTTCATGAACCCAAATTGTCTCCAGTCCATCTCTGGCTCTATAAAGGCCCCAGTGCAAGAAAGTGGGTCATCACCTCCATGCCTGCTTATCACAAGAGAAGGTATCAGGATGAGATGCCAGCTAAACTGATGGCAGAAAATTCCATTCCTGGAATGGGGAATCCCAAGCTTTAGTAAGTACTAACATCCTGTCCTGGGTACCTGATTTGAGTGTGTAAGCATTTTTTCTATTAGGATGCTTGTAGTCACAACAGATGGAAACCTGATGTTAACCAACATATGCAAAAAATGGGAGTTTACTGGCTCACAATCCTGAAAATTTCAGGGGGATGTTAATCTCCGACTGGGACTGGATCAGGGGCTGAAGCAAAGTCATCAGCTCTCTGTCTCTCAGCTCTGCATCCCTCTCTGTTGACAAAGTGGGTGCCCAGTTGCTCCTGATTTATATGTTATCCTCTCAGCTCACCTAAATCTTCCCAGGATTCCCATCAGAAGTATCAGGGGTGCTTCTCATTGGCCTGAGTCAGAAGCCTCGTCCCTCTGAGATTGTCTCTGTGGACTGGGAGATGGAAGACACAGCCTGGCAAGGCCTGAATCCTGCATCCACCCCTGGACCACAGTGCTTGGTCTTCTCTCATCCAGACCATATGAACTGAGAGAGGGAAAGGGGAGCTTCTCTCCATGAAAACAAAGGTACTTACACTTAGAAGAAAGGGGGTGTGGACGCGGCAGGAAGAAAGAACAAAAGCTCACTGTCTTTTTGCCAATCCCACTTTCCCTTCCTTCTACCTCTTCAAACAGCTGCAGGACATGGATTTTGTTCTTGTGGTAGTTGTTGAGGAATTAGAGCATTTTAAAGTTCATTGGGTTGTGAACTACTGAGGGAGGAAAGGGAATTCCCTCACTCCCCATAAGGTCCCTGGATATACACAGGGCTGTTCAAACAGCACAGCCTGTTGTCACTGCTTTAGAGAAACAGCCAGAAATGCTTGCCTTGGAACTGCCCAGGCTTGCTGGAAACATGGCAGGATGCAATGGACAGAAATGTGTCTCAGCAAGATATTGGAGGGGTCAGACTGCTGACAGCCCTTGTGTGCAGGCCCAAGGAATGAGGCTCAACAGATCCTGCCAGCACCCTGGGAGGTGGAAGGCTTACCAATTATAATCTGGAATCTTTAGAAGAGCCAGTTATTCAGGGCCTACACATCTGAGAGGAAGAAATTTCCTGTGTCCTTGTTTCCCCTTCAAAGGACACAAAAACACTATCTTTCTACTAACTAATCTACCTCCCCCTGCCACCAAAATCCAAAGACAACTTTAAGCATTTTAGAAAATATTTCCTATTCTGTCTTAGGGAGAAAGGACTGATTGTGGAAGAGTGCGGTAGTCACAGAAGATTGACTGATTGGGCCTTCTCCAGTCCTTTACTCAATCATGCATGTTCTCAACGGCCACCGCACATTATGCAGGCCCCAGGCCCTGTGTCAGGCACTGGGAACGCAGAGATGAAAGACTTAATTCTTGTCTCCTAGGTGTTCACGGTCTCTGATTAGGGTCTTCATAGACTAAAGCTTAAGAAACTATGGGAATTGAGATTAGGAGTTGGTGAACTACAGCTCATGGGCCAAATCTAGCCCACCATCTACTTTGGTCAATAAAGTTTCACTGGAACCTGGACTAGCTCATTTGTGTAGGTTTTCTTGCTTCAATGGCAGGCTTGAGCAGCATAAAATATTTACAGACTGGATCTTCAGAGAAAGTTTTCCAAGCCCTGACACAGACCACAGCGGCTGTCCCAGATACGATGGTGGTGGTGGGATCTGGAGAGGTAGCCCGAGGAGGGCAACACCCGAGGTGAGACAAGAGGGACACAGAGGAGTTCACCAAACAAGGCTGAGAAGTCAGGGGAGGCCTAGGCAGAAGGACTCCTTGCACCAAGACGGGGAGATAAGAGAGAGCACGGTGAGTCCTGGGACAGCTGGGGTGTATGGATCTGCAAAAATGGCCAGACCAGAGAAGTACGCTGTGGCCACACTGTGATTCCTCAGAAGTCAAGAGGGGTCTTGGAAGTTTTAAGCAGGGCAGGGGCTGATCAGGTTGGCGGTTTTGGAAGCTCACTCTGACGTAGTGTAGCAGACGGGTTAAAACAGGACTGCTGGGCTTCCCTGGTGGCGCAGTGGTTGAGAGTCCGCCTGCCGATGCAGGGGACACGGGTTCATGCCCCAGTCCGGGAAGATCCCACATGCCGCGGAGCGGCTGGGCCTGTGAGCCATGGCCGCTGAGCCTGCGCGTCCGGAGCCTGTGCTCCGCAACGGGAGAGGCCACAACAGTGAGTGGCCCGCGTACCGCCAAAAAAACAAAAAACAAAAAAACCCCCAAAAAGACAGGACTGCTTTCTTCCCTCCATTCTCCCCTCCCCCACCTCTCGAAATATTAAGCCCCTTGGAAGCAAGTTGGTATAAACGTCTAAAACCATCTAGTCTTTGCCCCGTTGGCCCTGGATACCCCCGTGACCTCATGGCCCCTCTGTTCTGTTCGGACCCCTGGTCCTTCCCACTCGGGCTGCCTCTCCCGCACTGTGACATAGGAAGGATCAGGGGAAGCAGGAGGCTTAAGAGGCCATTTTCCCACTTGGCATGTTGCAGCGACCTCAGACTCCAGACAGAGATTTGAGCGGCAGTAACTGGATGAACAGTTTAATTGAATCGTAACAGAGGAACTAAGCCCAGTGTGAGGAATCTCATTGGCCTTTCCTCACAGTGACTTTCCTTGCTATACACTGTGATGTAGCAAGGCCACTGGGGATGCAGAGAAACACAAGGGATTGATTTTGGCTGGCAAGAAGGTCAGACTGCAAGAAGCAATTTTAATAGTCATTCTATGAAAGAGTCATTCTATGAAAGAGTCATGGGGAAAAAACCAAAACAGAACGGAGTTGGGTGGGGGAAGTCCGAGGGAGGCAGAAGGGAAAGAATATGTTTCCTATTTATTTCTCAAAGTAAGATATACCTTTACAAGATAATTTATAGCTATCTCCTAATTTCAATTTGAAATTAGATAATTCCTTAATATACTTTGGGCTTTATTTCCTCTTCTTTAAAAAAGAAAACCCCAAAACATTCTTGCTAGAGGCAGATTTTCACTCCCTTTACTTGTAAAGTTACTAAATTTTAAATTTACTAAAAAATTTCCAAACTTAAATTCGTGAAAATTCCTTCTTTGAGACTTTCAAAATCTTCATCTCCCCAGAGAGAGACCTCAAAAACCTCAAGTTCTAATTCCACGCAGGCCTTTGCAGCAAAGCCTGGTGTATTCAGGTACATAGAACCTTTCTGTCTCTCCTTCTCTCCCTCTTAGGTATGAGCTGCCTTGCATCAAGCTCTCTCGTTCTGATAACCCCTGTCCAGTGTTCAGTAATAATCAAGGTACTGCCAATATGGGTATGAACCCTCTCCTGAAGACAGAAGATGGCCCAGTTTCCAAGAAATGGTTTATCCAGAGGGGATGGAATCACAGTCGGCTGCAGACCTGGCTGAACCTTGAGGCCAAGATTTGTTATTCACTAAGCCTGTTTTCATAGCACTGCTGGGAGTACCAGTGCCCTAGCAGATACCAGGAGAAGGAAGGTATTTCTAGATAGTTCTCAGTTATATATGATCAGATGTTGGCAAGCAATGGTGGGAATAAACACACTACAGATCAGCAAAAGTACTTCAGAGATGATTCTAGAATACACTGTCCAGCAGCTTTGGCCTTGCCATTTAGACTTCACTTAAGGAACTTGCATTTCCTGCACTATTTTATTCATTAAGCCACTGGAAATGTAGGGAAGCAATTCAGGTAGCAACAAAATGGTCCAGAGAAAATTTATGCAGATGTGAACCAATTTCAGCCCCTGACTGAGGCACCTTGTGTGTCCCTTCTCCCTCCACCTTCCTCCTTCTGCTCCTCTGTCTCTACACTGGGTCAGGCGGGCTCTCACGAGAGGTCTAGCAAGTACCTTGCTGTTTGCTATGGAACGAAATAAAGCCTTCATTGTTGAACAGACTTAATAACTCTGGTTCTGAAGTGACACGTGCAGACGAGCAACTCCCCATTACCTTGAGTACAATCTCGGTGAACCCTGAGCAAGTGATTTCTTCTCTCTGAGCCTTATTTTTATCACCTATAGCATGATGAGGATGGTGGCCCTAACTTCACAGTGTCGTTGAGATGATTCCATCAGATAAGACACAAGAAGGGTTCAGCCCTGTGCCTGGGTATTGTAATTCTATTCTGAAAATCAAATTACTTGCATACAACAATACTCGCTGTAAGGTGAGCATGTCTACAGAGCTGTGGGCACTGTTTCTGCCACCAGCATCACCAAGTTGCTGCATCCATCCCTCCATTAAATGTATGCAGACCACCTCTCAAGTCTAACTCATGGCGAATGGCAGCAGATGGAAGGCAAACATGAATGGTTGGTAGGCTGGGAATGGAAAGGAAAAGAAGTAGACTGTGGCTCGAGTAAATATTATTCAGTAAATATTTACTCAACTCATACCACACTCCAAGTATAATAACAGTGTGTATAAAGTCACAGAGGACACAGACATGATCACTGCCCCCAAGGACAGAACTCATAATTAGGATAGATTTAACAGTGTAGTCAGGATATGCGAGTCTAGAGAGAAAAGCCAGGAAAAAACCAGGATGAAGCAGAGAGAGGTGCAGGCATATACATTATATCCAGTTAGACATCAGGCCTGGCTTTTAAACTGTCCCGCCTGGAATGTCCTCTCTGTGATCTTTGCCTGGTGAAATACCACCCAATAATCACCTCCAATGCCACATCCTCTGAGAAGTCTTTCAGCATCATTGAAGGCAGACAGAAAGGATCTCTCTCCCCTAAGTTAATACACTGTCAGTATAGGATTCCTATGGCACTTACTACAAACTGCTTTGATTATTTAGATCAGCTGTCTATGCTGATCAAATTTCACTTTAAAACGTCTGTCATGACTCATGGCAGCTGCACAGTTGAACCAAAGAATCACAGACGGCATTCACCTACCCAGGCTACCACGTGCTTACAAACACAGCTGTATATAAATAATGAAATCAATAACTATTTACCTTTTCTTCCCAACACACTACTGCTACATGATCTTAATAGAGACCCAACAAGGGAACTTCAGCAGGACACCAGGAGGTGCAGCTGTGTTTCTAAATGCTGCGCGAGGCTTGAATAATTCAGAGTTTACATTAAATACCTCTCAGTATTAACAAGATGCAGGATAAACTGTTTACTGACAAAGCCTACACCTTTAGATAGGATGGACTCTTCTCGGTAGCTTACATTTTTACACTGCCAAAGCAAGCGGTCACAGCCAGCACCCTTGGGGGCCGGGAGGCCGTTTATCTTTCTAAGAAGCCAGGTACAACAAGGCAACTGAAACTGTTCAAATACAGTCCAGAAATAGGCCAAGTGTTTCGCTTCTGCCAGAGGGGCCAGAGTCTCGGCTCTCGATATGCAAACACTAAGGATGTTTGTTTTCATCTTCTTTACTGGGAAGATAAATGTAGTTTACTCTTTCAAGAGGATCTTCTAAGGCCATCTATTTCCCTTGACTTCAAATAGAAGCTGCAGAGAGGGACCCGTGGTGTTTAAAAACTAGGTCTCTTTTGTGAGTAAGCGGGCTTAAGGCCATGTGCTAATGTTATGAGGCATTAATGGGAATTCGCAGATTCTCATCTAGGAGCCGAGCTGGGTCAGCAGAGGCTGGCCATGTTTGATGAGGAAAGATCATCTCAGTGGATTTATTTCTATGTCCAGAAAAGCTGTTGTGTCCAGAAAAGTTGTTGTGATCTTTCGTGGACTTTACTCTCATGGGCTTGGATGGACCATTAACTAATTTAGAGACAGCTAAAAAACCAGGTAGGCAGTATATCGTTTACTTCTCCTGGGTCTTCGTTTTGTTTTTTTGTTTTTCCTTTTGATTTAGCAAGATAAAGGCAAAAGTTTCCAGAATGTATGCCCAATCTCTTAAGCTACGCTGGTGGCATTCACATATAGTGAAAATTGCTGTAAATCCTTCTGAATCCTTTTGCTGGTGAATTGCTAGAAAAAGCTGGAATACTTTATTTTGGCCTGGCCCCAGCTCCATTAAAAAGGCCAGACTCAGCAGGACTGAATTTGTTCATGTTCACTTGAGGACAGGGAAGCAGAGGAAGTCGTATAAGGGGGTTGGAAATGGAGGGGGTAGACCTGGGGGAGTGCCACAGCAAATCCCTAACAAAAGGTGGTTTATTTGTTCCACCAAATATGCCTTTCAATAAAAGGCCATTTCTAACCTGCAGCAAGTTACAACTGAGGGGAGACTGCAAAGACAGGGAATTGCTTTGCGTTTCTAATTCAGTGAACTTGGAGCATCTGATCTTTGTGTTAAATTCACCAAGGACAAGGTAACCCACCTATCCAAAGTGAAGATAATTGAAGGGGAAAAAATAAGATGAAGATGATTTAAAAAACTGTATTCCCTGGTGGCACAGTGGTTAAGAATCTGCCTGCCAATGCAGGGGACATGGGTTCGAGCCCTGGTCTGGGAGGATCCCACATGCCGCGGAGCAACTAAGCCCGTGTGCCACAACTACTGAGCCGCACGCCACAACTACTGAAGCCTGTGCGCCTAGAGCCCATGCTCTGCAACAAGAGAAGCCACCGCAATGAGAAGCCCGAGCGCCGCAACTAGAGAAAGCCCGCGCGCAGCAACAAACAACGCAGCCCAAAATAAATATAAATAAAATAAATAAATTTATATTAAAAAAGGGAGTGATATAATGTAGGAGAAAGAAAGTAGACTTTATCTCATGCCATATATGAAAATCAAAGCAAAATGGATAAAAAACTTAAATGTAAGACCTGAAACCATAAAACTATTGGAAGAAAGCATAGGAGAAAAACTTTGACATTGGTCTGAGCAATGATTTTTTGGGGGTCCCCAAATAGCACAGGCAAGAAAAGCAGTAACACACAAATGGGCTGCATCAAACTAAAAAGATTCTGAATAGCAAAGGAAACAATTAACAGAGTGAGGAGACAACCTATAGAATGGGAGAAAATATTTGCAAACCATACATATGATAAGGGGTTAGTATCTAAAATATATAAGGAACTGAACAACTCAATAGCAAGAAAACAAATAACCCGATTAAAAACCGGACAAAGGACCTGAATAGACATTTCTCACAAGAAGGCAGACAGACATATGAAAGGTGAGGAATGTCACTAACCATCAGGGAAATGCAAATCAAAACCACAATGAGATGTCACATCACACCTATTAGAATGGCTATTATCAAAAAGACAAAAGATAACCAGTATTTTTGAGGATGTGGAGAAAAGGGAATCCTTGTACATTGTTGGTGGGACTATAAATTGGTTCAGCCACTACAGAAAACAGTATGGAGTTACCTCAAAAAATTATAAATAGAACTACCATATGATCCAGCAAATCCCACTTCTGGGTATATATATGAAGGACGTGAAATCAGTGTCTCGAAGAGATATCTGTACCCCCCCATGTTCACTGCAGCATTATTCACAACAGCCAAGATATGAAAACAACCCAAGGGTCTGTTGATGAATGAATGGATAAAGATGTGCTGTATGTATACAGTATGGAATATTATTCAACCTTGAGAAAGAAGGAAATCCTGCCATTTGTGACAACATGGATGGACCTGGATGACAATACGCTAAGTGAAATAAGCCAGGCACAGAAAGACAAATTCTGTATGATGTCACTTATATGTGGACTCAGAAAAAAATAAGTGCAAATTCATAGAAGCAGAGAGTAAAACAGTGGTTAGTAGTGGCTGGGAGGGGCAGGGGAAATGGGAGATGTTGGTCAAGGTGTATAAATTTGTAATTGTGTCAGATGAGTAAGTCTAGAGATCTAACATAGAACAATGATGACTATCTAATAATAGTGTATTAAACAGTAGAAATATGCTGAGAGGATACATTCAGGTGCACTCATCACACATACAAAAGTGGTACCTATGTGATGAGAAGATACATTAATTAGCTCAACTATAGTAATCATCTTACAATGTATGTGTCTATCAAATTATACTGTACACCTTAAATACATACAATTTTTATTTAAAAATTTAAAAATATTTTAAAGGGAATGAGATGGGATATAGAGAACCTTTAAGTGAAACTGATATATGTATGTGTATCTATCTATTCAAATATACTTATACATTTTTTAAAGACCTAGATTCAAATCTTTGGTCTGCTACTTACTAGCTTCTAGCTGACTACAAGTCACTACTGTGACCTTGAGTGAGTTATATAATCTCCCTGAACTTCAGTTTCTATAACTCTAATAATGCCAACTGCATAGAGCTGTTGTGAGGTTGCAGTTAAATACTGTGAATACCATGCCTGCTATATAATATGCCCCTATCAATAAATAGCTTTAAAAATTATATTTGGCATTTTAATATCATGGATGACAAACAGGTTTTATTTCTAGCATCAGCTCTGAGTAATTAGTTATGACTGCCTGGACTATGTTTAGAATGACCGTGAGACTGTGACAAGGTTTGGCAGAAAAGAGTACGGTGATTGATTATTGATGTCTGCTACTTGCACTAAATGAGAGAGTGTTACTTGCCATCCTGAGTCTAGTGAAAAGGTCACAAAATGTCAAGAGACCTGGTCTTTCAGCGTTCAATTAGCTGGATAACCTGGGAACATCTTTTATTCCCTCTGGGCCTCATTTTCCCCAATGTATAATGAATGAGCAGAATTTTATGATCTCTGAGGTCTCTTTGAATCTGAATATTCTGATTCTAATCTAGAAAATATTATTACTGCTTCACAGGTTTGGAATGTTAATCAATTTTTAAAAAATGCTTTACTTTAAGTACATTTACATATGAGAAAGTGTTCTATGGCCCTGTTTTGAAGAACATCCACCATTGCCCAAGTGAAAGGGTGAGCAGGTCTGTAAATGAAGTAACATTCGAGGCTTTTCTTACCTGCTGTGTGGCTCCTGTTTCTGCCAAAATCTCTCTGGGCCTCAGTTTCGTCACCTGAAAAATGGAAGAAAAATTACTTCTGTACCCTCCTGACTCTCTGAGATGTGGAGTCAATGAATGAGGACATGTTTCCTCAGTGCTTTGAACTTGTCAGAAGGTAGACCTTATGTGACTCTATGAACGAGTATTCACATAAAAATGTGGCCCAGAAATTACTCCCATGATACGATGCACATTAATATCCATTTGATATACTACAGCTTTATTACAACAGAGTAATGCTTCCAGAAGGAAAAAGAGATTGGTTTAAAAAACCCAGACTTTATCATTTTCCCTTTAAATTGAGCTTCCCTTTTCCTTAATTGTAAATCCTATGGTCTCCAAGGTTTAAAACATGATTAAAGCTGAAAGAAGCTTGGTGTTGAAGCAGTCCACTCAGCAAAAATGGCCTCCACAGGAGTATATATACACTTGCTACCTCAATAAACTTAAAACGAACTTGCTTTTGAAAATATGCAAAAATCAGTCCACAAGTCCACAAGTTGAAATATCTTGGCCCCATAAACAGTTATGACAATTGACTCTAGTGCCAGATTCTGTTCCTGTGGACAAAGCAGAACTTGAAAGATGTCCCATTATTCCCCAAAGCCAATATTCCTAACAGTGACTAAATTGACAATGAAAAAAAAAATGCCCTAACTCTCACCTTGGACCAACTTCTAGGACAGAGAAGAAAAGCCCAGCTAGGTAAACAGAATAAATGTGCTTCTTCCTGATCACTACGAATCAACAACTTCAGCATGGAAATAGAAGAAAACAGAATTTCTACCATTTATTCCATCCAACTATATTTCTTTCTTCGCCTTTAATTCAGGCCTGAAAACTCCTGCCGAAGGGGACTGTGGCCCAGGGACCGCCTCCTTCCAGGGAAACCAAAGGCCAGAGAAGGGTCGCCCAGCTGCTCTGGTGCAATCTCTGGGAGAGGGCAGCTGTGCTGGCACAGGCCTGCATTTCCAGAATATGTTGGGGAATGAACACAGAGCATTTCCCAAGGATAAGGACCTATGAGAGAGGGCTGGTGCGGGCTCCTCTTGGCCGCCTGGGAAGGACCTCAGGAGGAAGTAGAGTTGGATGTACCCCACTGGAGGCCTACCAATTAAGGATGTGGTCACAAGGGACCATCTGGAAGAGCCAGTGCTTTGCTTTTCTGCCAGTCCCGAAGTTGCCTGGCCAAGTACCAACCTTTCTATCCTGCTGTGAGACAGCAGTTAACAAAGAGAAGGTGATAGGGAAGACAAGAGGTGACAAAAGCTAGTCATGCCCTATCCATTCTTCACAGCTTTCTTGAGATAACCTTCACTAATTCAAGTTCAAAGAAATGGTGGAAACAGAAATAGAGTTATGTTTTATTAATGGTGGCGGCCCTGTGTATCCAACATTCCATTTACACAATTTAACTGAGCAGTTCCAATATACCCAAGTTCTATAGCCATATTCTCATAAATGAGAATATCGTTTAATTATTATGACAACTCTATGAGATTTATATTAATACACCCATTTTATAGGTGAAGAAACCAAGGTTCAGAGAGTTTGAATGATACACCCAAGGTCTCACGCCAGTGAATGGCAGGCCAGGATTTAGTTTACTGGATGCTCAAATGCATGCTCCTTACATTGCACCCTGGGGGCTTTCATCTTAGAAATACTAGTTTTGGTGCTGCATTTGTGTCCAGAGCCCATATACCCCAAGGGTACATCAGGTACTTTTGTTGTTAAGAAATAAGCATTCACTCAGGTTAACAGAGGGCGGATTATCCCAGCTATTCACTGCATCACTATTTACAATAGCCAAGACATGGAAGCAACCTGAGTGTCCATCCACAGAAGAATGGATAAAGAAGATGTGGTGTGTGTGTGTGTGTGTGTGTGTGTGTGTGTGTGTGTGTGTGTGTG